>NC_133406.1:179732500-180085000 GCF_049350105.2 Macaca mulatta
TCCAAACATATTTGACTACTACCTTCCCTCTCTTGCAATATTGCAAGGGACTAGAGTTTTGAGCAGCACACATTGGGGACAGAACTAGGATGTTCTGCATAGTGCTGTGCAGTTGAGAGCATTTATGAACAGCAAATCCTGGTCTATAAGGAAGCACCAGCTGCAGGGGCCTTGCAAAAGTGTGATGCAGCTCATCTTCTACCCGGCTTTGTTCTATCATCCATGTCTGCTAACATGTTACTGCTAATCACTTTGGCATTGCACAAGGCTGCTCAGTGTTCACCATTTCTGAAAGTAAAACACTGGGGAAAGAACCAAAGTGGAAAAGGGGTTAACTGCAGTGAGAGAGAAATTCTAATAGTGGGAAGAGAAAAAGTGAGGAAGAAACTTTAGAATGGGTAAAACGTTCTCACTGAAATTGGACCTGGAGCCCACTCCCAAGTTATATTTCTGGTTTAGAGATATTAGTCCTGGGTTGAAGACATCTGGGTAAAAACGACGAGTAATTCAGTGTTTCCCAGGCCTGGAAAGGCAAGACCTTCCTAACTTTTGTAACTCCAGAGGAGTCCCTCATGTGAGATAGGTACTCAATAATTGTGTTAAATAATTAAATTTCTTTTCTCTTGGGGGCTTAGCCTTCTGTTAGTAGGCTTGCTGGTTTCCATTGATATAAAAAGTAATGTTTCTTTGAAAATAGTGGTTATCTTTGGGAGGCAGGATTGTGACTGATTTATATTTTGTGCTTTCTTTTGATGTTCATTAAACATTTATTATAACAAATGAATGACTTTTATAATCAGGAAACAACAACAGTTCTTTAAAAGGTGCATCACTAGTTCTCCCTCAAGCAATTTTCATAGGTAGAAAAAATAGAAAGCTGAGGGATTTTGCTTTGATGGTAACAAAAATGAATTCCACCCTCCTCCTTCATTTGGCAGGGAAGGGTGGAGGGAAAGATTGGGGTTTCTAGACCTAACATTTCCAAGAATTGAGGCCAGCAGAGTACGTGGCCTGCAGTACATGTTCTACACATATCTGTTGCATGAATGAATATCAGGGTGGTTGGTGAAGTTTATTATGCTGTTCATTCATTTCCCCTCCTAAAGATCTTTCCAGTTACAGAATTCCTCCTACAGCCTATAGGAGAGGAACGGGCAAGACAGAAACAGGGCCCAGACAGCTTGAGTGACCTGCCCAGCTCACTCTACAGGTTGGGAGGTCAGTTTAGCCTCAGGGCTAAATCCGGAGACCTGGGCTCCACCTCCCGGCCAGGCACAGCAGGTCTGGCAGGGTCTTCAGCCATGAGGGTGCTGCGCAGCAGCGGGTTGCATGCACAGTGCTGCATTCGTTCCACCAACGGTGGTGTTTTCAGCATGCAGCTGCCTCCTAACAGCTCTCCACTCCATGGAACATGGAACTAAAGTAACTTTGGGAAAAAAAAAAAAAAAAAAAAGATCCTCGCACACTAGCACCCTTCCTGCCGGCCCTGTTGTGATTCTGCACCGAGGGCGCATTTTAATTGATGAAATGTGCTACACAGCCCAACCAAATTGAAAAGTAACAACCTTCACTTACCATTTGGAGATGTGACGGAAGTGCCAGGAGTTAAACTCCGAGGACTAAATGCAATAACAGAAGCTCCCTATCCTCTCTTGAAGAAGCTCATTAGTTTTTGCTTTCTCACATTCTGTTTGCTGTGGCCCGCAGCCAAAAAAATGGCGATGGCAGAGATAATAAGTGAGAGTTAAAAATATGAGGAGAGTGGTTGGGAGGTGCAGGACCTCAGGCCCCTGGGTGAGGGCGGGGGTGGCTCAGGTAGGGCGAGTCTGGGAGGGGGCAGGAGGGAAGGATGCAGAGACCGACTGACGAGGCTGAGGAATAGAGAGAGACAGGCTCATGCAGGGACACAGGGAGATGGAGAGAGGGACAGGGGAACAGAGAGAGAGGGAAGGGCGGAGAGAGAGGATGGGACACAGAGGGTGAGAGGCAGTGCACACACAGAGACAGACATCCACAGGAGGCGCAGAAGGGGTGGAGAGTGGGAGAGACTGAGAGAAAGATGTGGGAGACTGAGTGTGCTCTGGGCAAAGGTCTACAATAATTGGGGCGAGTTCAGCGGTCAAGGCCATGCTGTGGGGAAGAACAGGAACAGGGTCAATTACAGCCTGCGGATCCCTCAGCACGCCACCCCATGGCAGCATTTAGACACGAGGGAAACTGGATTTAATGTGAATTTTGAAGGCAGCCATGGGAATGACAAGTAGGACAGACATTGTCTTCAATGTGGCCAGTGGCCCTCCAGGCAACCCAACCTGGTGCCTTCATCTATGATGAAGGCTACAAAGCGTGGTTGCTTGGTCCCAGTCCCTACTTGCCAGGTAAGCTGAGAGGCCCCTGAGGCTCACCTCCTCTTGTCACTAACTTCCTAGACTTCCAGGCCTAACACAACATAGACAAACCAGGAGCTTGCCGGGTGCTGGTTGGCAGAGCACATAGGTGCGCCACCTCCTCCTTCCGGCTACTTCTTGATGATGTCATACAGATCACTCCAGTGTTTAGGAAATGCCTAAGCATCTACTGTGTGTGCCAGGCACTGGTGAACCAGCTCAGCCTCTTTCCCCCAAGACCGTCCATTTCACTGGGAAAGACAGACTAAAACATCAGCACTTCTCCCTAAGGCAGAGCACAGGGGTCCCAGTGAGCTGTGACTTGGGCCAAACTTTGCAGGAGTGTTGCATGTACACATCTTCCACAAATGCCACAGTATTCAGGCAGACTTGGGTCTGAAAGGAAATGTCAGGGAACAAAAAAGGAAAAGGAAAAGAAAGGAAAATGCTAGCATTTACTCTTGTGCCAGGCACTGCCACATATGTTATTTCATTGAATCCACACAGTAACCCTGGCACGTGGCTATTTTTATCCTCCCGTTTTTTTTTTTTTTTAAGTAGATAAGGAACTAGAAGTTCCGGGAGGTGAAGAAACCAGTACAAGGTCCCTCAGCTAGTCAGTGGCAGAGTTGCTAGCCTGGGTCTGTCTTTCTATTGCCCCAGATTCCTACCAAGGCCTCATGAAATTCATCATCCACTGAGCAGGCCCAGAGCACAGCCAGGCTCCAGCTGCCACCCCCCTACACCCCCATAAATGTATTTTTCAACAATGAGGTTTGCTCTTCAAGTTAGTGATTTTATGGCTCTCAGCAAAAATCTGTGACACCAGATGTTAAATGCAGCAGGAGAAAGTTATTTTCATCATTGGTGAAATCTTGCACAGTGCACCGAGTCTGGTCATATCTGACTTCAGGCAACATGTGATCTGATTTCTGTTCACAGAAAGAGGCTCTACACGGGATGACAGGCAGACATGCATGGCTGTTTGGGCTTCTGGGTGCTGGGAAGAGGGACAACTCAGCCTGAGACTGCTTGAGACTTGTGACTTGACTGGGAAACAACACCTGGCTTTGTGGGCTCAGACTCCCTAGCCAGAAACCCCACAGTTCCTTGCAGGGGCCTGACAATAGTGCTCTTGGGACCTGTCCACCCTGCGGCCATCACTCCTGCAAGTCCTAGCCGGTGTGACAGATTGACCCCTCCTCTATTTCACTTCTGTCTTCTCTGTTCCCTCCCACCAGCATATTTAATTCTGTCTGGGTTCCTGGCCAGCTCTCATGGAGACGGGAACTATGGGGTTGAACCACAGGAAATTGTCATTTTTTTTGGTATAGGTAAACAACACCCACATGTTGATGACTGCATTTCATTCATGCTAATATATTGACAATTTCAGTATCATAGCCAGGGTGGTTTCCTTATTGTAAATTGGAAGGCTGTGGTAGTTGGATCATAGGGTTGTTGAAAGGTTAAATTAGATAATGTTTATAAAAACAGTAAGGTCATTGCTTAGACCAGAGTCAGTGCTCTGTAAATGGAAGACAGTATTAGTATGATAACTATTGTCTCAAGTTCCTCACCCTATCCAGAGTTTCCTGCCCCCAAAAGGAGCCTTGCCTCAGACTGCCGCTTAAGGCTTACTCGTCCCCCTCTACAACTTGAGCCTTCTGGTACTCTGGCTTAGGTGCCAGGTTCCTACCCCCAAAGACAGTGGCTCCAGGCCCTGTTGAACGCCCTGAGTTTCTGCCTGCATGACCATTGACTGAGTCAAGGTCGTTTTTTCATTGATTGCTCCAGCATTGCCAGCATCTGGGGGCAGTGGGTTTTCTCAGCCCCTGTGTTCATTGAGTTATGCAAGTCTTAGGTTTGCTTCCCATTGTATCTAGAAGAAATGAGTATCTTCCGGGGGGTGGGGGACAGCGATCGCTCAAGCTGGCCCTTACAAGGCAATGTACTTTGCTGAGTCCAAAGGCCTGGTTCTCAGTTCTGTAAATTTAGAAACATGATATTTGTTCTTAAAGTCAGAATAGAGCAGGGTTTCAGGACAGATTCCTACTAGCCTGGTGCGTGAGCTGGGCCAATTTATTCACTTTCAATGAGAAACAGAGCTGCCGAAGGGTTAGGAATGCTTCGGTCAGCACATGGTCTCCCTGTAGGGAAATCTGCAGGGGAGGTTTATGAGATGCTTGGTGAGCAGTGAATCTGAGAAAAGGAGGCCAGCATTTTGAAGGAGGCATGAGGCCTGATGAATGTCCCCTGCCTGCAGCGGGGCACCTGTTTCTAGTGGCCAGCTAGTGTCACTGACAGATTCACTGACTTTCCCTTCTGCAGGGCCAGGCAAAAACAGTCAGTTCTTCTCTTCAGAATTTTTTTTTTTTTGCCTGTTCTATGATGACCCATTTTCTTTGGTGAACACCATCTTCTATACTATTAACCAGTGATTAGTTTCCTTAAATACAATTAAACCTCAGGTTTGCATTCCTGAGATTGTCCTTTATAATTCAATTCAATTCCAAATGACAAATATTTCTCGTGCACCTACTATATGCCAGTCCTGCCTACGATTTTCCACATCATATTAAATTCACTCTCTTCAATTAAGTTTAAATCGAAAAGTATTGAGCTAGGCCCTGTCTGAGACCCTGGGGGATACAATGGTGGACAGTTTATATGCAGTCCTCATCCAGTGGTTTGGTTAGGGGAATGAGGCAGGCAAACAAGCAATTACAAAGCACTGTAGAAGGATTAAGAGGAGTCGTACAAAGTGCTATGGGAGCTCACGAGAAAGGCATCTAATCTAAGTTTAAGGTTTTTGGGAGGGCTTCCTGGAAGAAGTGACATCTGATCTGGGACCCGAAAGTTCAGTAGGGATAGGGGAAAAGTGTGTTTGTGTGTTTGCATGTGTACGTGTGCCTGCATGTGTGTGAGTTTGTATCTGTGTGTGTGAGCGAGTGGGTGCACATGGCACAGTGAATTGGAATCGGAGAATTAGCTGAGGTGAGGCTGGGAAAGTAGGCGGGCATCAGAGAAGGCAAGGTCTTGTTGCCTCTGTTAGGGAGTTAAGACTTTGTCCTGACAACAGTGGGAAGCTATTCAGAAGCTTGAAGCGCGTATGAAGTAATCCTGTTAGTGGTTTAAGATGATCACTCTGGCTATGGTGGGTTTTGGGGATTTCTAGTATCCTCTACTGATACTTTTACAGATATGCCTTGAATTCTGCTACATGCGATCAAAATTTCCCCACGATTGATGGATTGTTGACTTTATGCATTATTTTCAAGTTTTTGATGAGAAGGGGGTGGGGGATGGGAAACACTCTTTGTTCACCTCATGAATGGAGGATGTCCTTACTCCCTCTCCCTTCCTGCCTGGTCTTGCTAGAAATGCATCACACCTGAGACTAGTAATAAATGATAGCAACGATGCCCACACGAAGAAAGAGGTCTTCTGGTTAGCATTCAAACACTTTTTTTTTTTTTTTTTGGTGGAAGCAAAATGGCCATAAAAATGACTTTAAAAAAATAAGAATTACTAACTCTGCATTTGGTTGTTCAGGTTACTAAATGATTTCTGAGTTAAGGAGGAGTCCAGCGTGTGAGTGACAGAGACGTCTCCGAATGATAGGTCATTGATTACTTCCTTAATGGAACAGGCTCTGGGGAAGGACGAAGATAATCCTGTTAGAGAAATCAGCATGTTCTAATTGACTTATACGGAGTGAAAGCAGAGGGCTCCATTCCTTCTCCTTCATTTGCTACCAGCAGATTGAGAGGGAGCAAAAGCTTGGCAGCTCCTGCCTAGAACTAGGTTTTCCTTCCCCAGGCAGAGGAAGAGGGACCTGACCCTGCCCTGTCATGCACCATTACCCGCCTATTTAGGGCTTCCACAGTGAGGCAGGGTAAGGGAACAAAAGGAAACTTCTTGACATGTACAGAGTTACTCCTCACTGTGGTCCTGGCTTTAACACATGGGGGAGTGCTTTGCTAAACTGCCCTTCTTTTACCACCTTGTTGTCTGTTAAAAAGTGTATTGCGTGGTGGCTCACACCTGTAATCCCAGCATTTTGGGATGCGAGGCGGGCAGATCACCTGAGGTCAGGAGTTTGAGACCACTCTGGCCAAGATGGTGAAACCCCATCTCTACTAAAAATACAAAAATTAGCTGGGCATGATGGTGAGTGTCTGTGATCCCAGCTACTCAGGAGGCTGAGGCAGAGAATTGCTTGAACCTAGAAGGCAGAGGTTGCAGTGAGCTGAGATGGTGCCACTGCACTCCAGCCTGGGCGACAGAGCAAGACTCCATCTCAAAAAAAAAAAAAAAAAAAAGGAAAGCGTATGTGTGTTTGTGAGCTTGATGTATGCAGCAGATAACAAGGAAATATAGCTCTTGATGGGACCAGTTCTGAACAAGTCTTGAAAACAGGAACCTGCCTTGTGATTTCTCAACCTCCTTGGCTGTGTGGGTCTCCAGCAACTGGCTTCTCTTCCTCCCACTCACTGCCTTCATAGGGTTTCATTTCTTTTTTCCTTCGTACTCTCTTTTCTTTCTCTCTTTCTCCCCTCCCTCCCTCCCTCCCTCCCCTGTTCCCTCCCTTGTTTCCTTCCTTCCTTCCTTCCTGCCTTCCTTCCTTCCTTCGTTCCTTCCTTCCTTCCTCCCTCCCTCCCTTCCTCCCTGCCTTCCTTCTTTCCTTCCTTCCCTCCTTCCTTCCACCTCCTTTCAAGAAGGATTAACTTGCACCTTACACCTATTCCATAAGCATTTATAGAGTGCCAACTATGAGTTATTCCTACGCGGGCAACAAAAATGAGTAGGACATAGACCATACCTTCAAAGTCAAGACACAAGTAATTATTCTATAAGGCAGAATGCTTTGATGGTCATAAGAGGATAGGAGAAGGCACCAACATTTGTTAATAATAAGCACTTACTATTGGTCAGTTACTTTCCACACATTATTTCTTTTAATCCATATGAAAACTGCATGAGGTAGGCATTTCAATACCTATTGAGAAGATGAGATTCAGGGAAGGTAAATAGCTTGTCCGAAGTCACAAAGCTGGCATATGAGTACAGGTCCATTTGACTCCAAAATACATGTCTATTTCCCTCGAGTTTTAAAGTCTAAAGAGAATAAATACAACTTTTGTTGGGAGAAAGGGGCTATCAGTAAAGGCTTCATAAAGGAATAATACTGGAGATGGGCATTGAGTAGGAAACTGTGTTAATATTTAAACGTTGGGGCTATTGTGGGATAAGAGGTTTAATCAGAGAGTGAGGAAACATATAAGAAAACTTTTCAGATGAGTAGTAAATGACAGAAAGTACCAAACAGAGAATTTTGGCATGCAAATTGAGTTTCTGAGCTGCAGCAATGTGTAGGGGGAAGAGGGATCCACCATTCATTAGCTTGCTTGTGTGATCTTTGGCAAAAATAACCTCTCTGAGGCTCAGTTTCTGCATACGTAAAATGGGAATAGTACTGTCTACAGTAATATCTGTGAAGATTAAATGAGCAAATATTTACAACATGCCTGGCACATGGGAGGCCCTCAGTCAATGTTAGTCATTCTTAAGATACAAAGCTAGGCATTGGGGTCCAAGCCCCCATACTTGCTCGGGAAAAAGAAGTGAGCAAATTCTCATTGTCACGTTGGGGGTGGGTGATGGCTGTCACAGGCAAACATTGTTTCCTCTAATGATGCATCACTGGGTCATGTCTGGGAATGTAACTGTTTCCACCTTTTTACTGTACAGTTAGTAAATGCCTTTGCAGGTTTCTGTTTCCTAAGAAGACAATTTTAGAAGCATTTATTATCTTTGGTGCTTGCTAGAGGCTTTCTTCCCTCCTTTTTTGCATTAGTGGTAGGATACGGAAATGAGAGGCCAAGTAGAGCCTGGTGTTGGGGAGCGTTAAAATGCTTTGGTCCATTGTGGCCAATTTGGTCTGTGCCGCAGAAGGCCTGTGATGTTCATGGCCCAAGAAGTCTGAGGAAATAGGTCTGCAGAACACAGAAAGATGTAGCCTCATAAAAATCCTGCTTAGAGCACCAGGATACAGGGTCTTGGGCTAGAGTCAATGCAGTGAAAGATGGTCAGGCCCTGTGTGTGCTGCAGAAAGGGAACATAATACCTCAAAGACTCCTGCTACTCTCCCCTTTGCCCATCCTACTACAGCCACTTTAGTCTCCCTGCTTTCCTAGAACATTTCAGGCCTACTCCCGACTTAGGGCTTTTCCTTCCATCTGGATGCTCTTTCTTGACCACACTGTTTAGTAGCCCTCATGTCCTGGTACTCCTGTCTCTCTTATTGCGCCATTTTTTCCATAGCACTCTTACCTTCTAACATTATGATGGGTTGAACTGTGTCCTCCCCAAATTCCTGTGTTGAATTCCTAACTCCCAGGTCCTCAGAATGTGACTTAATTTGGAAATAGGGTCTTTACAGAGGTAACCAAGTTAAAATGAGGTCATTAGGGTGGGCCCCAATCCAATCCTACTGGTGTCCTTATAAAAAGGGGAAATGTGGACACAAATCCACATAGACGGAAGGCAGCGTGAAGAGACACAGCAAAAGACAGCCATCTGCAAGCCAAGGAGAGAGCCCTGGGGCAGATCCTTCCCTCACAGCCCTCAGAAGGAACCAACTTTGATTTCAGGCTTTTAGCTTTCAGGTGAGACAAAATATTTCTGTTGTCTAAGCCACCCAATTTACGGTACAATTTAATGGAAGCCCCAGCCAATGGATACACTGTGCCTGTAACTGACTTTCTCAAAATTACGTTTATTCTCTGCCTCCCTCAGTGAGAGCATAAGCTGCTCTAGACAGAGATTGTTTCTCTGTGCTGTTCACCTCTGTAACCCCAGTACAACAACGATGCCGGGCATATCATTTCTGTTCAATAGATACTTTTAAAGTGAATTTATCAGAAGACAGAGAACTCATAAATCTATTCGCAAAGTGCCCATCTTAAGAACAAGACCAGGAGGAACAGGTCTCTGCCACTGTTTGCTTGGTTTGTCTGCATAGGAGTGAGGTGCCTCACATGGTGGATGGTATCTTGGCTTTGAGCAGGTTTGGGAAACTTGAGCCATTCTTTAGAAGACTTTAAGGATGAGGAGGGTGCAGCCCTCCTCTGTGTTCAGAGACAGTAGCTCCAGATGGAGCATTTAGCACAGGGCTCCGGATCCAGTTACACTCGACCGCACTGCCGCAAGCACTAATAAGGCCCGACGGCCTAATAGGCTGTCCTGTGGTGAGGCTGTGTTGGGAAGAGGTTACCAATAATAAGATTATTCTCTTGACAGTTAGCTTGGCAGGGGTGGGTAGTGTTGGAAGTACACGTGGGTCAAGGTGTGCTAGGCAGGGGCTCATGTGGAAATTCTGGGCTCCCAAGCCTGTTTCAAAAGCAGCACCACCTTCCTTTTTTGCTGGCTGCAGCATCAGACAGTATCTCAGAGACACATAGAACCTTCTTTCTTTTCTTTGGCTCTTCTCTCATACTAGCCCAAATGAAGAACTGAAGGTTATTATTGTCATGGTATAACATGACATATAATTATCATGGTATAACAGCTTTTATTGAGCACCTACCATGTGGCAGGAGGCTATTCTAGATCCATAAAGTGTGGGGGGAGACAGAGGTTAGGCACATACATTAGAGAGGTGTCATGCGGATGGAGTGAAACACAGTGAAATGAAAGGATGAGGAATCAAAGTGCCCAGTATCTCCTGTGGCTTAGCGTGAGTGTTGAGGAATACGTTGCCTTTCTTTTTTCTCTTTCTTTGGCTTTCAATGTGGATAACAGCTTGGGGCAGAAGGCAGGGCATGTTGAAAAAAAAACGCAAGCAGTGTTCCTTCCTTATCTTTTCACCCCTGGTGCCAAACTGTGGTGTTTGTAAAGAGGCCAAAAGATTATGGTCTGAGTGCTTGCGTCCCTCCCAAAATTCGATGTGGAAACCTAATCACCAGTGTGACGGTGTTAGGGGGTGGGGTCATTGGGAGGTGATTGGGTCCTGAGGGCAGAGTATGAATGAGATTAGTGTCCTTATAAAAGAGATCCCAGAGAGCTACTTCACCCCTCCTGCCATGTGAAGACACAGCAAGGAGGTGCCATTTGTGAAGCAGAAGTGGGCTCAAATCTGCTGGTGCCTTAACCTTGGACTTCGCAGCCTCCAGAACTGTGAAAAATAAATTCCTGTTGTGTATAAGCCAAAAAAAAAAAACAAAGGAAAGAAAAGCAAAAAAAAAAAAGGCAATCTGGTTTTTAGTGTCTTATGGTGGGAAAGGCAATTTTGTATTATAGGGTTTCAGAGCAGGGACACCACGAGGGCTAGAGTGGTCAAGGGGATAGGACTGGATGCTGGAGTATGAGAGGAATTCTGGTAAGGGGAAGTAAATGAAAGCACTTCTGCTGAGACTGAGGCTTGGATATGTTGTAGAGAGCTATGAGTTTGGGAGTCTCCAGAGGCAAAGCTTGGGTCCCGGAAGGTTGGGGGCCAGGCTCTGTGCTATGGGCTTTGTGTATCACAGTTCTTTTAAAAGTCACTTGCCTCTATGAGGTAAGTTCAGTTACTATCTCCACTTTATAGCTGAAAATATGATGGCCCACAGACCAATTGACCAATAACTCAACCCAATTCACACAGGTGGTGGGAGGCCAAGCAGGGTTTAATTTTGGCCTGTTTGATTCTAAAACTTATACCTTCACCCATGAACTTGGTAAGTGGCAATCAGGAGCTAGTGAGCTGTAAAACAGTTCCTTGTAAAACGGTTTCCTTGGCTCGAAGCTGCCTTACTCCAGTCTCTGCCTCTGTCTTCACAAGGTGGTCTCGCTGCATGTCTGCCTTCACAGGGTGTTTTCTTCTTCTTATAAGGACACCGGTTATATTGGATTAAGGCCCACCCTAAGAACATCCTCTTATAACTCGATTACATGAAAATGTTTCTTCCATTCTTTCTCACTGTCAGTTGCTACCTCCTTTATTCCCACTGTTCTCCCAGGGTGTGGAAATACAATTCCTTTGTCTGGCAATGTAATTCCTTCTGGGGAGTGTAAAGCACTTTTCTAGGTGTTATTTCACTCCCCCTCACCATCTCTGTGATGATGGTGTTATTTCACTCCCCCTCAGTCATCTACTGAGGCTAAATGAACGCCTGTGAGTGTGCACGGGGTTACTAGGGCTGCTGTAACAAGTACTGCAAACTGGGTGGCTTAAACAACAGAAATTTATCGTCTCACAGTTCTGGAGACTAGAAGTCCAAAATCAAGGTATTGGCAAGGTCATGCTCCCTCTGAAACCTGTAGGGGAGACTCTTTCCTTGACTCTTGCCACCTCTGGTGCTTTCCTGGCAATGCTTGGCTTTCCTGGGCTCACAGCTGCATTACTCCAGTCTCTGCCTCTGTCTTCCCAAGCGAGTCTCTGTCTTCATGTGGTGTTTTCTTCTTCTTACAAGGACATTAGTCATATTGGATTAGTTCCCACTACTACTCTCTGGGACCCCCAAATGAGATAAAAATTTGAGTTTGTAAACTTCCAGCACTTCTTAGTAGTGGCTCCTTGCATTCCTCTAAATTCTCTACACTCTGTCTTACCTCCTTGCTTTCATTAATGTAACTAAAAATTGGGGTTATCCTCTTTCTTCCTTGGTGCTGGAGTGTCTCTTTCTTTAAGGCCTTTCACTTTGGCAAATTGTCCTCTTCAACCCCAGCCTGCACTGGCTACTTGTTTCTCTAAACCCCGTAACAATTGGGGTCATCTTGTAGGTGGGTTGACTGTTTTACAGTTCAACAGTTCCTGATTGCCACTTTAAAAAATTTGCCTAATTTTTGGCAAAGGTGCCAAGAACATACACTGGGGAAAAGACAGTCTCTTCAATAAATGGTGCTGGGAAAACTTGATATCCATATTCAGGAGAATGAAACTAGACCCCAATTTCTTCTCATATACAAAAATCAAATCAAAATGGATTAAAGATTTAGGCTGGGTGCAGTGGCTTACTTCTGTCATCTGAACACTTTGGGAGGTTGAAGAGGGAGAATCACTTGAGTCCCAGAGTTTGAGACCAGCCTGGGCAACACAGTGAGACCTTGTCTCTACAAAAAATAAACAAAATCAGCTAGGCATGATGGTCACATGCATGTAGTCCCAGCTACTCAGGAGGCTGAGATGGGAAGATTGCTTGAGCCCAGGAGATCAAGGCTGCAGTGAGCTGAGATCAAGCCACTGCACTACAGCCTGGGCAACAGAGTGAGATCTTATCTCCCTCTCCTCCCCGCCCCACAAAAAAAAAGGATTACAGAATTAAATCTAAGACCTCAGACTATGAAACTACTACAAGAAAACATTGGGGAAAATCTCCAGAACGTTAGTCTGGGCAAAATGTTTTTGAGTAATACCCCTGAGCACAGGAAAAATGGAACCAAAGGAAAAATGAACAAATGGAATGACATCAAGTTAAAAAACCTCTGCACAGCAAAGGAAACAATCAACAATGTGAAGAGACAGCCCACAGAATGGAAGAAAATATTTGCAAACTACCCATCTGACAAGGGGTTAGTAACCAGAATATACAAGGAGTTCAAACAACTCTATAGGAAAAAAATCTAATAATCTGATCAAAAAACAGGCAAAATATTCAAATAGACATTTCTCAAAAGAAGACATACAAATAGCAAATAGGCATATGAAAAAGTGCCCAACATCACTGATTATCAGAGAAATGCAAATCAAAACTACAATGAGATATCATCTTACCCCAGTTAAAATGGCTTATACCCAAAAGACAGGCAATAACAAATTCTGGCAAGGATGTGGAGAAAAAGGAGCCCTCATACACTGTTGATGGGAATGTAAATTAGTACAAAAACTATGGAGAACAGTTAGGAGGTTCCTCAAAAAACTAAAAATAGAGCCTACTTTACCATCTGGCAATCCCACTGCTGGGTATATACCCGAAAGAAAGGAAATCAGTATATTAAGGAGATAGCTACACTCCCATATTTGTTGTAGCACTGTTTACAATAGCCAAGACTTGGAAGCAACCTAAGTGTCCATCAACAGATAAATGGATAAAGAATGTGTTACATATGCACAATGGAGTACTATTTAGCCATGAAAAAGAATGAGATCTTGTCATTTGCTACCACCTGGATGGAACTGGAGATGATTACGTTACATGAAATATGCCAGGCACAGAAAGACAAACATTGCCTGTTCTCACTTCTTTGTGGGATCAAAAAATCAAAACAGTTGAACTCGTGGACATAGAGAGTAGAAGGATGGTTATTAGAGGCTGGGAAGAATAGTAGGGGTGAGTGGGGAAAAGGTGGGGATGGTTAATGGGTACAAAAAGATAGTTAGAAATGATGAATAAGACCTACTATTTGATAGCACACCAGGGTAACTAGTCAATAATAACTTAATTGTACATTTAAAAATAATGAAAAGAGTATAATTGGATCTTTTGTAACAGAAAGGATAAATGCTTGAGGAGATGGATATCCTATCCTCCACAATGTGATTATTACGTATTGCATGCCTGTATCAAAACATCTCATGTAGCCCATAAATATGTATATATATATATCTATTATGTACCCTCAAAAATTAAAATGAAAAAGAAAGAAAATTTGCCTAACCGGGTATAAGCTCCTGATTCTCAGAGATGGAGACTAATCATGTCTTTGTTTGCTGCTCTAGGATCTAGCATAGGCTTAGCACGTTGTAACTCTCATTCAAGCCTTGCTGGATGAATGATATTTGTTTTTTTCTGATTCTAACTGCATGGCAGAGTCCTCTGGAATAATGTGACCACCCAGCCTACCACGTGGAGTGCTGAGCAGTGAGCTCGTAAGGCTAATGCTTGCAGGAAGTCAAACTGTGCATTCAAGTCCTGCACTCAGTATACTTAATTTTTTTGTACATTTGATTCATCTGATTAATTACCTTAACTTTCCACCAGACTTAGCCTGTACCAACACAGCCAAAATCACAAGAGGTTTGGCCAATCTGAGGGCTAGTAGGTCGGAAGCTAAACTGATCAGAGAACACAGCAAGCCCAAGAGGATAATCTAAGGGTCGCTTTGTTCCAGGTGTCCTCAGAGAGGCTCCGCCCCAGGGGATCACATTGCACCTCCACTCCTGGGGAGCAGAACGCTTCTCTTCCCTCCCCAAAGGCTGGCAGGGGCCCTGAATACTGTCATTCTGTCCTTGCCAGCTGTTTCCCATGCTGACAGCACATCCTTTGTGAGGCCCTGGTGTTTCCTCCTCCTTCCTAAGCACTTCCCCTGAGACTTTCCAGGGATGGCAGTGGGGCAGGAATGAGCAGAGCAGATGCTCAGCCCTTCTCTTTGTTAGTGGAGGTGACCGTCCCAGTGTTTATGATGCCCATGGAAGTCAGCAAGAATGTGAAATTCGGAATGTGAGAATTTTAGGTTGGATGATGTCTTTGGGATAGTTTTGCCCAAATGAACCTTGTTTTGCTGGAGGGAAACTTAGAAGTCAAACCACGAAGCTACCAGCTAACGAGGCACTTTATGAGGATAAGATGGTAAATCTGAGATTAGGACACGGATCTTCCACCATCTAGCCCAGCACTGTCTGCTCTCCTAGGTCATTTTGGGAATCAGCGAGACAGGAGCAGGCAGGGATTCTGCCCCATAAAGGAAGTATGAGGAAAGGCTTCCTCCTGCATGTGGGATTAAATCCTTGTGAGCTGGTCTCTGCTCACTTGTCCAGTCTCATTTTGCACCTCTCTTCCCCTTGTTAACAAAACTCTAGCCATCTTGACATTCATTTCCAAGCTCCTTCAAACTTCTGAGCCTTCACACATCCTGTTCCCACAATCTGGAGTACTCTTTTGCCCACATTTCACCTGGATAATGCCAACTCATCCTCTAAGTCTTAGCTTAAATATCACTTCCTTAGAGCAGCCTTCCTTGAGCTCTGTCATCTAAATAACACACACCATTCATCGTGTTCACCGGACTATGCATTTTCCTTCACAGAATTGTCTATTTATTTGAAGTCTGCTGCTATGCTACCTCACTTTGACTGCAAGGCTCCTGACAGCAGGGATTACTGTGTAATCTGGGCCAAGCACATAGTAGGCACTCAATACACAGCAATACATTGCTAAATAAATGAAAGAATGAATGAAATAAGAGACTGACTTTTTGGATAAGGTAGGGCCAACCTGTTCATCTATTGTAATTTTGTTATTGCTGCCATATTATAGAGAACTCATTATTCAAGCAGGTCTGGGATATGGGTATTATAATATCCAAGTTTTCATACATATCAGTTGAGGGTCAGAGAGGAGGAGTACTTACCCAAAGTCATCCACATTATAAGTGACTGTATTAGTCTGTTCTCATGCTGCTCATAAAGACATACCCCAGACTGGGTAATTTATAAGGGAAAAAGGTTTAATTGACTCACAGGTCCACATGACTGGGGAGGCCTCACAATCATGGTGGAAGGCAAGGAGGAGCAAAGTCATGTCTTACATGGCAGAAGGCAAGAGGGCAGGTACAGGGCAACTCCCCTTTATAAGACCATCAAATCTCGTAAGACTTATTCACTATCACAAGAAGAGCATGGGAAAGACCTGCCCTTATGATTCAATTACATCCTACTGAGTCCCTCTGATGACACGTGGGAATTATGGGAGCTATAATTCAAGATGAGATTTGAGTGGTGACACAGCCAAACCATATTAGTGAAAGCCTGGGCTGGAATGCAGGTTTGCCTGGCTCTAAAGCTGAAATTTTAAAATTAATTTATGATGTGTCCATTGTATGTCAGGTACCTTTTCGGTGTATCAGAAGCATCGTGATGTGCCCTTTGTGCATCAGATATTTCAGGGTCTGGTTTCCCCAAGACTGCACACCTAATTAGGGAAAGAGCCAAGTTTCAACAAAACTTTGCTGACTCTCAAATTAGAGTTTTGTATGCTGGCTGCACCCTCGGGGCACACCTTCGGTGTGCACTCTTTGGGGTCTAAGTTTCTCCAGGGCACACACTAGCAGAGCCTTGGGTAGCATGGGTTAAAAAAGAAGCCATTACCACATCCATCCATTTACCATGAATCCTGGCTTTTTTTTTTTTTTTTTTTAAATTTTACCCTGAGTAACTGAGAACAAAGCTCACTTCACCAAAATGTTCTGATGCCAGGGGTCCTAATGAAACTCCCGTTTTCAATCACTTGCACATAGTTAAGTGGAGACAGTTAAAACCCTAATTACTGAGCTGGTGGGGCCCACTGACACCTGTAAGACATTTGGTACAGTGCAGGAAGTAATGCTTCCTTTCCAGTTTACATCACTATTTAATCTAATTATTCCTTCCAGTTTGGCTTTCACATATTCCATCAAAGAAGAGATTGCTCATTTCCTTGCGAAACTGTATACGTCCACCGTGATGCTATTTTTCGCCTCTCCTAAGTAATCTGAGATTTCCTAACCTTCTCCCCCTACCGTATTCTCTGGCTAATGTATAAACTTGGAAGAAGTTTCTTGACAGAGAAGTCAAGAGGGTCTCACCTGTGGGACAAGCATTTCCATTTCAGAGAATTTGAGAGCTCAAAGGGGCCTTTTACTTCATCTGCATCAAAAGTCCATCCTTTTCTAATTGAGGACACTGAGGCCTAGACAGCAAACTCTTTGAGCTCCTGCCATGTGCAGGCTCTAGGAAAAAGGAGTGGATGAGGCCAACAAAGCCCCTGCCCTCAAGGAGCTTGTGTCCAGAGAAGCAGAGAGAAATGAATGTAATTGAAAATAATGAATTCCAAATGCTCAAATCAAAGTGTAAAAGAAGTACAGGTTTTTAATGAGAGGTTCCCTGAGTAAGTCATGCTTAAAATGAACCATAAAAAATGAAAAAAGATTGCACCAGGTGAAGAGGGAAGAAAGAACACTCCAGGTGGAGGGAATAGGCACGTGATTGGGGTGATGGAGAGATGGCTGGAACAGTGGGAGTGGACAGAGTAAGAGAGAACACAGTCGAAGAAGCAGCTGAATCAGTGGGCAGGGGCCAGTCTGTGAAACTTTGGAACCCCCGTTAAGTTCTCTTCTTGAGGCCAGGAATGCATACTCCATTTTCCCCGGTAAATGTCTGTCCACCCTTCTGCATTCTGTGCCCGACGAGATTGACCTCTGGGGGTCACCTGGAGACAACTTGGTTGCCTTCTGCTTTCTGTCTGGGTTTGGCCACTAAGAGGCATCAGAGGAGATTGGAGAGCCGGAGGAGCGACCCTGGGGTATTCATTCCCTGGGCTGTTCCCCTGCTGGGTTGCGGGTTGGAGAGACACTGCACTAGTGAAGGCCCCCTCCTGTTAGGTGGACAACTCCTATGGGCTTCCCTTTGCTTGTTCCCTTAGGCTTAGGCGTGGTGATAGCTCTCTGCCTGGCCAGTGTCCGGTCACGTCACCTCTCTTGTTGGTGTCACCGTACCCTGCCCACTCCACCTGTAACCACTCTTTCTCCTGCAGGGTCCTTTACAAAAGGGCTCCGGCATCAAAGGGCAGCCGGCGGTGGAGACGGCCCTCAGAACAAGGACGTCAGTGAGTGGATCAGCGGCTGCAGCTGAGGGGAGCAGACTCAGTCCTAGTCCGCTGAAGGAGGGACATGAAGACAAGGGAGAGGCAGCTGGCAGACCTAGCAGGGGACCCTCTAAAGTCCCATGAAAGTACACATGACCAAAAAAGGGCAGCTCTTAACTCCTGCCAGGCCCAGAGATCTCAAAGCCATCTAATGAGAATGCCTATTAAGTAAGAACCTTCCTACATCCCTTTCTAACCCCTGTCTCTGACCCTGTGCCCCAACTATGAAGGGGCCAGATGTCAGGATAAGCAAGCTGGAGGAAGGGATGGAAAGGAGAGGGAGATTGTGAGAAACAGAGCAAGTGAGCTCCAGGCACTCCCAATGTGTGAAGACATGCCTCCTGCCCACAGCAGCCAGCTCAGAAGATCGGAAACATCCATGGATAGATCCTAATCTCTATGTTGAGTCATTGTCTAAGAGATGTCAGAAAAGTTACAAGATTGCCAAAAGTTTCATCCGGGTGCAAGGGAATGGCTACTACTTTCCCCAAACAGATTTATAGAAATCAGGAGAAACAAAACACCCACACTTGCCTTCAGGATTACCATTCATGAGACCCTTCCTTCTTGTTCAATTGACCAGTGATTTTAGGGAATGCTGCAAATAAAATTGTATTGTGTTTACAAGTTGCCTATTTTGCTGTTGAACTTATTTGACCATGCAACACTTTTAGGGACTAAAATCCCAATGTAAGTTTTTGTTTGCCATGTACTTTGGAAAATGTTGCTTTTGATACCAAGTGCACAAGCAAACAAATAAATAAAACAAATAAACATTTTCTTCCTAGGGAAGATATTATAATAATGGCTGGTTAGGGCTGGTATGATCCAGTAGGCAATGGAACTATTGTTTTTGGTGTTAATCTGCCCCAAAGCACAGTTTTAATCTAACAATGTAGTTGTATAAGAAATAAAATGTCCATGCTCAAGACCAGGAAGTTGTAAAAAATCATCAGAGAATACTTTGCATATGTCACATGTTATATAAATGGTAACTCATGCTAATAACGTGAACACTTTGTATTCCTTTAATGATCTCTGGGACCCCACAGCTCATACAGAGTCAGGAGAGGGGCCTATGGGGCATTACAGAGAGAGTGTTAACAGATTCATGAGTATTTGTTTATCATCTGTTGGCCATCAAAATGAAATGTGGTGGACTTTTCTTGTATAAAGTGATGCCATAATTTTATAACGAATTTAAAAGACTTGCTAGAATCACAGAAATAAAGCAACAAATGAAAGCTAGTGGCCAGGTGCTGTGACTTACACCTGTAATCCCAGTATTTTGGGAGGCTAAGGTGGGCGGATCACTTGAGGTCAGGAGTTCGAGACCAGGCTGGACAACATAGTGAAACCCCTTCTCTACTAAAAAATACAAAAATTAGCAGGGCATGGTGGCGCATGCCACCCAGCCACTTGGGAGGCTGAGGTATAAGAATTGCTTGAATCCGGGAGGGGGAAGTTGTAGTGAGCCAAGATCATGCCACTGCACTCCAGCCTGGGTGACAAAGCGAGACACCATCTCAAAAATAAATAAATAAAAGCTAGGAAGAGAAAAACACCAGATGGAAACTTGCCCTAGAGAGGCTTTGGAATTCACCTTTGTCCCAGTGATGGAGAAGAGACCCAGCAGGCAGTCTTAAAGCCATGGTGTACCTCAGACACCCATCCTTTACATTTTCCCCACAGGGAAACAAATATTGAGGCTTGTGGGTGCTAGTGTAACAACTATCACATGGAAGGTGTTCACAAAATATGTGCTGAATAAATGACTCCGCCAACTCTGTTGATTCCTAGGTGAGAAGGACACAGGTCCTACTGTGTCACTGTCTCCCTTCCTCTCTGCTTTGCTTTCTGCCAGTTTTTTTTTTTTTTTTTCTAGATTGTGTCTAAATGTCACAATATCACTACTAGGTAAGAACTGTGATTCTTATTTAATGCATAAGAAGACTGAAGCCTAGCAAGATCACACAGCTGGTGAATGATAGATAAGGTCTTATTGCTCCAATGTGAAAGTAAAACTCAGTAAAATGTGCCTGTTCTTGAATCCACTGGACTGTTGCACGCTTAGCCTATTAGACAATAATAATAAAGCATAGAGGAGACCCTTGGTACCTTCCCCAAAAGCTTTAAGTGTGAGAGTTTGGGGTCCTGTAGCTCTGAACATTTTATGAAAACAAGTATAATAATACTTGATGGGCATTTCCATGAGTATGAGTCTATGAGATATTAGAAAGGAGGCCTTAGAATTTCGAGAACAGAGTTAAGAGGATGACGCATATTCTGATTTTTGACAACATCTCCAAATAGGTGCAGTTTGTATTTGGTGCCCTCTTGCCTCCATTTAGTACCTTCAGAACCCAAAGGGCTGGGTATTTAAAGGTGGAATTCCAGGCACTGCAGTAGGCAATGGAACCATTGTTTTGGGTGTTAAATCATAAAGGAGCCTCCTTCTTTCTCCTTGTGGCATTCCTGTGAAGTTGCCACATCTTCCTGCTCAGTGGAAAGCCTTGATTCCTATGGCTAGTCTTACTTTACAAAAGGAAATCCTGAGGCATGGAGAGCCAAACCAAGTCAAGGAAGGGGCTGACTGCATTCTCCTTTGACCTCCAGACTTGTTAGTTCCTTGACTTTTGGATAATTTTGTTCCTTTACCCGAGTACACTAGGAATATCTCATTAAACTACCCTTATTTAAACAGATCACGATTACAGTCTCTGCTACCTCCATTAGCACTCTGAGCTTATCTCTTACTATTCTTCCCCACTCACTCTGTTTTCAGCACATCAGCCTCCCTGATGTTCCTTGAGTAGATCAGGTGTGCTTCACCTTTGCACTTTGCCTTTGCACTTGCTGTTCTCTTTCTTCTTCTGGGTACCCTCATGGCTCCTCACTTACCTTCCTCAGCATCTTATTCAAATGCCAACTTTTCAGACTCAAACTCACCTGACCACCCCATTTAAAATTGAGAACCTTCCCTTATCTGGTACTCCTTATCCCTTTTCCCTATTGCTGTATTTGTAGCATCCAGAACCAGAACAATGTCCAATACAGAGAAGATACCCAATAAATATTTTGAATGAATTAATACATTTAAGTAGCCTCCGCTTTCGCTGGATTTCCTGCAGCCACTAAAAATTCTGAAATGCCTATGCCCAGGTGGGGCTTCCTGTTCAAAAACCTCTCATTTTTATTAAGCTCCTTCCCGGTCACCAGTCTGAGGTCAAATTCTCTGCCTAACAGGGGCAAAGAAGGAATACTGGCTTCATTAACCACAGTGAAAATGCTAGGAATGGCTACATACTTGGAATCAATACCATATTCTACCTTTAACACCCCTCTTAAATCCCCTTTCATTTCAAATAAGGATGACAAATAAGAACCAACAACTCAGAACTGTCTGGTTTTCAATGTTGAGTTAAAACTTAAGTCAGCCTTCATTTTTATCAGTCTTTATTTTAGGGTCAAGAAGATGGGTTCTAGGGGTGGAGCGTTTGGTTTGAGATCCTTGTTCCATGCCATAGTAGCTAGGTGACCTTGGGTAAGTTACTGCCTCTCTCAGTGCTCTGGTTTCCTCATCAGTAAAGAGAATATGATTGTAGCTACTTCATGGGGTTGTGATGAGAATTAGCTGGGGAAATAGGTATAATGCACTTAGAACGGTATAGAGGGAGCGTTAGAAATTTCCCTTATCATATGGTGGGAATACCGCTATCTTTCATTGATCTTAAGTGGAAGAAATGCACCCCAGTTACCTATGTCAGCTCCAGACTCCTGCTCTGGGGGTGGGGGTGAGGGTTAGTGACTTTTTGGGTCCTGTATCAGTGTGGATTAATGAGACAAGGAGTGCCCAGTGATGCTGGTTACTTAAAAACACCACCCTCTAGCCAGCCTGGCTGGGCTCTGGTGGTTACTCCTGCCCACTGGCATCCTCTGGTAGCCACTGCCTGTGCCTGTTGGCTGGAGAAAAGACCACACTCGGCACTCTTGCCAAGTCATGAGTGAGAGGCAGGCTGGTGCCTTGCCCAGCCCCATGACACAGGAGCCTGTTGCCCCAACTGAGATAATTTTCTTGTCACCAGGCCTGAAATCCTCACTCGAAGTCATCTTCAAACTGGTGTTCTGAAACAGGGCCAAGTCCCCCAGCCTGAGTTTGCAGGCTGGGGAGCCGGTCTTCCCTAAAATGCACCTTTCTAAGAAAAGGAAAAAACTTAATACAGCTTGCCAGGGGGAATTAACTGTCAGTGTCTGTTTTTTTGAATGGCTATTTGCATGTAGACAGGAAGCTTCAGAGTCTTTTGCAAAAGCGGGGGGAAAAATGAAAAAAGAAATCCCTCACCTCCCCGGGGAGACATTTGAGGAATAGTCAAGCCTGAGGGAAGTTTGGATGCCAAGCAAGCCGTGTTCTGCACTAGTCAGAATGTGGACATGGTGGGCGAGATTTGGGCAGCTGCACAGCTACTGGGCAGCTTTCTATTCAAACCCACTCTGGCAGAGGGGAAATGCTCTTTCTTTCATTCTTTCATCAGTTGTTTTTTCTTTTTTTTTTTTTTAAAGGAAAGTTAAAAAAAATTACAAAAGATCCAGAGACACACTGATGTCCCTGAGAGGGGAGACCCAGGTCATCTTCAAGAGTTGGTTTTAGGGGACCCCCCTCCACCCCACAAAAAAAGCTGAGCTCTAAAAGGCAGCCTAGACAATGGGTCAGATGCCAAACCATGTGAAGTGCCCAGAGGCAACTCCAAAACACCCGGCCCACCAGTGGGTGGAGGCTGCCAAGGAGCCAGATGCTGTAGCTTTAAAAATATCTTCCGCTGCTTGGCATCTGCAATTGCAGGCTGCCGTCTCCAAGAAGGAGCGGGCGAGGGCTGGGACAGCTGGCTAGGCCGCAGCAACCGACGTATATGTAACGAGAGCGCCTCTAACCACGGGGCTGCCCATTTGGCCTTGTTAAATCACCCTCAGCATATGGTGAGAGACATCTGCCCAGGATCTGGACCTCACAGCCTGGAAGAGGAGGGTTCAACACAAGCATTCTGAGGCCTGGGAGGGCTACAGGCAGCCGGGAAGGCATTCCCAGGGCCGAGGGCCTCCTTTGACAGAGGAGACCGGGTTCTGAGAAAGAAGGGACTGACTCAAGGTCATGCAACAGTGTGCTGTCAGTGTACTAGGGAACAAGTAATTGAGATTCCTTGAGCCTCTGTTTACTTATCTGTGAAATGGGGTAAAGTATATACCTCATGGGCTTGATGTGAGGGTTAGATAAGATAATTTAAGTGAATGCACCTTGCTTAATACATTTCAATTGACTATGATTCGCAGTCTTCCAATGATAAACGTTGAAAGCAGCCACTGACATGTTATGTTTTCAAGAGGCTTTGGGAAAGATCCAATACTCCCCCAAATCTGTCTCTACCTGCTTACTGCTGGATGAAATTCATTTACCCAGGAATTGCACCCATTTTTGGCTTCCATTAAAATGCAGTCTTACTTCCGAGGGTAAAACTTTGAACTGTGAAGAGTTTGCCCTCGAGGCAGGTTTCTGAAGGATAGCAGGGAGTCCCCCCCCCCCCCAAAAAAAGGCAAACTAGGATGGGAGCCAACACCTTCATTGGAAAACAGCTCTTTGCCTCTTAGAGCCATTTAACTTTCCTCTACCTTAAATCTCGACTCCAAATAGCAAAACTATGGTTTTATTTATTTATTCCTTATTTTTTGGCTTTCAGATAACATTCTATTAGATTACTTTTATACCACTACCCTCTCATTTTAAAAAGCCACTTGTAAGTAAATTCTTAAGTAGGGCAATAACCCAGCCTTGAAGGTAGTGGGGATATATGCCAAAGTGGTATTAAATAAGAAGAAATTCATACAGATATCCTGGTGGTCATTGGCCACACATACTCTATGGTAGCTAGAGGCACACCGCTTTTTTTCTCTTTATATAAGAGTACTTCATAAAGTACTCTGAAGACTATGACAAATCCTTGGAAATATCCAATATCTTTCCAAAATCAAATCTGAGGCTTTTCATTACAGTGACATTACTACTCTTTCCTCATATTTGTGGTTGCATTGCCAGCCTTTATTCTTACCTGTCTCCAATCCCAACAACCTCTAATTGCCTTTAGAGCTTACGGGTTCCAGGTTCCACTCCAGGTGTGGACACATGACTGTGTTAAATCAAGCAGTGTCTCCTACCCTCTGGCCACAGTTTTGGTTTGAGAATGGGTCATAGGATGGACATGGATTCAAACAGATTGGCTCGGGATTTTTTTTTTTTTTCTTTTCTGGGAATGCTGAGACTCTTTCTTGTTAGATGTAAATGGGGAAGTAAGTAGGGAGTTTCTTGCCTTAAAACTCCAAGGAAGGCAGAATGGAGAAACTGGGTGACTGAGTTGCTAGATCAAGCCATGACTGAAGGCCATGCTACATTTGGACTTTTCAGTGACAGGAACCAATATAGCCTTTTATACTTTAAGCCTGTCTGTGTATCCTGTTTTCCACACTGAGCAACTGAAAATAGCTAGATATGCTCAGGGAAGCCCAAGGAAGTTGTACTTACAGATATTTGGTCTTGGCTTATTTTTAGATCATCAGTTGAGACTTAAAAGTCTTTTATGGTTTGGTACACATGTTACATGACACCATTAGAGCTTGGGGTTGAGCATGCTGATCCTGCTCTTGTTGCATGAAAAAGATATCACCCTTAGATTGAGAATGAGGATAAATGGGGGCAAGTCCTCATTTACCACCAAAGAATACCATTTTTGTCTTCCAGTTCCCCACCTGAATTGACAAGTGGGACATATTAAATTAAGGTTTACTAAACTTCAGCCATTTATCTGTTACCCTCATATTTTTTTCTATATTCACCTGTGCTATTAGTAATTTATTATTAAGTTAGTAATTAATTCACTTTCAGAATGCTTATACATTGTTGGTGGAAATGTAAATTAGTTTAGCCACTGTGGAAAGCAGCTCGGAAATTTCTCAAAGAACGTAAAAAGGGAGCTACCATTCCATCCAGTAATCCCATTACTGGATGTATATACAAAAGAAAATAGATCATTATACCAAAAAGTACACATGGACTTTGTATGTTCATCGCTGTGTTGTTCATAATAGCAAATACATGGAATCAACCTAGGTGCCCATCAGTGGTGGATTGGATAAAGAAAACATGGCACATATACACCATGGAATACCATGCATTCATAAAAAAAGAATGAAATCATATTCTTTGCAGCAACCTGGATGGAGCTGGAGGCCATAATCCTAAGCGAATTAATGCAGAAACAGAAACCAAAATACTGTATGTTTTCACTTATAAGTGGGAGCTAAACATGGAGCCCACATGAACATAAACACGGAAACAATAGATCCTAGAAGAGAGAGAGAGGGATGGGGACAAAGCTCAAAAAACTACCTGCTGGGTACTGGGCTCATTATCTGAGTGTAATATACCCACGCAACAAAGATGTACTACGTGTACCCCTTGTATGTAAAAATAAAAGTTCAAAAAAATTAACTCACTTTTTTAATTTTATAAATAATTTCATAGGAAAAGAAAGTGTATATCATAATAGCAAATGTGAAAGTCAATATTTAATATACATTTAAATAAATATACCATTATTAACAAAAAATGTGTACTACCTAAAATTACCTTGCATATGGTTCATTGGGAAAGTCTAGGAGTCGGCCAACTGTTTTCAAGTTGTGTTTTTATGGAACTAAATTGTTTTGTTGTGGCAGTGTTAGATGCAAATTTCACTTTGTAATGTATTTTAACTACAGTCATCCATTGCTTAACGACAGGGATACGTTTTGAGAAAGGTGTCCTTAGGCACCTTTGTTTGGCCAACATCATAAAGTGTACTTGCACAAACCTAGATGGCATAGCCTACTACACACCTAGGTCATATGACATAGCCTATTGTTCCTAGGCTACAAATCTGTACGGTATATTACTCTACTGAATTCTGTAGTCAGTTGTCATACAATGGTAAGTATTCATGTATCTGAGCATATCCAAACACAGAAAAGGTACAGCAAAAATACTGTATTATTATTTTATGGGACTACTATATGTGGTATGTCATTGACCAAAATGTCATTAAGGAGCACATGACTGCATTTTGAAAACTGAAATAAAAATCTATGTTTAGTGTTAGTGTAAGTTTTGGGTTCCTTGTATCTGATTTTCATATTTATGTAAAAGAATATACTTGTCTCTCTCTCTATATATATATACACACAGAGAGAGAGACTTAGTAAAATATTTATTCATATTTATAATAAATATTTACTTACAAATAATATTTATATTGGAGACCGACAACATAATTATTTGAGCTGCTAGGCAACTCATTTTTATATGAGCTCAGAAGAAAACATCAACAATCTCTGCGGAAATATTTTAAAAATAATTTTCATCAAATTTTTATTACAGAAAAAGACGAATACCACAAATGGCCAATAATTCCACTGCCCACGGAATCCCTTGGGTGTTTAAAAAAAAATAATGCTTATCTGCATGTACATTCTAATTTCTTATAAGTATGTCGTCGACTAGGAAGATTGTTGCTCTGTAATGGTCTTTCTGGAATTTGGACTTTTAATATAAAATTGCACAAGTGAGTCACACGTACTCCAAATAAATGGCAGGCAAATATCTCATTTACCTGGCCAGTCCTGTTGTCAAGCTGTAACAGTCTAATCCAGTTATGTGTGAACTCATGACATGCTGATCCCCATGAATCACGTGTTATAGACAAATTTAGTGTTAGTGCAAGTTTTGGGCTTCTTGTGTCTGATTGTCATATATTTGTTAAAGAATATCGAGGACTATTATCAGTATTGTTACTGGTTCAACTTTGAAACAGAAGTGTCTCACTATCCTGCCTTCAAGCTTCTGGCTCAGATTAAATGAAGAGTATCTTGAGATTGTGAGTCAAGCTGTTAACAAAAAACAAACAAACAAAAAGCCCACAGATGTTACCACTTTCACTACTTATGAGTGCAATCAGAATTTCCGTGAGGCCAGGCATTCAAATCAAAATACCAAAATAAAGACAATAACTGAGGCTAAGGTGTTTGCAAATATCATCCATAATTCCAATATCAAATGTTAGCATTCATCTGAATAACTTCATTGCTCTTTGTGCTGAACTTGAATAAGTGAATATCATTAATTTGAAATTATCAAATAACATTTTATTAATAAAGTAGCAATACACACACACACACACACACACACACTCACCTGCAATATCTGAAAACCAGTGGACCATATGATTTTTAAGGTATTCTTCCACCTCTAAAAATAAAGTCAACCTCTTAAGCTGACTCAACTTCAAAGTTGTGGTTGTGAAAAATAATGGGAAAATGACAGGTAACATTCATACAGTGCTTTGCAGATTCACAAAGTGCTTTTACCTGAAGGAAGAGTATGACTTTCAGTCCCTAACTCTAACCTCAATTTTTCTGTGCTGCTTTCTCTCATTGCCCCAGGCCATGTTAAGCACCTCACTGTCTAGGCCCCCAGGGTTCCTGCTTCATAATTTGGTACTGCCCTACCACAGCACTTTAGAATTATTTCTTTATCTGCTTGCCTCTGCCCCTGGATTGTAATCTCCTCAGAGGAACAGACTGTATCTTGTTCATCTTGGTATTTTCAGTGCCTAGTGTAGTGCAGAGCATTTACTCAAGGAGTGTTTGGCTGCTTAAGTGAGTGGATGGTTTATTGGGAGTGAATAGAAAAACTGAGCACTGAGTGATTAAGTTTTTTTTTTTTTTTTTTTTATCAGCTCAGCACATGTCTTCCTCATCAGGAATATTTATTAAGTAACAGCATGTGTTGTCCTCATCAAGGAATATTTATTAAGCAACAAATTTGCACATAAAATTTGGCAAGGTACCATTGTCCCTGACGCCCATTCTCTCCTCTCAGTCCTGATACTATCCAAGTTCATGTCCTCATTAATTTGGGTCTGTTGCAAGAGCCGTGAACTCTTATCAGCACACACCTGACCCATTCCTATCTATGAGCCTCTGCTCATATGTTTCTCTCCACCTGGAACACCTTTCTTCATCATTTCTGCACATTTGTTATCACTCGTTCTTCAAACCCTTTCTGATAGTCTCTTCTGGCCCAGTCCTAGCAGGAGGTAATGGAGTTCAGAAAAGCCATCTCCTGAAATGCTCTAATGCAGCCTGTTACCCTTCCACTGTCCTTAGTCTTCTTAAGGGGAGAATTTAGGTTGAATCATTTGTGTGTCTATCAGAGCATCAAAAGCATATAGTACATGCTAAAAAAATTGTTGAAAGAATACTTTGTAGGGTCCCTATGGCTGAAACAAGCTAGCCACTGTCAGTATCAGGATAGAATCCTAGAATCTTGAATCAGGTTCATCTGTCCAACTAAGAACACAAAAGGAAATGATTCCTGTTCTTCACTGTGTGTGAACACACACGTTTCACAGCTGTGTGTTCTCAGGCCAGGTACTTAGTGTCTCCAGTTCCCCAGCTTTTCTTTTGTCAATCATGGTTGGTAGCATATATCTGAAGAACAAAATAGGTAATAGATGCAGATGTATCATTACAGGACCTGGCACATGGGAAAGGTCAGGTCAGTGGTCACTACTATTACAGTTGTTGTTATTGTTATTGTTATTGCCAATAATGCTTAGAAAAATCTTATAAAAATTAGAAATTAAAAAGCATGTGAGTAGAGGAAGAAAGCTACAGAGATTTTTTTAGTTGATGAATTCGTCTCTCAATGGAGAACTCCCTGAGGGCAGGTTCTGCATCTTATCTATCTGCACCTTAGCATTTAACACAATACTTGGTACTGAAAAGGGATGCATTAAAAGGCTCTCTGATGTAACTGGATGCATTTGTTGATTACGTTAAGAACAACTGTAGTATTCTGAGTGCTCACTAGGTGACTGCTAGTGTCCTAGATCCTCTCCTGACTGTTTCATGTAGTCCATGAAACATTCCTGCTAGAAATGAGCTACTCTCCTATTTTGTGGCAGAGGCCGCAATGAGGAGGTAGCCTAGCCATGATTACGATGCAAGTCTATTGGATTCTAAAGCCCCTGCTCCTCACCACTGCTATGCACACTGCAGTACTGCCCTACAAAGTAAGAAGGTTAATGCAATATTCCAGTCCCTGAACTAAGGAGGGGGCATAGATGATGGTGAGGCAGAGAAGAAAGCAGCAGTCAATTGACTTTGGAGACTGATTCCTTGGGGAAGGGAATTAAGAGTTGGGTGGAGGAAAAGAAGAAAACTAATGATCACAAAGAGAATTCACGAGAGAGGCAAGCTAGTGAGCCAGATTGCCTGGGATCTAGAGCGATACACTTCCCACCACTCCCGGCTCACAGTGGCTTTCCTCGTAGGTTTCCTAACAGGCCATGACCGCAGTTGGCACTGGCCGGCTGCAAGGCAGGCCCGATCTGTAACAGCAGTGCTAATGGGAAGTTGGCCCTGCCCCAAGCGGGTATGGAAAGCGGCTGTTGGCTCTTGTAAAAATCCTTGGTCCCGGCCACTTTTCCACAAAGAGAAATTCACCAACCCAAAGAAACGCCATCGCCTGTTCCTGGTGCCAAACTTGAGGAAAATCAAGTCGTGAGACTCTCTCTCATTTGCCTGGGTGAAATGACAGATAGCAAAAGAGCTTTCAGTTTCCTCTACCCCCAAAAAGTCTGCCAGAGATATAAATATTTAAAAACAGGAGCTAGACTGAGAGGGTTAGCTTTCACTGTGTCTTCTTTGGCAAGCTTTCGATCCACCCACCAGATATCATTTTATTCTGTGTAATGGAATGGCAGTTCTGGGTCGCACATCCCAACTTCTGACACACTGAGTGGAAAAAAATGACTGTGACCCTTGTAAACTATTTTTGTAGTTTGAAACTGATACAGACTCAGGTTGTGAATGCCAGATTGAGTATAGCTATGAGAGGTTTAAATGCTTTTTTTTTTTTTTTCCTGCTGTTTCCTTATTTTTATCTCCTGCTAAGAAGTCCTCTTTCTGATTTCTGTCCAGTCACTTAACTCCTTTTCCTTGGTACACAGAATGCTTAAAAAAAAAAAAAATCAAAAAACTGCTGTCATTTCGAATGGTTAAGCAAAGTAGGTAAAAGTGTACAGTCTGTATTTCTTTGTTTCTCTCCCATGACAGTCCCCAGAATTGTCGCTAGAGAAGACAATTCAAAATTATTAATTCTCTTTTTCATATAGAGAAGTGGGTGCAAACCCCCATGAAATTAAATAGGGTTGAATCGTCACAGATGACCTTCACAATCCAGGCCTTCATAATTTTAGGTGGATTAGAGAAAACTAATGAGGATTTTGAAACAGGCTTTGGACTAAAACTCTCATCATGCAAATCCACTGAAAGACCCCATAACTTTAAAGCACAATTAACCTGATCCCCGGTCCGTACCCTCCTGTATCGGACTCATTTTACTTCCTCTTATTCTACTGTCTTCACAAAACAATGACGAGACAACAATGCAGCAGATATTTTTCTCTATTTTTCATTAGATTCCGCTGTTCTTTTTCTTTCTTTTTCTTCTTTTCTTTTCTTTTTGCTCTCCATTGCTCTGTCCTCAGAGTCCTTTTTAATTTGGCTTAGGACTCACAAGAGTTAATAGGCGAAGGGGGTGGTGGGGGGGGGAGGAACCCACTTGTTTTAAGCCTGGAGCCTGTCACCTTTTCTTGGCAATTACACTGCTAATGGCTGGGTCCCAAGCAAAGTGGCAAAGAATATCTCTTCTCACGTTCCCAACTCACAGTGCATTCCCAAATACCAGATGGTGTTTTTGGAATCCATTTCACTATGTTTGATATGACAATACTTTTGTATAATGTTAAATTATATATAACTATTGCAAATAGCTGAGATCAGAACAACCAAGAAGCGGAAAATTAGACACAAGAAGGAAAGATAGAAACTAAAGACTGTGGACTTTCATCTGCCCCCATTGTGCCCTGTTTCCCTTGGATTTCCTTTTAATCTGAAGAGGATTGGCAGGAGGGGTTGCGGTGTGGGGGTGGAGGGGGGGGGTGTAGTGTGGAGAAGCATGGGGGGATGGGGAAGAGTGAAAAGTAGTGCTGCTGTGTTGTTGCAATGAAATTACATCAAATCGGGATCCTCTCCCTGTTAGAGTTTGGTACATATCACGAAAAACTTGCCAGACATTTCGAGAGCAGCGTCATCTCATTTCAATGGCCAAAAAACTCAAAATAAGCCAAAGAAGACTGATAAAGCCCCACAACCAACCCTTTTTGGAAGCTGTGTGTGTTTTTATTTTTTGTTGAGGGACAAGCCAGTGAATTACCAGACCTGAAAACCTCAGTCACTGCCTTGGGAGCCATGAGAGGGACAGGGAGAGAGAAAACAAATTCCGACCCAAAACAGTACAAAAGAATTCAACAGAAATAGTCCAGAAGTTTCTTCCTTGTTTGAGGGCATACGGATATATTGATTTGATTTCTAAAACAGTGGATGAAACTGGACCCTTGCAATAAAAATATCTCCAAGAATCCACCCTTGAAAAAATACAACTAGCACCAATAAAGCTGTATTTCTACCCTAGATGGCCAAATGGAGTAAACACACCACTTTAATTTTAATTTTCTGGCTATTTGACAATAGGCAACCTCTGGTCCTCTTTCCCCAACCTTCAAACAGGCCTTATCTCCACATTGCAGGACTTATTGATTTCAGCCCAGAGCGAATGCATTACAGCCAAGTGATAAATTGCTTAAAATTATTCTTAAATGAAAATGCTGGAAAAATGCAGCTTTTTGAATGGAGGGAGGGCAGGACAATTTCCAAACTGCATATGTGAGAGATTCTTTTAGCTGATTGATTTCTTCTTCATCAGTCACATTACCAACCTTCAGAGGTCATCTTCAGAACCAAGGCCTTACCCTATTCATGCCACTTGGACTGTATGTGGCGAATGAGTTTTTTTCCCCTTATCACCAGTCTTTGCTCCATGCTACCCCTTCTCTCAACAATTAACCCCTCCGCTACTTCCTTCTTCTCCCAGCATATAGCCGAACAGTTCTCCCCGGAAAGCTCCTACAGCTCCAGTGACTACTACATAATTAACAATAACTTGTAGTAATGCAATTTAAGAGTCCTTTTAATGGGCAGCAATGGTAGAATGTATAGCCCATCTTTCTTTGTCATCTGAGAAAAGCGGCCTCATGCAGAGCTGCTGGTTGCTGAGTGACGCTTTGTTGTTTGCACCAGACACAGTACCAGCTGCACTGGCAGGTAGCCGAAGTGCAAGGAGATAGCTGCCAAACTATGCTATACAAAGGGAGCCGTGCCAGAGAGAAAGGGACCTTTGCATGTGATGACCTTTGACCCCCAAGCCAGCATGGATCCCATATTCATCCCTTCCAGACAATTGCATCTTTCATTCCACCACAAACTATGATTAGAAAGGGACCATTTGTGATCAGGGTTGGTTAGCTTATAAGTTCCCACCAATGGAGTTATTGGATTTTTGTTCCGTTTTAACTGTGACAATATTTTCCTTAATCTGGGGTAGGAAGAGATAAGCAATGAAACAAGGGAAAATTATAAAAGCAAAACAGTAATCCAGCCAGTGGTGAGGGGCAGGGATTCAGGGGAAGTGAAAAGGGTTTAGATAATGACCATATGGCATTTAAAAAGTCAAACGGAAATTGAACTCTACCTGATCATGGGGACCTTCCCATAAGAAGACCGATAGAATTGTGCATTTTTAAGGAAATTACTAACTTTCTCAATACTGCTATATAATACTTCCTTTATTCCAGCAGCAAAGCTTTTGTTTGGGCAACTTAGATTAATGAGAAACTAACAGCTTGCATTTGAATATGTTCTAGCAAGTTCACTTTTGTTCTCTTTTGAAAAACATCAGTGATCTTTGGAAAACGGCTTTTATTTTGTGTTTTAAAGCCATGCTCCATCAGGACCTGTGAAAAGAAGCCTCAAGCTCAAGTAAAGACCACCTCAAAGTCACAGCAGCCTTTCTGAACCTAACTCTTCACCATCTTGTCTAGTGGGCAGGGGAATCAGTTGTCAGCATTACATACCTACCACAGCTGCATACCAGAGTGCACCTAGGAAACGTTCCCACAGCAGCCAGAATATAATGATCCGAAGTTTCAAATTCTACCTCTTTCCAAAAAAAAAAAAAGTCTGTGGTGCACGTGGGGGTAGACTCTGAGAGCTTTACCAGCAGCAGAGGCGTTTCTGGAACAGCCCTTCTTTGATCTGCCTCCCTATCAAAGGCACCGTTCCTTTGAGGTAGGAGAAAAAACTGATACCTGCAGGCCAGCCTGGAGGAGCCGCACCTGACTTCAGGCTCCTATGTGAAGCCGTCTGTTCTTTATTTTCACTCCGTATGAAGCTAATGGAATTTGCAGTTGATTAACCTCAAATCTGGAGAAGTGATCCAGTCTGGGATTGCAGCTGGCAGGGCTAGGGCTACTTGTACTTCTTAACTGAGTCGGACAGCAACAAGTGTTTTTCCTCAAAAAGTAGAGGCCCAGAGAAATGGGCATGAGAGGGAGAGTCCCACAGCTCCAAGGACAGCCAGCAGGCATGGAGGCAGACTGTATAGCGTCTGAGTTGCAAAAATAGGATGATGGTGTCTAGCTGACAAATTAAACCAGGAACCTGAGATCCTCTTAAAAAAAAATTCACAAATAAATACATGGAGGGTCTGCTCTGTGTGGAGAGTCAGCAGTGTGGTGGTTAAAGCATGGATGTTGGAGATAAGGACTCCCTGGCTTTGAAACCTGGCTCCCCTACCTATTGCTGTGTGACTCTGAACAAAATACTGAACTTCTCTGTGCTGCACTCTCCTCATCTGTCAATTGGGAGTAATTAAGGAATTTTAATGAGCACTAAGTGAATTAATGATGGTAAAGTGCTTAAGAATAGTGCCCATCATAAGTTTATAGGTATTTCTTTAAAAATACATGGATTTGTTTTTAGGAAAATATGCAAATATATATTTTTCTATTAAAGTCATTACTCTTATAACGCATAAAGAAAAATTAGAAAATTCTTCATCAGCTTCTAAAAGATGATAGTACAGGTATACTAATGTTATGTTTGGCTAATTTTTTTACAAAACTAACTCTCATGTTAAAATCGGTTGAACAAGCAAGTAAAAGACATTGGGTTGTTATTGTTCCACATCAGACAGCAAAGGTTGCTGCTGAATTTTTTGAGGGGAAGCTTCCACATATGGTATATTTAGTGCATGAAATGTGGCATTTGGATTCCTGTGTTTTTTTTTTTTAATTGTCATATAAACAAATAATTCCAAACATATTTCTTCTTCGTGGATTTGTTTCTATTTTGCAAATTGTTTCAGGCATCAATAAACAGGATTACACAAATGTGCATACAACTGCAAAACTCATTTAGTTTAGCAAGTGCTTCTCACATATTCATTTACTCAACAATGCTACTTTCAAGTCATGTCAACATTACTCCATTTCTGCCTCATGACTAATACAGTGTTACTTAAACCCATTTCACATCTTACATCCAAGGAATACCACCAACCTTTTTGGTTTGTACCACCTGGTTTCTAATTAAAATCAAATTGAGAAAGAAGCCTTCTGCAGAAATGTAGATTCTTCCATAGCACACTTATAGGGCCGGCGTCCTCAGCAAAGATTTAAAATATAAGACCACTAATGTGAAAGCTCATTATAGGAAAAAAGCAAAAAATGAAAAGCACATTAGACCAATTAAGAGGCTGTGAGTGAGAGGCATATGGGTATCCAAGAGTGTGATGCTTTCATTGTCCGTTCTTTCTATCAAGGAGAGTGAAAAGAATTTTTCACTTGTAACATAATACTCTGCCAATTTCAAAAATAGGTCCATAATATATTGGATGATAGAACAGGGGAAAACACAAACTGAAGCCCCTCACCCTTAGCATGATAATAAGAGAATCTACTATTTTGTGTGTGGAGTCAGAGATTTCCAAATGCTCAACCACTCTAACCACCGTAAACAGGGAAACAATACCCGTTATTCACTCAATTTTCTTGAGCTAAAAAAGGCAAATGATAACAACATATGCTCCAAATGTGACCCATGCAGTTTAGCTTAAAGGCAAAATAAGATAAAAGTCAGCATTGCACACAGAGTTTAAACAGAAACATACGTATCTATACACTTTCTTTCCCTCTCCATATGTTACCCTGTGGTGGGAATTATAATACTGTGCATCACACCTTTCACTCAAGGATCTCAAGCCCCTCTCAGAAATGAACACAAACCCGTACACCAGCTCTGAGAAGCAGGTGGTGAGTATTATTATTACCATTTTACAAATGGAGACAGTTAGTGTTCCCAACTTCTAGTTGATTGAACTCAAGGCACTGCCACTCTTTATTTGGGGAGAGGAGAGTGTTTATTCTCTCTCTCTCTCTCTCCCCCTCCCTTTCTCTCTCTTGTCTCTCTCTCTTTCTCTCCCCCTCTCTCTTTAATTTCAGTGACAACACAAATGAATGGTAGCACTTAAAGCTGGACTTACTCAATGATAGTGTAAAAGGGTTTGCTTCCCTTGCGTTTACTTTCCTTCACCCCTGAGACTGCCAAACACAACTCTTGATTCTAAGAAGAATGATCTCCAACTTTCTTCTGTGTATCTCTTTTGGATAGAGCTTGCAACACTAACAAGTGAAAGTCACAATCCAGGAAAGTGAGTTCCTGAATTTGATGTTTTCATTACCAAGAGTAAAACGTGGGCAGCTTAGACTTGAAACTGACAAGTAGCACCCTCTGTGATGCAAACTCTTGTGCTGCAGCTGGGGAAGTTGACTTGGACAGCTTTCCAAAGCAGCTCAAGCTCTAAATCCAACAAAGAGGGGTATGTTTCATAGCAGCGTCACCCAGGACAGAGTTTCAGTTGAGGTTCTCAGCTACTACATTTTAACCCAAGCACAACTGCTTAGGAACTTAAGGTCCAAGTGGGCACACACACAGGGTGGGTTTGAGAGCAGTCTTCTAGGGAAAACCGACCTCTGAAGTCAGCAAGTTGGAACTTAGGAATTTTGAACTTCCTGCCAGTTTCATGTCCTCTGAAGTTGGGCTTCAATGTGCTATAAAACTGGTCTTGTGTAAGTGACATGCTTTCTGAATTTGACACAATTGATTATTGGGAAAAAGAGTTTGTAAAAATGATAAAAGTCAGTTTGCTTTTCAGGTTCATGTATCTAATTTAGAAGAGCTCACTTTGCTGATACCACGTTTAAAAAAATTTGTGTTTATGGGAAAGACTATTATACTCCTCATGAGATCCAGCACAGAGTGAAAAACGTAGAGATGGGGGCTTGGGAAGTCTTTGATTTTTTATTTTTAGGAGGACCACATATAGCCATAGGAGGGAAAGAAAACACGAATCAGAGATCCCTCTTCCTCTCTTCCCCTGCTAAAAACAAAAACAATAAAATAAAAACAATAAAACTACAAAGGAACAAAAAGATGTAGTTGTCTAATAATAATAATAGCTAACATTTTTGAGTGTTTATTATGCAGCAGGCACTGTGCTAGACACGTTGTAAGCTCACACCCTTTAAAAACTATGAGAAAACTGAGGCTAAGAGGGTTTAAGTAACTTTCTCATGGTCACACAGGAGGTGCTTTTGGACTCTAGGTCTGTTTGCTTTCGAAGTTCATACTCTTAATCACTTCCTATATTGCCTAAGGTCAATTCTTATATTGCCTAAGGTGTTTATGTGAGTTACTATGGCCTAATTGAAATAGGAAGCGAGTGAGGTGGCAAATAGCAGTTACATGTAAAATAATTTCTTTATGAAGACCTGCCTTTGCTCCTCTGGATGGATCTCATCTGAATCAACTTTTACAAGCCTCCCAGAAGGCTGAGGGGCTATATCATAATTGTCTTTGCCTTCGGAGTAACTAAGACAGTGCTAGTTGCAAGTACAGGCTCAATAGAAGTTTATTTAATAAATCAATAAATGAAATGGCTCTTGGTTCTTTGAAAACACTTTGACCCATCAATGGATTATTGGTGACAACTTTTAAAACAGTGGCTAGCTTTTCCAGGCATTGAGCCAGCCTCCTCTTTCCTCTAGTCTGTGTGTGTCCATGGCATGTAAAAGGATGGAGCCACTGTGAAAGACAGCATGGTGGTTCCTCAAAAAGCTAAACATAGAATTACCATATGATACAGCAATTGTACTTCCACTATATACCCCAAAGAACTGAAAGCAGATTTGGACAGATCTCTGCATGCACATGTTCATAGCGGCATTATGCACAATAGCCAAAAGGGACAAACAGCCCAAATATCCATCAATGGATGAATGGACTAAAAAAGGTGGTGTGTATACATACAATGGAATATTATTCCTCCTTAATCTGATAGGAAATTCTGACATATGCTACAACATAGATAAACTTTGAACATTATGCTAAGTGCAATAAGACATAAAAGGACAAATATTGTATGATTCCACTTATATAAGATACCTAGAGTAGCCAAATTCATAGACACAGAAAGCAGAATGGTGATTGTCATGGGGTGGTGCTGGGGGTGGGAAGGGGAATGCAGAGTTGTTGTTTAATGGGTACAGAGTTTTAGATAAAACAGTGTTGGTGATGGATAGTGATAATTGTTGCAAAACAATTTAAATGCACTTAATGCCACTGAATTGCACACTCAGAAAAGGTTACAAAGGTAAATCGTATGTTATGCATATCTGACACAATTAAAACAAAAACCTATCCTCAAAGTCTGTTGGCAGTGGGCTGGATGTGTGACATTGAAGGGAAGCTTGGGACAGGCCTAATCTCTCACAGTGCTATAATGCAAGGGTCCCCAACCCCTGGGCCATGGATTGGTATCCATCAGGTGTGTGGGCTGTTAGGAACTGGGCTGCACAGCAGGAGGTGAACAGTGGGCAAATAAGCATTACCACCTTAGCTCCACCTCCTGTTAAATCAGCGGTGGCACTAGATTCTCATGCCAACAGTATTGTGAACCGTGCACGCAAGGGATCTAGGTTGCGAGCCCCTTATGAGAATCTAACTAATGCCTGATGATCTGAGGTGGAACAGTTTCATCCTGAAACTGCTGCCCCCACCTCCACCGTCTGTGGAAAAATTGTCTTCTGTGAAACTGGGTCCTAGTGCTGAAAAGGTTGGGGATTGTTGCTAATGGATTCCCCGTGCCCACCATCATAGGAAGAGTGTCTCTGGCGAGGGTGCTGATGGCCTCTTGGCAAGCTCTCAGGGATGGGGAAGTGGATGGCAGATGCACAGCCCCAAGGGCTTGGTGTTTCCTGAGCCTGTTGGTAGGGTCCACCATCTGGCACACAGGGCCGAGAGTCCCCAGTCTCTGCTTTGAGCACCTTTTGAATTTGAATGGGTCTAGGGATACCGAGCATAAAATCTCTGGGCTAACGAGCTGGTTCCCATTTATCACTGCCTTTGGCTTTTAACATGATTTCTGTGCCACACAAAGCAATACCTTTCCAAGGTTGACTTACAGGACATCTCTGTTAGGCAAGGTCTCCCTAAGTACAATGAGGGCACTAATGATTTTTTGAAGATGCAGAATAGCTCCTTTCATGGGAAGCGGTATGATTGCTTAGGAATCTAGAAAACTTTTGTCAAGATGAAGAGCAAAGGCACAGAACTGAATTCTGATCACATCAGAAGTAGTGTCGGGACTTAAAGCTGCATGGGTAATGATATTCATCTCTTCCTATTTGTATTATTTTCAATATTTTACGTTTTTGCTTTCACATCTACTATTGCCACTAAGCCTTTGAAGGAGGCAAGGCAGAAATTTTTTCCAGTCTACACCTGAGGACACTGCTAAAAGCTCCTTCAGATCAGAGCTTGTGCCTTGTTTCCCATTGTATCTGCAGTACTTGGCCTTTCTGCCTCAGCTCTGAACATAATATGTTTTCCAGAAGTTCCTGTTGAATGACTCTGAATATACAAAAAACTTTCAGTTGGTTGGTTAAGGTAGTTTAGTAATGAGAGCAAGGGCTGAAATTTCTTCTGCTTTCTTTTTCTGTAACAACATCTTGATATAAACGCAGTTTTTCCTGCCAAACTCCTTCTGGAGACTCTGTCCACCCATAAGGTTAAATACATCTTAGCTAACTGGCCACTAGCTTGGTGGGCTGAATGCCCTAGTGGTTTCCTCACAAGGAAAAGCTGTACATCTTGATTGAAAGCTGGTAAGGTAATGGTGTTCCTCTAAGACCCCTCCATGCCACCCTGCACCTCACTGCCCTTCCTCTTGTGCTGAGCTCTCTAGTTGGCCAGCTTCTGTCACCCCTTGCTGTCTGAGTCAGGTGATTCCCTGCCTGCCTCCAGACTAGCTGCTGCTAGTCAGACTTCCTTTATCTCCTGGTTTTCTATCGCTGTCATATCAGGCAACCCCACTCCTGTTGCATCCTTCCAGGCCTCCCTGCCGGGTGCTGGGCCTTTGGTAGCAAGGTACTCCTCCTCCCTCCCCTGCCCCCATTTGCAACGAGCTGCTTCTCTCCTTCCCTTCTCTCTATCACAGTCTGCTCTGTTTCCTATTAGGGGAGAGTGCATTTTAAATGCCTCAGCAGCGTCTGTCTCCACAGTTCCTCTGCTCTCACCATCCCCCTCCCAGCCCCTTTCCCAAGTCAGACACTAGAGCGGGTAGCATCAATTTACAGTTTCTGGCCAGATACCAGATGTTCTGGATGGAAGCAAATTGTCATAGAAATGTTTGTAATTTCAGATAAAGATCAATGCTGAAACTGGTAAGGATGGAAAAAAACAAAGGGGAGTACAGTTTTTATTGTGGTTATCACAATGAATAATAGTCCCAAGCAGGTCTTCATCCTGTCCTAATGTCTACAGTAACATAGCTAAGAAAGGATTTTTGTTAGATAGTAGAGAAAAGTGATAGGAAGTGTCTCCAGGAGAAACGTTTGTTTTAATGAAAAGTTGCCATCAACTCTTAGGGATGGTACACGGAAGGTAATGCTGAAACAATCCAGTCTAAACACTTAATTTTGGAGATGAGGAGACTGAAATTGAGGCTCATCAAAAATGAAGTAACTAGCCCAAAGTTACACAATATTGAGAAATGTCACTTATTATAAAATTGTTCTTAGAGAGTCACAAAGTGTAATAGCATGTTAAAGACACTGAAATTCAGTAGTCAATAAATAAGTTTAACTCTAGCAGGTTTAGCACATTCCTAACCTATTTAACCATGGAAACTTTATTTTCTCCAGGTTATTAGGAATTAGGGTTCTGTAGAATATATTTTTGGAAACATAATATCTTTGGAATATGTTTTTGGCTTAACATAACAAAGACCAGCACTGTCTCTAGTCATAGAGGTTTTTAAATGGTATATTTGCATCCAAACAAAGATGCTTCATAAATAACTAGAATTATTCTGGAAATGATTTTGGGGGGCTTGTGGAAAATACCGTGCCATTTCTCTGTGTTCTTTGGAGATGGTTGCTGGAGATAACAAAACTCTCGCATTGGTTTGGGGATATGTGACTAATGTTGATGTTATCTCCAAAGGGAGAAACAACTCTTACCATGGCACATCCAATAAGTGCTGTTTTACAACGTCACAAGCAGAAGCCCAGGAGGAAACATTCAAGTGAAGATTTGGTGAAATAAAAGTCAACAGAGTTACTATGCTCCAGGTTTGAAAAATGATAGCTGCTTACCTGTGCACTTTTACCAGGGACTGAGGACAAGAACAAATATTCTGTGATATTTCAAGTTTTTAGAGGTGAGATAGTAGAATCAATAGTGAGTTTTTGAAAGCAGAAGTGGATGATGTTTGTCTTTCGACCTTTATGCCTCTGATTTCCAATTGCTTCTGCTTCTTTCTTTTGGCCTTCTCTCTCCTTCCTTGGTGTGTGCAGGGTGGGTGAACTAACCCAAACATTCACATTAACTGAGGCTATCCTGACACTCCACTGGGATCTAAGAACTGATTCACTCAAAAGGGCCATGTGATAGCTTGTTACAGAAAGAATTGAGACTCTGCACCTTGAACTAGAGTGCAGTTAGTTACCTATCTAGAGAATAGGTAACTACCTACCCCACCTATGTGGGATCATTGAAAAAATAATGTGATCAAGGCAAAATGGTGGACTAAAGGGAAAGAGCTAGACAAGCAATAGGTCAAATAGAGTAATTGCCTTCATTTTCAAGAGCAGAGGTTTGGGACAACTTCAGTTCCTCAGAACCCTGATCCACAAGAGAAGTATGGCATCATTCTTATGCTCTTGCAGATGATGGCAAAGAGAGAGAACAGACAACATTCAAAAGAGAAAGTGATGTGGCGGTAACCAGATCAGTAGCCCTCACTAATACCAAAGCCACAGGCACTCACACACTCACACATGAAGGAAGGATCACTCAGTCCACCACTGTAGTACAACACAGAAGGTATAGCACAATGAGGGTAGAGAGGAGTTTGATCAACAATTTGAGTAGATGTGAGACTACAAATCTCATAATGAGCTTGTATAGATATTGTTGTAAGCTTAAATTCATATTGGTGAATTTCATTTTAATTTGGCTCATGGCAGACCTCATTTAATCCACACAACCTGTAGTAGTAAAAGAGTTCATTCAAAAGCAAAATTAACAAACACCTTGATTATTCTGAACTATTTTTTTTTTTTTTTTTTGGTTTTCTATTTACTTTTTTAGAGACAGGTTCTCACTCTATCACTCAAGCTAGAATGTGGTGGCACAATCATAGCTCACTGTAGCCTTAAACTCCTGGACTCAAGTGATCTTCCCACCTCAGCCTCCCAAGTAGCCAAGACTACAGGTGCATGCCACCATGCTCAGCTACTTTTTTGTTTTAGTTTGGAGAAATGAGGTCTTGCTATGTGGCCCAGGCTCGTCTCGAACTCCTGGGCTCAAGTGATCCTCCTGCTTCAACCTCTCAAAGTGCTGAGATTACAGGCGTGAGCCCCGGTCCCTGGCCTCTGAATGAAATTAAGTAGAAATGTGTATATTTCCCCTGCTTTCTGATTACTGTAATAGGAAAATAGGCAACCATAAGTATAGAAAATGAAATCAGATTTTCTCAAAAATGTTACTTGGTGTATCAAAATTTACTGGGAAGACATTTCAAAGCATATCTGCTTGCCACCCCATCTTGGACGGCATATCAGAGTCTGTGGGCTATGGGTATGTGTGGAGGGGAACCCCCAACTCCTAGGTGTGCTTACAATGCCCTGTTCTAGAACCACTTTTAGGGGATTTGTCTCTAGCTTAGTTTCAAAGAAAGACCATAGGATTTGGGACCATCTTGGAGTAGTTTTATGATATGGGGAGATTTATTAACTCTTTGAATCTCAGTTCTTTTGTCTGGAAAATGGAGATAACAATACTTACCACTTGAAAGGGTGCAGATGAATGTGTTTGAAAACATCAAGCAAGTGCCTCACACACAGTATAGTGTTCAATAACTGTGAATTTCCTCCTATTTCTAAACTGAACATTATATATAGTCACACACTGATGCTCAGAAAAATGACTCTGAACTCTGCAAATCCTTATGTATTAAGTAAAGATTCAAACTTAATTCCTCGTTGAGGCAGAAGAGTATGCTGCTGTTTTTGAGTTAACTTTCAGTTAACTAGAAAATAAAATCAAGTAGAGTAGCTCTTCTCTATAAATACAATTGGCTGAGATATTTTTGTAGCTATTCACAAGTGCTCAGAGGATAAATCTAAGGCAACAATTTGGCTCAGGAAAGGCAAAAGGTCTATAGATAATATTAAAGTTATTCAGAATTAACCCTTTCCAAGCAGAGAGTGTGCCCTTCTTTTGAGAATTTTAAGAGTTATCTCTTACATTTATATGTAATTTTGAACTTAAAATATTTATTTTCTGCTATGTAAATTCCAGTAAGCTCCAGCAAAGCAACAAACAGACAAACCTAATACTTCAGGATTTTGACATGAATGTCATTGGAAGTATAAGTCAATTTGAGGGAAAATTGTTACATTTGAAACATTTGGGATATAGTATGTTATATCCCCACACTGGGGATATGTTTAATAAACTCTTCTTAGTAATGACTTAGAGTTTATTCATTTAAGTTGCACATATTTCTTCTTGGGGTTACTTTTAGGTATTTTATAGCTTTGTTTTTGGTACTACTGGGAATGAAGTCATTTTCCCACTTGTCTTTTAACTGCCATTGTTTTCTATAATTAACTTGTGGCTATCATTTTAGTCCTCTATCTTATTAATTTCAACTGGTGCTTTTGGATTTTCTAAGTATTTAATCAGATCATCTGAAAATAATAATTCTTTAGTCTTCCTTCAATAATTATACCTTGTATTTCTGTTTCATATCATTGGAGGTGGTCAGAATTTCTTCAACATTAAATAATAATGGTGACTGTGGCCGGGTGTGGTGGCTCATGCCTGTAATCCCAGTGCTTTGGGAGGCCAAGGTGGGCAGATCACTTGAGGTCAGGAGTTCGAACCAGCCTGGCCAATATGGTGAAACCCCGTCTCTACTAAAAATACAAAAATTATCTGGGCATGGTGACATATGGCTGTAGTCCCAGCTACTTGGGAGACTGAGGCAGGAGAATCACTCGAATCTGGGAGGCAGAGGTTGCAGTGAACCAAGATTGTACCTCTGCAGTTCAGCCTGGGCAACAGAGTGAGACTCCATCTCAAAAAAAAAAAAAAAAAAAAAGAAAGAAAGAAAAAGAAAAAAATATAGTAATGGTGATTGTGGACATCGTTACATTGTTACTGTTTTTAGTGGCAATAATTCTTGTTTTGCCATTAAGTATGATGTTGACAGTTCTCTGTTACTTCCTAGCTTTATTGCATGTGACTATACAAGAAAGCCTGTGCAATTTTCACTTTTGGAATATGTTGGGGTGTGTGTGTATGTGTGTGTGTGCATGTCCACATATCTGCATAACACAGTAAATTTTTGGTCAAGGTTTTAAAAATACATTTAAAGATGCCATATTCTATGTTTACAGAGGTCAACATTGTCTAGGAGCCTTAATAGTATTAATTATACTTACTCAAGTTGTCCATGTCATTATTTCTTGCCTAATTAAAACTATCAAAATTAAATAAATCTGTGTTAAAATTACATGCAAACCAGTTTTGGTCTTGTCAGTTTCTCTCTGCTATTCTAATAGTTTTATATTTATATCATTTGATATTAGATTAGTTTGTGCATGAAGAGACTAATTACTACTGTAACTTCATTATCCCATTTATCAACATAAATAATATAAATAATAGGTGATATACATATAATCTATTTGTTCTTGTTTAATTGCTTTTACTTTGAAGCCTACTTTGCCAGAAATTAATATTATCACTTCTACTTTTCTTTTTACTGTTTTCAATACCTCTTTGCCATTCTTTTTATTTTTAATGTGAACACTTTTGTTTTAGATATGCCTCTTGAATGCAGCAGATACTTGGATTTAATTTTTTACTCCAGTTTGAGAACTTTTGTTTCCCAATAAAGGGGATTTAAACCATCTATATTTACTGTCAAATGGGTTTCTTTGTTAACTTCTGTTGTTCTGTTCTACATTAATTGTTTTTTTTCTTTCTTTTTTTTTTTTTTTTTTTGCTGTTTTACTTTAGGAGTTTGTATATATGGAATGTCCTGAGTGTTTTTAACTTCCTTAGTAATTGGGAAGGTGTATATCCTCTTTTCAACTTCACTTTACTTTTCCAGAAGTCAGTTTCTGATCTTAATTTTTCTAATTATCGGAGTCAACAATTAAATATAATTTTAGAATCTCTTCTATGTAAGATAAGACAGTTAGTGAAATTTTACTCCTCTTCCTACTCCATTTTGTAAGTATTTTTTTTTTCTCTTTCCTGAAAGCAGGCTGAGTTCAGGTGTGGATTGCTCATGTATTTTGGCCTGGAATGAAGTAAACTTGGCTAAGTCTATCAACATTTTGCATGTGCATCATTTTATACCCTCTTCTAGTTCAGAAAGTTATTTTGCTTCTGTTATGTCTTTGATTGTTGTTTCCTATTCAATTGTTCTGGTTTTCTTTGGAAACACCCTTGTAATTCTTGAGTTGGATCTTCACTTTCTGTGATAGGTGTCATTCTCTTTCCTGTGTGTTTTATGCTTTGGGTAATTTGTCTCTGTCTGGGAAAGTTAATGGAAGTATGACTTTCAAATTACTGATCAATTTTCACAGGGTTAATTCTGCTCCATATCAGTCTTAATACTGCTAATGCATTATTAGTTTTCTTGCATTGCTAGTTTGTCACTCTCATTTAAAATTCTATCCTCTAGCTTTTATTTCTTATTTTCTTCTAATGGCTTTTGACTCTTGTTTTAAAGTACAGAAATTTTAAATCTGTTTCTTACAGTTTTTATACTTTATGATTTTCAGATATTTTCGTTCTGAGTCACCCTTTGCTTTTCTTCAGCAGCATGTAACACTTTTCATTTTTGCAGTGGAAAAATGCAACATTTTTATCCATTTTCAGATATGGAGAGAATTATCTGGATCTAGGATCTAGTATTTACTTACATTTGGGTATGTAGATTGTTCCTGGTAATCCATCCACTCTCCAGTTGGGGTCTGGTAAATCCTCTTCCCAGGTCTATCGCTGTACATAAGATTGATCTTCTGGTCTGATTTCCAGTGTAGTAGGAACTTTCTGCTATTCTGCTGGTCTGTGATAAGAATTTTTTGTAACCCAATGCTTGACTCCCTAACAGTCAGAGCAGATGGAATATATACAATTATAATTCCCAGCATGCATGCATACTAGGACTTTCTCCATTTTTTGCCTATCTTTTGGGTTTTACCAGTGGGACCACACTTCAGATGATGCAGCATGTCACTGCTGGCTTCCCTGCCACTCCTACTTAATTGTTTTGTGGTAGTTATGTTATCTGAATGAGTGTAGAAATGTTAGTGGCAAAACAGGAATGGCTATCTCTATGTGTTTTAGAGCCTGTGTTTTTGAATTAGAAGACAGTGTAGATATGATCAAAAATCTTCTGTCTATTTCTGTGAGCACATGCGCCTTTTATTTTACTTTTACAGCATAGCAGTCATGGGCCACTAATTGTATGTTGCTATTCAATATCATAGACATGTAGTTAGTGACAATTCCTACCAGAATTGTCAGTGAATCAATTTTTGGTAGAGGTTGTCAGTATTTTAAAGATGTCCTGTCTTCTTTCATGCCTTAAGTATTACAAGGTTGGAAAGGTTCCATGAGGGCCTCCTAGCTAGAAACCCTTTCAAACCAGAGGTCTCCAATTCTTTTAATTGACTCAGTATTCAGTATTGAGAGGGGCTAAAGGGGCTTAATTATTACACTTTCCAGGTCGTAGTTCTGCAACCTTAAGTCCTGGATCCCCATGACAACTTTGTGGTTATTATTCTCCATGTGCAAAAATATTAATGATATGATTAATAACTAATGTACATTTTAAACAGCAGACATTAATATAACAATGTATTAAATTAGTTAGTATATCCAGGTGGTTCAGGCTATAAATTTTAGGGTATGAGTTTTGGACCAACGTTCAAGTCCTATCCCAGTCACTTACTAGCTTTTTGAATCAACTGTAGGTAGGGTTACTTAACATCTTGGCTGTTAATCTATAAAATGTGACTACTTCATAGGGCTATTGTGGGGGCAAAATGATGTAAGACAAATGAAATAGTCAGTAGAGGTCCTAGCCCATGGATGTGCTCAATATATGCAATCTATTACTATTATTTTTAATATTATCATTGAAAACATTCTTAAAGTTTCCTAACATAGTTTTCTTGAATAATGAAATAAAATAAACTCAAGATTAATACATGCATTATGGTTCTATCTCCCAAGGGAGCAAAAGGTCGTGGATATTCCAAAAAAACTGTTGACTAAAGGTTGTTGAGCTAAACCTGTGAAAATTCCAAGTAGCAAAAGCATGCCTGTAGTTCAGCAAGAATTTAAGTGACACAGGAAGTTTTCTATAGGCCTCTCTCACTGAGTAATCATCTTGGGAAGTAGAATTGTACCTTGAGAAGGGAATACATCTGCTTGGATGAAATTTTTATCATGAAATGCAGAATTTCTACAGTGTGGGATAAGTCTATTGTTAGTTGGATGTTTTTTCATAAATTTTCTGTTACAGAGAAGATGTCTTAGACATGTGGCACTTGTGCCGGGCGCGGTGGCTCAAGCCTGTAATCCCAGCACTTTGGGAGGCCGAGACGGGTGGATCACGAGGTCAGGAGATCAAGACCATCCTGGCTAACACGGTGAAACCCCGTCTCTACTAAAAATACAAAAAAAAAAAAAAAAAAAAATCCAAATATACCATCTTGAGTAAAAAGTTTGTTAGATATTCTTTAACCACCTTGCTAACTTTCTAGGCCCCAGAGTATTAATCTCTTAAAACATTATGGTTACCAAAATAATAATGATGATAACGATGAAAATAATTACAATCTTAATAGTTGATCTTTATTAAGAGTACGACATGTGTTAGGCAATATTCTCAGTGATTTATACAGATAATTTAATCCTCACAACAACCCATGAGGCAGGTACTAGCATTTGTCCAACTTACAGACGAATAGATTAAGCAATTTGCCTGAGGTCACATTTGCCTGTGAGTTGTGGAGAAGGGATTCAAAATATGCATTCTCATTCCAGAGTGTGTGCTCTTAAACTAAACTCTCTTTATTAATTTCTCATTCTTCTTCCCCTTACAAACTCATGCACATCCCTTCAATGATGAATACTTGAAGTCATTGTTGACTAGGTGTGTTGAACTACTTCTCCTTCTCCCCATATGGTCTATCATGAAGAGAAGATAAAGAAAAGGCCATGAGGATTTTGGTCGAATGTTGTCTATTTGGAGCCTGTGTTTTTAGGCTTAGCAATAGTAGCCTCTTCTATTTGGATCCCACGTTTTTAATTTTCAGAGAGGCCTTTTCTCCCTGCTGATTCATTTGATCTTTGAAACAGCCTCATGAACCATAGGAAAAATGACACTATTATTTTAAATATGAAAAAATTGACAACCAGAAAGGTTAAGGGGCTTTTTAAACGCCATACAGATTAGGGACCATTTATAATATAGCAACCTCTACTTCCTGGACTCAGGAGATATGAAGATTTGGGACCATTTATAATATTGAAAGAAATAATAAAGCATTTATTAAATGTTTACTGTGTGTTGAGTACCATGCTAATCACATCAGTGGCATTAACTCATATAACGCTCCACAGTCATAGACGTGAAATGACATGGCCAAAGTCCACTCCTAGCACATGACAGAGCCAGGTCCCAAACCCAGGGTGGGGCTCTCAGCTGTTAATTTTAGACTCTAATTTCTACCTTACTAGAGAGAAATGGATTTTCTTTAAAGACATAAAAGGGGGACTTTATCCACATTAAAACACCTTTCCATTTGTGGCAAATATTAATTATGACATCGATGGTTAATAATATCTCGGTGTTCACTTATGGCAGCCACTCTACTATCCATGTGCTCATTGAATCAATAAACATTTACTTACCACCCAGGTTCTGTCCTGGATGCAAGAAAACATGTATGAGCAAGACATTGTCTTTCGTGGAGCTTATATTATTTTGGGAGAAACATAAAGTAATCCAATAGTAGCACATATTTATAAGCACAGCGACTCTATTTGTTTATATAAAAGAACATCTGGAGTGTTCTGAGGGTTTATCAGTAGTGTCCTTTGATAAAGTCTGGGGATAGGGAAGTTTTCATGAAAAGGCCACATTCATATTGGGAATGGTGTAGAAGTGTTAACTACAAAGAGGAATGTTTCTAGGGAAAGCAGATTAATATGGGTAAGATTTGAGATTTTGGGGGTTTTGAGGAACTCACAGAAGATTAACTGGCTAGAGTATGTTTAGGGAAAAGAAGAATGCCTCAAGACAGGCTTGGAAAGGCAAAACTATGGAGGTCTCACTAAGGATTTTGCTATTTATCTAGGAGAAAGAGTAATCCATTGAAATGATGATTACTTGTGTCTGAAAAGATCTTTTAACCTTAAGTGTAAAGAATAAATTGTGGAGGGCAAGGATACAATGAGACCAGTTAGGAAGCTACTATGGTAATGTGGGCTAGACAGAGAGTAGTTTGAATGGGGGGAGAGTGGAGGAGATGGGGAGAGTGGATGGATTTAGGAATTACTTAAGAGGTAAATTTATCAGGATTTATTTGGGATTAGATGTGGAGTGAGCAAGAGGAAGGTGTGAGAATTCTTCCCAGATTTCTGGACTATGCAATATGCGTTGTTTCATCTAATCCTCCTAATGTACTACGATTATTTTATTTCCAATTTGAAGACACAAACAGATTCAGAATGTCACTGTCCATCCCATGGTTATATATAGCGCACCCACGGCAGAGCCAGGATTTGACCAGATGTGCTTAATCGGAAATCGGTGCTTCTGACAGCTGCTACACTGGGAAGTGGGAAATAGGAAGAACTACCAGACCCACTATAGAAAGTGGAGTCTTGGCTGGGCACAATGGCTCACGCCTGTAGTGTCAGCACTTTGAGGGTCCTGAGGAGGGGAATTGCTGGAGCCCTGGAGTTCAAGACCAGCCTGGGCAACATGGGAAACTGCATGTCTACAAAGCATACAGAAAATTAACTGGGGGGAGGTGGTGCATACCTGTAGTCCCAGCTACTCAGAGAGACTGAGGTGGGAGGATCTCCTGAGTCCAGGAAGTAGAGGTTGCAGTGAGCTGAGATTGCGCCACTGCATTCCCGCCCCACACTGGGGACAGAGTGAAACCCTGTCTCAAAAAAAATAAAAAATAAAAAATAAAGGGAGTCTTAAAAACAACAGTTGAGCAGTTGAGTATGGACTTTAATGGAAAAAATGGGCACCACTCTACTTTGAATATATGTACATTCTCAAAGCCCAAAGTCTTATGACATCTGCTACTGCCATTTTTTTATGAGATCAAAGAGAAGAGGACTAATATCTTTAATGAGTATGATTTTGTTAAATGTTATTTTATAAGTAAAAAAATACATGTTCATTGAAGAAAAATTACAAGATACAGAAAAGCCAAAAGAAAAAAAATTGAAAATCTCCTGTTAACCTATAACTGAAGAGAAGGAGAACATGCTTGCTTGGTTTTAATTAAACACTATGATTCTCTACCATGGGTATTTAGCAGAAAGCTCACTAGAGGCCTCCATTCCAGACCCAAACTTTGTCAATACTTTGACTTTGGAAGAATTTTAGCCTTTAGGGCTCCAGTCTTCTCCATTACAAAATGACATGAAATGTTGCCCACATTTAATTATCACAGTCTTTTTTTGAGCCTTAGAGCATGACAATGCTAGACCTATTCGCATCATCACAGCATAGGAGAACACAGCTTTGGGGTTTCTCAGACTATTTACTGGCTTCTTCAGCCCTATGACTCAGGTTCCTCATTGGTGGAGTGGAAACAATGATATTGATCTCAAAGAGATGTTTTGAGGAATTGCTCCCATGTGTGCAGAGCACTTGCTGGGCTCAGTGCTTACACAGAACAAGCAGTCAACACAGAGGCATCACAAATCTCCATCAATACACAGCAGGCAGCAGTCTGCTGGATAATCTACCTCTTGTAGTCTTGAGGCTCCTGCTCTGGGGGAAGCAGAGTCCTGGAAGACCCACTAGCCCTTCTTGCCCTCACTTCACCTCCTGCTGAACTACACTTTTTTTTTTTTTTTTTTTTTTGTGGTCGGGGGGTTGGTGAGTAAGGAGGTGATACTTGCGAAAGGCTAGGCACTGGAGATATGAAGTATAGGACCCTAGACTTTATTCTTAAGCAACAAGCAATGTAGTGGGGTTGGATAGTAAACAGAAAAACTGCAACACAATTTAATCAGTGTCATAATACTATGAGCAAGGGGCTGTGAGGCCAGAGGGAGGGAGTGGGGAAGTGACTCATTTTGCCTGAGGGGACCCGAGAAGGCTTCAGGGAGAAGCCTTCATTTATACATAGGCTGGCAGTAGGGATAGAGTTTGTTGGGTGGAGAAAATGGGCATGAGCATCAGCCTGAGTGCTAGGGAAGACTCTTTTCCTGGAACTCATAGTCCATGAGACCCTACGGACTCCACATCCACGGATGAAAAATCTGGGGCCAGAGTGGAGGGAACTGGAGTGGGCAGGTAAGGCTCTGCTGGTCTCTATCATCACCAGCCTTCTTTTTCTGCATCCCCTATGAATCCCCCAACATCTCCCAACATCTCTAGTCTGCCAAGTGTCTTTCCTGCGCCAGGGCCCCTTTTCCTATTTTAGATACTGACATGGTCCTCTGCCTGTCTTCTCCCATCCACAAAAGTCTGCCAGGAAGAAAAGATCAGACGTGAATGGTTTAACCTGTAGTGTAGTAATTTACGTGGGTTACATCGCTGTAATCCCTTTCCCATGTAACGTTTAAGTTTCTTTCTTTTTGTAGAATAAAACACTTTGATGCCAGAACCTCATTCTACCTTCTGATCTATGGTGTATGCACAATAGCTTTAGGCCCCAGGCAGCAGATGCATTCTGTTTGGTTAGTACAGTGTTGTATTCACTGTTGTTGTTTGTGGTAAATAGATATCACTTTCCAGTTTGTCAAAGACTCCACCCCTCCCCACACACTCCTGTGTGTATTTATCACAGCCCCACTGCCTCTTCCACTTAGCTGACCTGCCTGGTCTGAAGACATGTGCATTTGTGCCCCCAATTTTTAGCTTTGTTATTTCTTGACTTTTCCATTGAGAAATTATATCAACCCCTCCTGCAGCCTCCTATAGTTATTCCCCCCCCACCTCAATTATTTGTCTTTTTTTTTCCTTATGCAGTTCTACCACTAATACTGTATTGACTTGGACCTCAGTATTGGGCAAGCATTCAAAGATTCCTTACTGTTTACTAGGGCAGAGTTCAGGCTATACCACCTGAAAACAGGTTGCTTCTCGCATACTTACAAAAACCAGAACTGAGGTTGCCATTTTTCTCTTTTCCCTTTCTTTTCTTCTCTTTCTTTCTTTCTTTCTTTCTTTCTTTCTTTCTTTCTTTCTTTCTTTCTTTCTTTCTTTCTTTCTTTCCTTCCTTCCTTCCTTCCTTCCTTCCTTCCTTCCTTCCTTCCTTCCTTCCTTCCTTCCTTCCTTCCTTCCTTCTTTCTTTCTTTCTTTCTTTCTTTCTTTCTTTCTTTCTTTCTTTCTTTCTTTCTTTCTTTCTTTCTTTCTTTCTTTCTTTCTTTCTTTTCAGATGGAATTTTGCTCCTTTCTTCCAGGCTGGAGTGCAGTGGCGTTATCTCGGCTCATTGCAACTTCCACCTTCTGGTTTCAGGTGATTCTCCTGTCTCAGCCTCCTGAGTAGCTGGGATTACAGGCACCCGCCGCCACACTGGGCTAATTTTTGTATTTTTGGTATAGACGGGATTTCACCATGTTGGCCAGGCTGGTCTCTAACTCCTAACCTCGTGGTCCACCCGCCTTGGCCTCCCAAAGTGCTGGGATTACAGGCGTGAGCCACCGAGCCTGGCTGCCATTTTTCTTAAAGTAAGACACAACGAAACAATTTGTGATAATTTTACAGGAGTCCACCGTCATATGTGGTTTCACTTTCTGCAGCTTCAGTTACTTGAGGTCAACCTCAGTCTGCAAATAGGTGAGTCCAGTCCAATAAGATATTCTGAGAGAGTGAGCAAGCGAGCATGTTCACATACTCTTTTTTTTTTTTTTACAGTATAGTGTTATAATTGTTCTATTATTAGTTATTGTTAATCCCTTACTATCCCCAATTTCTGAATTAAACTTTATCATAGGTATGTATGTGTAGAAAAAAATAGAATACATAGGGTTCTGTACTATCTGTGATTTCAGTCATCTGCGAGGGGTCTTGGAATGTATCTTCCTTGAATAAGGTGGGATGACTGTAATTGATTCTTAAATGAATAGATGAAATCAATTATTTAGCCGACACTGTCTTTTCAGCATTTGAAGAGGGCTTGTCAAACCCAGGCACTAAGGCATTTCCTCAGCAGGACTGAAAAGTACACATCTGTGAAGGCGAGGGTGGTTGAAGGATATTTAGGAGTAGGAGGAGGCAGATGAGATCATTCTCGGAACAAAAATGTTCTCATCTCCTAGATGGGTTTAGACTTTGTCTACACCAAGGTCACGCTGGGGAGATGGGATGTGTAATGTGATATTTATTTGGCAATGTATGTGGCCAGCCACATACATTGTGTGCTCAATTCAGCTTACAAGTGCCGGCTCCCGGCTCTGAGGGCCCCATGTGCTTTGACTTGGTGGAAGGCTGCTCTGCCAGGGATTACGCATCCCTACCTCTGACCTGGTCATTATTCCTAATTATCATTCATTTAAAATAGTCAGCAGGGCAATAGCATGTGCACATCAAGGATCACAAAAGGAACTTGGATTAGGAGGAATAAAAAATCTGTCCCACATGTGGCACTATTAAAAAGCTCTGGCTGAGACATACTGTTTATAGTCAGCAGTTGTCTGGAAAATAGATGTTTACTTGTAATGCGTGTATTAAGATCTTTGCCATTAGGCAATATATATCCTGCATTGTGTTTTCTCTTACATAAAACTCTACATTGGGACAAACCTTTAATGAGCAATCCTGTGGCAACAAAAAGTATTCAACACCAATACTGTTATATGTTGGCATTTCTGCTTATTACAAAAAAGATAGACAGAGAGCCAAAACCTGGAACTTTTCTTTGGAAGGATGGCCTCTTTTTTTTTTTTTAATTTTCTTTAATGGAATGCTCCATTTAAATCTGTAAGTGAAATATTTGCTAAATAAAGATTAAATTACTAACAGAAAAAAATGTTCTCAATATTTGGCAAGAACTTAGACACCCTGGGTTTCCCTGACCCATGCATGCATCTTCTGATGAAAAGGTGTATTATAATATGCCTAGGTGCACTCTTTGAATGAGGCTCTCTCATCTATCTAATGAATTTCTTTTGTTGGTGATGAGACTAGATTTTCTGCCTCAGAACAGGAACATGGACAATGCTTCTGGAACAGGGAGCAGGCACCACAAGACTTGTGTCTTATTCTTGCTGTTGACACAATATACGTTTTTCTGCCTCTATTGTCTTAGCAAACAGACTTGTGCCCCCAGAATACCATCCTATTAAGGGATGATCCTACTTCTGTGAAGTTCTGAATAACGTTACATTCTAGTGCTAAAATAATGAATTCACTTCAGACAAATTTGGTCTAAGATTAAGCAAGTGGACTCTACAGTCTGGGTGGCCCATCCTCGGCCTGGGCACATCCTTAGGCAGTGGGCAATGTTTTGTTAGTCTTGGTTCTTGTATATATAAAGCGGGACAATAATGCTTACTTCATAGGTTTGTGGTGAAGACTACATGACAAATAAAAAAAAATATGTAAAGCCCTTAGCACAGATTTTCACAGATAGTTATCAATCAATGTTATTTGTTAGGTGCAGAGAGATTCCCTAGTGCTTTTAAAACTTGAATGATGGCAGCTGGCAGAAGCAGCCACTGATTTTCGCCCCCTCTGGCCCTTAGTAGGGGCCCAATAGATATTTGATGAATAGGTGAAGGAATAAAGGACTACCAGAACAAGCCCCTAAATGTTAACTCCCAGCTCTACCAGTCTAAGCAACCAACTCATTTAGTCAGATCACACACTCCTCTTCATCTTCTATATATCTCAGTAGAACCCACCATTGCAATTAGAAACAGGAAAAATGGTCACATATTCATCTAGAACTCTCTTAAGCCAAATCAACAAATACTTATTCAGGGCAACAGAGGTGAGCAGAGTGAGGTCAGGAATGATAATTCTCAGCGTGGTTTCCAGAGCACGGCTCTGCAGAGATATACGACACAGTAAAAATCTAGAACAGTGTTTTGTTTTCGTTATTTATTTTTAATTTTAAATGATCTGATGGCATAAGATGAATCCTTACCCTCTTATCCTGATCTGCTATTTCATTCCCTGCCAAGCACCCATTTCATCATATATGCTCACCTGGAACATTCAAGCCTGCTGCCACAGTTAGAAAGATTCCTTTCTCAGCTGGTGCCAAAGGGATCTCAAAATGGTTTTGAATGCCTGTTGGATTAACACCCCCCCCCCCCTTATGGGTCCTCTTCTCTATTCATTCACTAATATGGGCATTTGGAATTTGAAGACAATGTACTGCATTAGGGCTACTGCAATCTATTTTTCATTTTCAAAATAGTGCATCTTGCTTTCCCCCTTATAGTATTTCATTGTTTGCTTGGTTTCACAGATCTGTTTTGGTAAGAAAGTTTTGAGAATATCCTGGGATTATAGTCTTTGAATGAACTTTCATGCCCATAGTATAAGCCCCTTTGGTTTAAAACTATCCCACTTAAAAGCATCTACTTATAACTACCAGCTGCTGGATCTTTTCTGTTCCTACTCATGAATGCACACACAGACACATACAGATACATGTGCATGCCTGGTTGCACGTGCACACACACACACGCACACCCTCACATGCACTGTTTATATGTAAACATCCAGAAGAAACAATGCATTGTAAAAATTGTCCTGTTGAGTTTGTAATCGAGAGTGAGTTACTGAGTGCTGATAAGTAAAGGAAGTGCAACCAGACAGTTTAATCCTCCAATTTCCTGTCTTCTAATCAGCCCCTGACTCTTTTGGTTTTAAATTAGAAACATTCCTGTCAATATTCAGTACAGGTGAAGGAAAATCAACTAGAAAATAAGTAAGGACAAAGCATTTATTTCACTGTCTAAAGTTCACAGGGGAAATATGAGTGTAACAACAGGAAATCAAGATTTTAAAAAAGATAGTAGAAGTACATAGGCTTGCTTAAGTAACCAATCACAATTCTGAATGAAGTACATTTGGATCATAATTTGATTTAAAGAAAAAAGTAGGAACATAGTTCAATGTATTTACTTCTCCCTAAAAATAGTAAGTGGTACTTTAAAAGATGTTGTACAAGGCTAACCTAAAAGAAAATGATAAGGATAACTTGTTAATATATGTGAGAGAGAAAAAAAACCTACCCCATTCAGATTTTGCTTGCAATCTGCTTATACTGTGAGAAAATAATATTGGAGTGTATAGAAATCTTGTAAGTTAATGCATATTCTTAGATATGAATATACTTACATATATTTATAATGGTCGATAAAAATAAAATTGTGCATTTAGAAATAAGCTCAGGTGGAGCCACTGTACTGCAAATATCTGCAAAATATCTGTGAAAATACTTAAAAATAGAGTTTGCAAATGCATTAAATAGAAAGTGTATAAATATGTTTACCATGGACTCTTTAAAAATATGCTGAGTGCTGAGAATATGATATGCTTTATAATTTATTGAATCTCCTAATTTTGAGTCTTTTTATTTATAGACATTGTAGCAATTTCCTAGTTTATCATAAAGGCATAAGTGCAAATTTATAGACAAATCTCCATTATGCAATATCTTCAAAGAATTACAACAAACAATCATTAAGAAGAGTTTTTCAGCTGAGAATATTGAAAACTGAAATGGTAAATACAACATAATATGTGAATCCAACACATCTTAACAACAACAAAAGATTTCCATGAAATATGAGTTCTTAATTTTGTGTTTGCAGTAGTTAAAGCTGCCAATCATTTGGGAAGTAGGCTGGAGTTGAGTTTTTTTTTTTTTTTTTTTTAATTGTTGAACATAGTAAGGCAGTATTTCATAGAAATATCTTGCTATTTTTTTACATATATACTTTAAAAAGTAGGCATTTATACTACAAGGCACAGCATATTCTTTTTGCTCAAGTGTTTTCCTGGTATGCAAAGTTTGAGTTGTACAAGTTTGAGTAAGTGACAGACAGTTCTTGATTTTAAAAGTGTGTGTCAAATTTTTTAAAGAATGCTCCCAAAATAAGTGCTTCAGGACCTAGCATTGGGTGAGGGGGCTGTAGGATAATTTAGTTGCCTTCATTTCACAGTCACTATGAGTTTTTAAATTGGAGGGCAGAAGCAAGACAAGTGCATTTTGTAATTCACATAAAAATAGTTCCATAACACATTGTTATCATTACGAAGAGGAGAATGTTCATTCTGCCTTCACTTTATGCCATATGGGTAGAATGGAGATAATTCTGCTGGACAGAATTATATTTTGAAGCAAATACATGCTTGTAGGGTGCCTCCATTTCATTTGGAGCTGAGGAAAATTTCATGAGGGTTCTTTAGTTTTCTATGGGAGAGTTTCTACCAGCGATGTCACAACACAGCTAGATTAAGTTGATACGTAATATCTATTTCTTGATTTGCATGATTAAAGCATTAGAGAAGTGGCTCAGATATCAAAAGGTTTCTCATAAGTGGCAGCGCCAAAGGTAATTACTGTTAAAATGTACATGCTCGAAACCTGGTTGCTTGTTAACTTCTAAGTTGTTTACAACTCTGTGGGTTTGAATAAACGTTTTTATTTGACTTTTCAATAGCAAGACCCCTTTCTTGCTCCATTTCGATATAAAAAATGATACCATTCTTATATCCCATGTCCCTCAAGGCAACCTTAGCTTCAACCAAAAAAAGTGATAGAGGACAGAGATGGCCCTTCTCAGTATTTCATATTTTAAAATAACTGTTTCTTAAACAAAAGTAGTCTTTTAAAGACAAAGTTAAAATTTATACCTAAAAAAATTAAAAATTAATCGAGTCAACCAATTATTTCCAGTTAGTTATCAAAAAGTGTAGCTAAAGCCCTACTGTAAGCCTGAGGGAGTTATGAGGGGGGTGGGGAGAGAGAGGAAAAGAGAGAGGGAAGGAGAAGAGAGGTTGTTATTCTCAGTCTTTTATTAACCAGTTTCTTTCATCCTAGTGTGTCTTTATTATTTAGAAAAATAAAAATCATCCAGAGCTCTACCCATTCCCACCTAAAATTCTGGAGTAGGTAGTGACTGTCTACAACCTGGTACAACATATGCCCCCAAACTAAAACAAACAAACTCATTTGCCATACAAATTGTTTACGATTCATTAAAAAGCAAAATTGCATATCCCGTCGCTGGCAGCTGAGGCCGTGTCTCCACGGGCGGAGGGGGCATTCACTGAGTTGCCTTTGTATGCTGGGAGGACCAAGCCGGAGGTTCCCACTATGAGCCCGGAGTCTGTGCAGCCAGATGACGCATGAGGTAATTTTAAAGCTTTATTTGCCTTTAGTGTGAAACTCCGATCTTGTACTATCCTTTGGTTAAAGAACTATATCAGCCAGAGGGAAGTTTAAATTTTTCTTTCAGCTGGGGAAATTGTTTGGGATAGCGAGGTGGGTGAATGGAGGGAGAGGGAGAGCGTGTTATTCAAGGAAAGAGATCTAAGAGAAAACGTGAAATTTGTATTATTTTAATTAGTTCCCTCCTCCTTCATCAAAGTCTTCAATTTCCCATCAATAATGGGAAATTTACATTAGAATTATTTGTAACTGACGGATCTGAAATGCCATGGTATGTGGTCACTTTGAGGGAAAGCAACAAATTGATTTATTCCCTATGATAACTTGTATAACTTCTTTAGAGAGTGCTCTGATTTCTCACCCCTTTTCAAAGCAAAGATCTAGAAGCCCTGAAGTTGAGAGAAACTTCCCTGTAGTATGCAGCCTAAACAGCAGCATGTGAGCTTTCAACATTGTTTATTTTTAGGCAGCTGCATTGCTAAATGTTTCCACCACTTTTATATATTATATTCCCGGCGGTAAAACATCTGTAAAATAATTTTAAATGAAAAGCAACTTCCAAGTAAACTTTACAAAAAAGAAATTACAGTTTTCCAAGTTAAAAGAAGAGAAGCATTTGGTGATCTTTGCAAGAAAAAAAAAAAAAGAGATGACACAATTTGCCATAAAAAGTAACAGTCTATAAAATCTATGAGCTCTTGAAATACAAGGAAGTAGAATGTTTCACCCAAAATATGACATCAGCGCGCAGGTTTTTTTTAAAGCTTACAACTTAGAAAATGATTGCTAAACCAATCAGTATATTCATTTCTAATGTTTAACAAGCTGTGTAAAGTGAAGCAATAGGCAACATCATAGCATATACAAGTAAACCTTGTTCTTGCTGGCAAAAACTCTAATGGGAAAATAAGTGCCCTGAACAAAAGTTCAGGGTCGAAGTGGATAGTCTACTGTTAGTCTAATTAGCCAAAAGCTGCATGTAACATTGTCCTGAAATTCCTGATAAAGTTTCTAATGTCTAGTTAAGAATTACAAGTTAAAATACACATGTACACACATACCCACAACCACTTTAACTCAAGAGTCCTTAGGATGGACATACTGCATCCCAAGAAGCAGCCGGATGGAATCCTGTGGTAGCTCACTTTTAGCAGTCTCTCAGTCCTCCAAATTCCTACAACTTGCCAAAATGATACCACCATTGGTCCAGGAAGGGGAAAAGAGAACTCTTTCTGCAGATCCTACAATGAAACTGACCATGCCCTGTTTTGTAATTCCATTCGCCAGTCTCCCCCTTCAACATCTCTCCCTCTCTCTCTCTCTCTTTTTTTCTTAAACTGATATCTATGTGAAATGAGCTGAAGTTCACGGTCCAGTTAGGAACGGATAATACATTCATTGTCCTGGCAGCAAACTTTTTTTCCACTCCCTGGAAGAATTCACGCTTGCCGCAAGAATAATAATTACGGAAAACTAGAAATGCACTGCTGACAAATTAATCCTTAACGGACACCACCCTAACGAGGGCAGTAATGATTTGAGGACTCTCTTCCTCACGGGACTTGCATCTCCTGTGACAATGAGCTATTGTGCATCCTCCCAACTCACTCTACCTCTTATAGATCCAAGATGTCAAAGGTTGTCTGTCCTGGTGGACCATGACATGTGAGTTAACTCATTCTGCTGCTGCGTGGCAGAACTTTATTAAAACTTTATTTGTATCCAGAGTAACTAAAAGATAGTGTGTGCGGGTCTTTTCCACTCAGAGCTAGAGTGCCTAAGAGACGGAAAACCTGCTCTGATATTTAAACGGAGAAAAGTTAGATGGGAGCTGTGGGTCCCCTGATGGAAAATAGGGAGTGGGGACCCAGAGTTCTCTCACAGGTGACTTTAGGCAATCCAATTAATTGGCCAGGACTGGCATTCACTCAGGGCTTGCTTCTCCCCAGTGCCCAACACGCGTCCTCAGAAAATACCACAGCCAGAGAAAACTATACACCCCACAGTCCCTGAAAACAAAAGTAAGGGGGATGTGAAACTGGAGAGAGGGGGCAAAACCTGAGGGCCGGGACCAATGCCTCATTTTTTCCCCCAAGACTGACTTGGCTAAAATATCCACCTCCACCTTACAACTGATACTCTTTAAAAAAGAATTAAAAACAAAAAAAAAAAGAAAACCCCAAATACTGTCCCATGGAAAACGAGGGGAGGCATTCCTGAAAACTCAAGTCGCAGAGTGGCAGAGAGAGGATGGCAAGAGGCAGCAGTGTGAGGCTGCCTCACTGAATAGTGTGAAAAAAATCAAATGTGAGTTTGATGAATGTGAGGTCTGGGACATTTTGTCAAAGAGGGAGGGAAAGTAGAAAAGGAAAAAAAAAAAAAAAAAAAAAAAAAAAAAGCAGCCCCGGCTGCCAACTCACCATCCACCAAGTTCTGGCCGAGATGTCGTAGCAGAGCTGCCATTTGATGGAGCCGTCGGAAGCTTTCCCTGCCATTACGCTGTCAGCAAGCTTCATCTGATGCTAACTCACGGGAGATAAGACACCTAATTGAGAAAACATTTGCAGTGGCATGTGGGGCAACATGTAGTCCGGTCCATACCATATGGAATCATGGGTAAAAAAAAAATCTCCTTGACAATGAACCAATCTCTCACAGACCCAGTGGCAAGGTGAAGTGGAGATGAAAAGTCTTCTGCTCCTAGCACTGTCTTCTCCTCTCTCCTTTTTAAAAAACAAGAGCCCACTGCTACACATCAAAGGGAGGTGGTTAAAATTAGGGCTTCATCACTCAGATGATTTTGGTCTGCAGGGTTTTTCCTTTCCTTCCAACAACCAATCCCCCCCCTCTTTTTTTTTTTTTTTTTTTTTTTTTTTTAAGGAGAATAAAGAGATTTAATAGGACAAAGGCAGGTAGTGGACTGCGGAGGGAGATCGCCACAGGCTATTAGCCTAAAATTTCTGCTTGACAGATGGAACTGCTTAGAGACTATCATGCAATGTTTTGGGCTTTTTCCCCCCTATTCACCCCCCCTTCTTCGACTTTAAGTCTGATTCAGTATCTGTTTTTCACAGCCACTTTTCTCAAGAACGTGAGCTGTGCATTTAAAAAAATGTTTAGTTCAGTTTTGCTGTCTTACACATCTCTGTTGGAAAAGTCTCAAACTAAATCTGGGAACAACTGAACAGGTTTTCCAAGGAGTTAAAAAAAATTTCCAGGAAAAAATATTTCTCTTTCCTTACTTTATTTTTTAAAAATTAACTCATTAGTTAATTTAGTCATGAAGGAAGATAAACGAGAGATGGCAGCATTCAAGTCTCTTGATTTTTGGTTTGGCTGGCATTGTGTTTAGATGTATGTTTTTATGTGAGTAAATAAATACGTTACTGATATTTTACAAGTTCTAACCTATGCTGGGCTAGGCACCACTGATATTTTTTGGTGTCTTTTTAAATAAATTAATTTTGGACTTTTCCATTCTTTGTAAACAAAGCAATCAGTCATTATCAATTCGGATTAGCACAATTCAGGCTAAACTTGACATGAGCTCTTCCTTAATCAGAGAAAGTCACTTCTGATTTCCTTACTGTAACCTAGCCATCTTCTTCACAGGGGTTTTTAACCACACATCCTGTCTTTAGTATGGAAAAGTAGACCGCAACATGGACCTACCAATAAGAATGTTTGTAAAAATAATTTTTTTTTTTAAAGTGAGAAAAAGTCCAGACAATTGCTGCATTTCAAGTCATTTTACTTAGGACTAAGAAGGAGAAAGAAGCAGAGAGAATGACTTGTATTCGTTATATTCTTTCAAATTGTGTAACATTAGGAACTGCAGAAATACCTTTATCAGGGTACCAAACACGTCCTAATTTTTGTGGATGTGCACCAAATGCATCCTCTTTTTTTCTGAATATAAGCGATCCTTTGATTTCCAAGAACCTACAGTTTTCTCTGGTATGGGCCTTCAATATAGGTACTCCAAAGTATGGGAGAATCTGTCCATCACTATTTCTCAGGGCTATCGAACTGTGATTATTTAAAAAGTTGTGCGTTTACTGCCTAATTTTCCAGTGGATTTTTTGTTCTGGTCATGTTTTTGACTGAATAATATTTAGATAAACTTGTTTAGAGCATATTTTAAGTTCCAAAGAGGTAAATTTGGTGCATTTTGCTTTCCTATTTCTGATCTCTTCTTTAGTAGGTATTATTTTAACCATTTAGCACGCTTTTTTGACAAAAATAACTGTATTAAGGCAAATTTTATCCTGTTGCACCAAAAATATTTCTAATTTAAAGCATGATGCACAGGCTGCTTCTAGGAATGAACCACAAATACAACAAATATGGCATTTTTTTCCCTTTCTCATTCTTTATTGTCATGGGATTTCTTCTAATAATATTGGGGTGAGAGGTGGTAGCCAGAATTATTATCAAATGTAAACATTGCCGTCACTCTTAGGAAGTATCTTTGTATACTTTATTACCTTGGTGTCACCTGTCTTTTCAGAAGAAGAGTCTGCAGTAGCGCAGGAAATGTTGTTAGCTTGTGTCTAACAAATACAAATGGACCTACTACCAGAAACTTGCCCTGTGCTTGCCAATGAAAACATTTATTGCCATGTGTAACTGCAGCATCATTAAAATTATTTAGTCTTTCTTGAGTTTATCATTTAGAGAAAGATAAGGAAAAAAGTTGGAAATTCTATGTAAAATGTAAAATATCATCAACCAAACAAAAAAGGAGGAAAAAAAAAAAAGAAGAAGAAAAGAAACGAAGTAGCATTCTGTCTTTGAATCAACCAACCTCTGATTCTACTTCATCCATTCCTACTTGCCTCTGACAAGCAGACAAAACAAAATTTCCTTGTTTTAGGGTCTCCTCCGCTTTCTCCCAGGACATACAGGCACGTGGACATCTTGAACTTGTGGGTCCACAGCTTTACAATTTCTGAGTTTATCCTGCAGCAACCTCTGAAGTTGGAGCTGTTTCTTGTCTGAGTCGCTGCATGTTTGAGCCTCAGAACACCCTATGCATGCCCATTATTTATGAATGAATGGAGCACAAGGTAAGCTGGATTCCAGATTTCTCTCTGTGAATGATAGAATAGCCGGGAAGATTTTGCAGGAGAGGGCGCATAGTTTGAACAAAAAAATGATAAATATTATTGGATAATAGTATTTTAAATCCAGAACAATTAGGTGCATTTAACTTTATCATTGTTCTCTAAGAGGCTGGTGGAAGCTGTCCTTCCCATGCAGCAATCAATCTTTTCACAGTGTGGCCCTTTGTTAATAGCCTTAAAACAAGATTAAATAAAACATGTTAAATATTGCAATTATTGTGGGAAATAAAATTATTTGGTGAGCATAATGGGGAGCAATTCAAGCATTTAACATGATCCAGGAAATGCTACTCCAAACAATTGCATTTGCTTTATGCATTTTTCCCCTTTGATTGCTGACAGATGCCTTTTTGGAAACAAACATCTAAATGGTTTGCCTTCAGTTAGAAAAAAAAATATAACAGAAAGCGGCTACATGTTTTGAATTTAACTCTTGTCATTTGAATACTTCTTCCCACTGCACATGAATGAATCCAAGGCAAAAACAGCGCTCTCATCAAGAAATAAGCCCATCAAAATTTGGCCTTTCTTATTTCCTTTCAGTATATTTTATAAGAAGTGGGACTTCCCCTAGATAGGGAGTCAGGTGATGAGGACTATTTCCTGAGTGACAATGGGGAAGCATTAGAAAGGGAATTGTGCCCTTATAACATGAAGCCTCAGGCAAAATGCAAGTCGCTTTCCAGCCTCATTCAGGTCATCATCACCAGTGCTCCCTTAATAAGCTATCCCCTTTTGTTGAATGGGAAGAACCCAAGAAAACTCAGAGGATGGTGAATTTCCATCTGTGTCATTGCTGCAGTGCATTTGGATAAAGGCCTCGAAGACTCTGCTGTCAACAGGTGTACAATACAAATACCGAGGAGAGGTTTTGGTTTTTGTTATATATTGCTAAAAGGAGATATAATATGGAATATTCGTGATTTTCAGAGCCTGGGCCATAGAGAGATTGAGAGCACTGCTTCTGCAATCCAGTTGTCCATATCCAGGCTCTCTTGGTTACTGTGTGACCTCTCCCAGGTTACTTAACCACTCTGATTCTGTGTCCTATCATAATTAGGAAAATGAAGATAATAATCGTTATTAAGTGTGTGTGTGTGTGTGTGTGTGTGTGTGTGTAGTGTAGTTAGAAGCAAAAAAATGCATAAGGTACATATTTCCTGATATGTAATGAGTGCTCAACTAAAGTTATTGTGCTGTTATTGATGTCTTGTTACAATTATTCCCCTGTTGAGGGAAGCCCCCTTTCTTGCCCCTTCTGGTCCTGTGCTGTGAGAGTCAGTTGGATCCCTTCCCTCTGTTCTTCCATAATAACCTGTGCCTTGCTCCATTGCAGCTATTAGCACCTTCTTCTGGAATCATCTGCCTCCTAGTCTGTTTTTCCTCCTGGACCTTGAGATCCTTTTTTTATTTTTGAGATGGAGTCTCGCTCTGTTGCCCAGGCTGGAGTGCAGTGGCCTGATCGCCATTTACTGCAAGCTCTGCCTCCCGAGTTCACACCATTCTCCTGCCTCAGCCTCCTGAGTAGCTGGGAATACAGGCGCGCACCACCACGCCCAGCTAATTTTTTTGTTGTTGTATTCGTAGTAGAGACGGGGTTTCACCGTGTTAGCCAGGATGGTCTCAATCTCCTGACCTTGTGATCCGCCCGCCTTGGCCTCCCAAAGGACCTTGAGATTCTTAAGGGCAGGGACTGTATCTTGCCCATCTGAGTAGCTATAAGGCCAAGCACAGTGCTGGGCAGAGTAGGGGCTTCCTACACAGAGAATGAGAATAAAAACTCACAGGACATTAGCCGCTTTGAAATTCACATTATTCTATTTACACAGCCTTGTCTTTTACCTTGGCTCAAGCTATTGCCCTCCTTGGACATGATCTCCCTTTCCAAGGTAACACCCTCCTTAGGACGCCAGCTCACAGTGACCCCTAGCACCTTTGGTGCCCTGCTGCCTTCCTTATCTGCACCATCCATTAGTACTTTGCATCAACTGATTGTATTATTATTTGTCTTTGATGAAAATGTGTCTTTCATTCATTTATTCACCCATTTAATAGCAACGTATGTGATGCAGGCACTAAAACTTATTTTCTCTTTCTTTTCAAGCGCTGTTTCTAGGACCATTGGAAATTTGAAAGTCTAGGAGAAGAGCAATTTGATTTCGTATGTAACAGCTCATGTTTACTGAGTGTTTCCTCTTGGCCAGGCACTGTTCTAAGATCTTTATGTGTGTTTTATTTTTCCTTGTGAGTCCTTATGAGGTAGGACCTATTATTAACTCCATTTTACAAAGAGGATAACAGACTCCAAGAGGTGAAGTTTGCTTAGGGCTCCAGAGATAGTGACAGAAGGAGGATTGAAGCCTAGGAATAATGACTTCAGAGCTTCACCTCTCTGGTGTTGCCTCCTTAACCAAAAATGGAGAGAAGTAACAGGATTTAGCACCTGCTACATGTCATACAGTTTTTAAAGGTACTTTTGGGTATCATTTAACCTTCACAACAACCATAGGAGGTTGTTATTATGATTTTTAACTTGCATATCAGGGTCGAAAAGGTAAGAGTCTTGGCTAAAGACACACGCTAAAGAACAAGAGCCAAGATTCAACCCTATGTCTGTATAATAAAAAGCCATGCTTTTGCTGTTCCAACCAGCTTGTTCTCAGAAGATAATTTTTATTTTTTATTCATTTTTTTGGAGATAAGATTTATCTGTCACCCAGGCTGGAGTACAGTGGTCTCGAACTCCTGGGCTCAACTGATGTTCCTACCTCAGCCTCCCAAGTAGCTGGGACCACAGGTGTGCACCACCACACCTGGCTAATTGATTTTGTTTTTTTGTTTTTTTTTTAGAGAGACGGGTGCTTGCTTTGTTACCCAGGCTGGTCTTGAACCCCTGGTCTCAAGTGATCTTCCTGCCTTGGATATTTTTTATTTTTCACGTAGAGTTGAATGTTGAGCTTAACAGATATGTATGGCTTTGAATCACCAGGCTCATGGAAAACATGAAATTAGAAATGTACCCTGTTGCTGAAGCTGCAGAAATGTTCAGTTTAGAGCAATGGGTATCCAAGATTAAAAAGAAAGAAAAGATCACGCCTGTAATCCCAGCACTTTGGGAGGCCGAGGTGGGCGGATCACGAGGTCAGGAGATCGAGACCATCCTGGCTAACAAGGTGAAACCCCGTCTCTACGAAAAATACAAAAAATTAGCTGGGCGTGGTGGCGGGCACCTGTAGTCTCAGTTACTCGGGAGGCTGAGGCAGGAGAATGGCGTGAACCTGGGAGGCGGAGCTTGCAGTGAGCCGAGATCGTGCCACTGCACTCCAGCCTGGGCCACAGAGCCAGACTCCGTCGCAAAAAAAAAAAAAAAAAAAAAGAAAGAAAAGAATAGAACAGAATATAAAAGCTGTATTAAGAGGCATTTACTAGTGTTAACACCTAGATCTTTCCTCTAACCTTAATCAGGTGGAAAATCCTAAGATGGTGTTCAGGCCATCACTGTCTAAACCTTCGAGTCGGGACATATTCACATGTAAGTGTTGGGATAAAAAGAAGAATCAACACAAAAGGATGGAAAGTCTAGTTCCTCCAAAGCTCAGAAGAGTGTGAAGGTGTTTTGTGGGAGATTTATCCTTTTTTGATGAAGGCAGCAAAATCCTCTGCACAGGTACACATCATTACTGGGTGTGAGTGTGGTGACTTAAAGAAACCAGCATCCCAAGTCACCTGGCATGGTTTTCTCACTGTGTGACAAAAGTGAATGCTGCAAAGCTGAAAAGGGCAGAATTGAAGAAAATGCCAGAGGGTCCAGAGAGCCCCATCTACTTTAATAATTTGCCCAGAGATTGCCCAGATTTTTGATCAGCTATATATACATATACGTGGATATGGATATATATCTATCGCTCAATCAATCTATCTGTATTGTGCGAGGAAAATATTGATAATTTATTTTTGGCAGAGACTCACCCACAATGTCCTGCACAGAATCAGTTTTCTTCTTGGCGGCAGATCTTGTGCCTCATTTCCATTTAGAAATTCTTTGACTTTTACTTTCTTTGCATTTTCTGTTAACCGGCTGCCACCCAAGATTGGATGAAACCCTCTGCCCCCTGTTTAAAAAGAAAAAAAAAAAGGAAAAAAAAAACCCACATACAACATAACCCTCTAATAAGTATATTCACAACTTCTATGCAAGACGCTTAAGAAAACTAAAGGTTAATATATTCTAACTAGATGTTGGGTATAGAATGTCAGATCTGTCAAATTTCATTATAACTTGCTGCTCATTGGAAAAGATTTGATTTCTTTTGCCACTGTCCTACTATGTTCAAGTCACAGACTGCCAGCAGCAGCCCACAGAAGACCACAGGCTGGCAGTGAGCGGGCTCGAGTGGGAAACCAGCCGCAAGGACCATCTGTTTCCGATTTCTAGCTGAGCCAAGATGTGCAGTGAAGTGCATTCCATTCACCAGGCCAGCTTCTCCCCTGCTCAAGTTATTAGTGTTACAAGTGAAATTGTCTTTTCCAAACAGCAGGGGAGCTATAATCCTTATGGAACAGGACACTTTAAAACACACACACACACATACATGCGCACACACACACACACACACCATTCAGACATCTTTTGTTAAAGTTGTGGGGAAGGCTGCTTGTAAATTTAATTACAGCCTTCATGGGGTTTATAAAGTATGTTTTATTAAGCATGATAACCTCTGAGGCAGCAGCCTATACATTGGCCTCATTTAGTGTAATTGAATGATCAAATATCTTTAGGATGCTTTTTGTGGCCATGCTTAAAAATGATAAGAAGGATGTATTTAAACCATCTTAAAATGAAATGGCTTTCAAAAGCATAATGAGTTTTAGGAATAATCAATGGAAACCCTTGCCCAGCTGGCCCAAGTGAGCCAATCTCATGCGTGTTGACAGTGCTGAGGCTTGTCAGCCAGCTATTAAATCCCAAGGTGGCCAAATGACTCATATCACCATGTAAGTTGGGAGACCATAATGAGCTACATGTTTATTATTTGAGATTGATCTTCTGCCTGTCTCAAGATGAATAATTTTTAGAAAAATTTGGAGGTGAAGTAGCAAGGCCGATTGCATGACAGTGTGATAGAAGTAGCAACAGGAGAAGTCAAGAGACCTTACTTAAGTAATGTTATAAACATGTATTTAGTAACAGGTACTTGCCATCACACTAGATGTTCAGGATATGAAGAAGAAAGCAACAGGGACTGCCCTCGAGGAGCTCCCAACTCTCACTGAGAAGACAGAGGAGCAGGCAAGTACATTACAGTGTGACAGAACCACGCTGGGGTTCTAGTATTGGTTCTTCCACATGCTTGCTGCTTGACTCCCGGTTGTCACACCCTCTCTGCAGGCTACATCTGAAATGGGGATGGCGATGGCAGACTTTCAGGGACTGTTGTCAGAAGTAAATGAACTATAATCCACATGAGAGGACGAGAGTCTTTGATAGGCACTTAACCAGTGCTCAATGTATGTTAGTTTCTATTTCCTTCTAGTTATTCTTTGAATATGTGATAACCTTGTAAATTATAGCAGGTTTCTCCTTTGTGGATGAGTGGCACATTGATCTAGAGAGTATGCCTCATTTGTGACTCCAGTACAGGTCAACCAGCCTTAGACCGCATATTCCCTAAGGGCAAGGACTGAAGAGGGTGCTATGCAGGGTCATGAATAATGAAATGCTTAATGTGAGCTTTTAGTTCATGGTGAATGACAAAATGATTTTTCCAAAAATGAACTTTTTTTTCTTTTCTTTTAAATGTTAAAAATTTTAAAATTTAATAACTTACAGTATTTTTACATAATTTTCTTGCTTTTCAACAATAATATGCAACTCATAAAGAAATAAAGATCTAAGGAGCACAAAGATACGTGTATGTGATTTAAAAGAAGCATTTCAAATAAACAGGAAAAAATTACTTTCTTATTTAATACCATATCTATTGTCTTCATCATAACAGAAATCTATAATAATAAGAACTAGAACTATCACAGCACCTCTCATCTGCTGACACTGCGTTAAACACTATACATCCATCACTTCATTTAATCTTCACAATTCTGTGAGGTGGATACTATGATTGACTTTATCTCCATATTAAAGACAAGGAAACGGAAGCTTAGAGACATTAAGAAATTTCGGCTGAGCACAGTGGCTCACACCTGTAATCTCAGCAATTTGTGAGGCCGAGGTGGGTGGATCATGAGGTCAAGAGATCGAGACCATCCTGACCAACACGGTGAAACCCCATCTGTACTAAAAGTACAAAAAAAATTAACTGGGTGTAGTGGTGCACACATGTAGTCCCAGCTACTCGGGAGGCTGAGGCAGGAGAATCGCCTGAACCCGGGAGGTGGAGGTTGCAGTGAGCCGAGATCACACCACTGCACTCCAGCCTGGCGACAGAACGAGACTCTGTCTCAAACAAAACAAAACAAAACAAAACAAAAATTTAAAAAAACATGTATCACAAAAGAGAAAGGTGTGAGACTTGAGCAATCTACAAATTGGTAATAAAACATATAAAAAGATACTCTACCTAATTCAGAAATGTGCATTTGAAACAGTGAAATATAACTTTTCACTACAGGAATTTTATAAACTGCTAATGCCTAGTATGAGTGAAGGTATGGGGAGATGAACCCCTACATTCACTGCCAGAAGGACTGCAAACTGCAAACCAGGGAGCCCTTTCTACCTGGCCATCTACATTTTACATGGACTTACGTTTTGATTCTAACAATCTCATTTTTAGTCATTTTCTTAAGGAAATAATTTGACAATTACCAAGGATATATAAACATGGATGCTTACTGCAACTTTTTATATAAGAGTCGGAAACCATTATAACCTGAAAGTCCATCAGTAGAGAACTATAAATTACGAATGAATAAACTATGAATAGCAAATAAATTATGCTACATCTGTACAGTGGGTACTGTATTGCTACTGAAATAGCTGAATTAGATTCCTGCATCAAGACTTAAATAAATGCACTATAAATTTAGCAGGAAAGCAATTTATAGAAAAATATGTATAAATATCATGCCATTATAGAAAGACCCATGTAAAGTACATTTACACTTTCCTTTTCTCTTTCTTAACAGTGGCTATCTTTGGGTGTGTTGCAATTATTAAAGCCCTTTCCCTTTTTACATTTGTTAATTTTTTTTTCCTGTTTTCAAAAACAATTACAGGCCAGGTGCAGTGGCTTACGCCTGTAATCCCAGCACTTTGGGAGGCCAAGGCAGGTGGATCGCTTCATCACAAGAGATCAAGACCACCCTGGCCGATATGGTGAAACCCTGTCTCTACTAAAAATACAAAAATTAGCTGGGTGTGGTGGTGCACACCTGTTGTCCCATCTACTTGGGAGGCCGAGGCAGGAGAATCGCTTGAACCCGGGAGGCGGAGGTTGCAGTGAGCCAAGAACACTACACTGCACTCCAGCCTGGCAACAGAGCGAGACTCCGTCTCTCCTCTTTCCAATAGCTTTTCTTCTAGTTGTTGTTCTTCAATAAAAGTGTCCTTCTCTTCCTCCTTCTGTGAGAGTCCTGAGTCTCTCAGTCGAGCAAGTTCCTGCCGACGTTTCTTTCGTTTCTCTGTCTTCAGGGCGGCCCTGTACTTTTTGTGGCTTGGTTTCTCTGGAAACATCATCTTCTCGGGCGCAGCCATCTTGCCGGCCCTTTTTTTTCTTTTCAAAGCAGAAATCACGTAATTTCATCTAAAATGAAGGGGGGGGGGGGGAAAATATGATATATGATAGAAATATGATAAAGCCTCTTATTTCGTATTTAAGAAAATGAAGCCCAGCAGAGAGAATTATCTGGGGTCACTGAGCAAGTTAGTGACAGAGATAGGGTTTCAACCTAGAGACCCATTTTTTGGTGTCTCTGTTTGCCACTTCACTGATTGTTTCACAGTGTTTGAAAGATGTGTTCAGGTAATTCAATTGCATTCAGATGCATGTGAGTCCCTGCTGCTGCTGCTTCTGCTGATTGTATTATAGACCCGGCAGTTGGATCATTGTACTTCACTTATGCTTACAGACAGAAATGGAGGTCATCTGGTAGAGTCCTCTTATTACATAGATAGGGAAGCTATGGGCCAGGGTCCCAGGTAGGTTCTCTGAAGGCAGACTTTGAGACTTGTATGAGAATTGTGAAGAGACTTGTATGAGAATTGCAAGAACTTTACTGGGATGAATCAGGATCAACACCTGCAGGTAAGTAAAGGAAGGAAAATTGGGCAGAGGGAGGAGATGGCTAGATGAAGTTCTAGCTAATCCTACAGGAAACGTGGAAACTGGAATGGCATTGCAGAACTGTCCCAAATTAGAGCAAGGGGATGAGGATATTGTACTCCTATAATGGCTCACCAGCAATTGAATGAGAGCTATTTCAGGGAAAAGGAAGAGACTCTGGGCTGGACAATGCTTTCCAAGCAAAGAAAAAGTGCAAAGGAGTTTCAGCTGAGAGCTGTCAGCTACTAATATTCCCAATAGGTGGGAGGGAATCTCCATGGTATGTCATAGGATCCACCTGTACCCAGAGAAATCAAATGACCTACTTAAAGTCAGTGGCAAATTTGGGCTTAGAATTTATGGTCCATAGCTCAACTCTTTTCTCCAATGACAGTGAGTAGGTTTCGTGCCCTGTTTGAACCTGGTAGATCCAGGAGTACTCCTTCTCCTTCAGAAACAACAGGGGATGGGGAAAGGAATATAAGGCAATGAGGGCAATGTTGGGCATTTCTTGGATTCTTCTTCAGTTGTCCAGTGATTGTCACCTTTCTTGGCAGATGCAAGAGTTCAGTGAATGAATAAAAGAGGTGTTTGGAGTGTGACTCTGAACACATCTCGTCAAATCTTTGAACCTTTAAAGAGTCTCGTGGTAGAAGCGGGTGTTGGCATCTCTCTGAGGCCTTGTACCTGTGAGGAAGAGGATTTGGGAGAGGGGAGAGGAAGCACAAGGCAGCAGTGGAGTGAACCACTGGTGTTTCTTATTCCACATGTTTTCATCTCAAAGAAACTCTCCCTTAGAGCACCCAGTCAAGAAAAGAAAAAAAGAGAAACCCCCAAATCTGAAACATTAACGGTGTGTGATGATTAAACTCTTTGCTTCAAAGGAATGCTTTGGAGAACAAACCCAAGCTTCCATAATCTCTTAAAAAGAGCAAATCTGTTTGATATGGAGCCGAAAGAAGGCTTTTAGAGTCCCTACCCCCTCATACCTCCACCTCCTGGCTCTTTAATTTCTTTTTCCTTTGTGTTCTCAATGGGATTCTTTTATTTGTTATAACATTTTAAAAAGAAGCCGTCTTAATTTTTGAGCCATTGTTATCTCGGCATTTCACTGGCAGTGAATATGATGTAAATGACTCAGGAATCCATGGGAACTCAGATTCTCTAGTTGGTATCTCTTCTCTGGTCCTTGGTGGGACAAGTCCAGGAGACTAGTTACTGCCTTATTCTTCATCGTCCCAACACAATGAACACACCCTTTTCCAGGGTATCATGGACTGACTCTCATGAGAAGTAGAAAAAGGGTTTCCACATCCATGTTTGGCAATTTTCCACCTTTTCCCTAATGGCCAGGTGTTAGCCAGGATGGTCTCAATCTCCTGACCTCGTGATCCACCCGTCTCGGCCTCCCAAAGTGCTGGGATTACAGGCATGAGTCACTGTGCCCAGCCCAAAATCTTCAAATTCTTAAACTCAATTCTACCTCTAGTATACTATCATAATTCAACCATTGTGTACACATTGTTCAACCATTATGTACACAGATATATGTTCATTTTAGTATTATTTGAATGGTGAACAAATTTAGAAAAAAATCTTCTGCATGGCATGACTACTTCAGAGCATATTATGTAGCCATGAAAGAAAATGTTATTTACAAATGGAAAATGCTTATGCTATAATATTGTGAAAAAAGCATGATACAAAATTGGACATACAGAATGAGCACAATTTGGTGAAAAATAACAATCTGTTCTTTAAGAGACAGAAGACACATTCAAATGTTAAGAGTTGTTTATATAATTGGTAGGATTATAAGTTTTTCTCCTTTTTTGTTTCTGTGCAATTTCAAAAATTCTTTTAATAAATGTTAATAAATAATAAATAATGTTAGTAAAAGTTCATTAATACATAATGAAAACAGATATTAAAAAACCATTGAAACTGGAAATCTATTGACTGGTGATTAGTCTTAGAAACTCCCTCTCCTTCCGTAACTCAATTGCATGTACCTTCATCTGTTTCCTTTTATGGTTATCTGGGTGTTTTCCAGATTAGGCACAAGAGCTTTAATGAAAATGCAAAGAACACTGAGCTAGTAACCAGGAGATGTTGATTGTAGCCAGGGCCATGCCATTAACCCACCATGTGCTTCAGGGTGAATCCATTTTCCTCCCAGGGCCTCAGTTTCTTTATAAAATGAGGAGCTCTGGTTCCCTCCCATCCAACACAACTCAACACACACAGTTCTACTTTTATGGTTTTGTTATTGGGTTTACTGGAAAATTTTAAGTGAAAAATGATTCCTCTGTTACTTAAAGTTTTAAAAACCATTGGAATGGATGATCTAGATTAGTATAGATGACTAACTGCTTTTAGATTTTAGCTATGTTTATATCTCTCTTTAAAAATTTATTTTTTATTGTATTGAAAAACATAAAATCTGCCTTATTAACCATTTTTAAGTGTACAGCACAGTATTGTGAACTATACACACATTGTTGTACAGCAGATCTCTAGAACTTTTTCATCTTGCATGACTGAAACTCTATGACTATAGATTAGCAACTCCCCATTTTTTCCTAACCCCATCCACTGGCAGCCACCATTCTACCTGTGTCTAAAGGTTTGACTACTTTAGATATCTTGGATAAGTGGCATCATGCAGTATTTGCCCTTCTGTGACTAGCTTATTTCACTTAGCACAATGTCTTCAAGGTTCATCTTTTTAAAGCCTGAATAATATTCCACTGTATGTTTATATCACATTTTCTTTATCCATTCACCCATAGATAGACATTTAGGTTGTTTCCACCTTTTGGCTATTGTGAATAATGATGCAATAAACATGAGAGTGCAAATATTTTTGGGATCCTGATTTCAATTATTTTGGATGAATACCCCAAAGTGGATTGCTGAATGATATGGTAATTTTGTTTTTAATTTTTTGAGGTACCTCCATGCTGTTTTCTATAGCAACTATACCATTTTACATTTCTACCAATAATGCACAAGGGTTCCAATTTTTCAGCATCCTTGCCAGCACTTGTTATTATTTTTTAAAAAATAATGGCCATCCTAACAGGTGTGAGTGATACCTCATTGTGGTTTTGATTTGCATTTCCCTGATGATCAGTGATGTTGAACATTTCTCATGTACCTGCTGGCCATTTGTATGTCTTTGGAGAAATGTCTAATGAAGTACTTTGCTCACCTTTTAATTGGCTTTTTTTTTTTTGGTGTTGTTGTTCTTGAGTTGTAGGAGTTCCTTATATATTTTGAATATTAACCCCTTTTAAGTTATATAGTTTGCAAATATTTTCTTTCATTCTGTAGGTTGTCTTCTTACTCTATTCATTCTTTCTTTTGCAGTGAAGAAGATTTTTAGCTTCATGCAGCCCTACTTGTCTATTTTTTGCTTGTGCTTTTGGTGTCATATCCAAACAATCATTGCCAAGATCAATGTTATGAAGTTTTCCACTATGTTTTCTCTTAGAAATTTCATAGTTTCAGGTCTTACATTTAAGTCTTTAAGCCATTTTGAGTACATTTTTGTGTATGGTGTAAGATAAGGGTCTATTTTCATTTTTTTGCATGTGGATATCCAGTTTTTCCAGCACCATTTGTTGAAGAGACTGTTGTTACCCCATGTGTAGATGGGTGTCTCTGTCAAAGATCATTTGACCATATATGTGTGGGTTTATTTCTGGGCTCTGTATTCTGTTTCATTGGTCACATCTCTGTCCTTATGTTAATACCATACTGTTTTGATTACTGCAGCTTTGTAATGTGTTTTGAAGTCAGGAAGTGTGAGTCCTCCAGATTTGTTCTTCTTCTTAAGATTATTTGGGCTATTTAGGGTCCTTTGTGATTCCATATCAATTTTAGGATTGTTTTTACTATTTCTGAAAAAAAAAAAAAAGACACTGGGGATTTTGATAGGGATGGCATTGAATTCGTAGATCTCTTTGGGTAGTAGAGACATTTTAACAATACTAAGTCTTCCAGTTTAAGAACATGGATACCTTTCATTTTGTTTATATCTTCTTTAATTTCCTTTATCAATATTCTTTAGTTTTCAGTATATAAGTCTTTCATCTCCTTAGTTAAATTAATTTCTAAATATTTTACTTTTTGATTTTTTATAAATATAATTATTTTCTTAATTTCCTTTTGGGATTATTCATTGCAACTGATTTTTTAATGGTGAGTTTATATCCTGCAGCATTAATGAATTCATTTTTTAGTTCTAACAGTATTTTTATGTGAAATCTTTATGATTTTCTCTATATAAGAGCATGTCATATGTGAGTAAAGATAATTTTACTTCTTTTTTTCTGATTTGGATGCCTTGTATTTCCTTTTCTTGCCTAATTGCTCTGGCTAGGACTTACAGTACGATATTTAATGGGAGTGGTGAGAATGAGCACCTTGCCTTGTTATTGATCTTAAAGAAAAGTTTTTAGTTTTTCATCATTTAGTATGATACTAGTCATGATCTTATCATGTATGGCCCTCATTATGTTAAGGTAATTTCCTTCTATTTCTAATTTTTTTAGGATTTTATCATGACTGCATGTTGAATTTTGTCAAATGATTTTTCTGTATCTATTGGGATGATCATGTGATTTTAAACCTTAGTTCTGTTAATGTGGTGTATCACATTGATTGATGTCATATGTTGAACCATCTTTGCTTGGTCATAGTGTTTGATTTTTTCAATATGCTGTACAATTCTCTTTGCTAGTATTTTGTTGAAGATTTTAGCATGTATGTTTATCAGGGATATTAGCCTCTAGTTTACTTTCCTCATAGTGTCTTTGTCTTTGGTATTAGGGTGATGCTGACCTCATAAAATGAGTTTGAAAATGTTCTCTTCCCTTCAATTTTTTGGAATAGTTTGCGAAATACTAGCATCAGTTCCTCTTTAAATGTTTGATAGAATTATCCAGTGAAGCCATCTAGTTCTGGGCTTTTCTTTGAGGTTTTTAATTACTGATTCAATTTGCTTACTAGTTATAGGTTTGTTCTTACTGGTTTAGGTTTGCTCTTTTTATTTCTTCAGCATTCAGACTTGGTAGGTTATATGTTTCAGGAATATCCATTTCTTCCAGGCATATAATTTGTTGGCATATAATTTTTCTTAGCTATATCTTATAATTGTTTTTATTGATGTAGCATCAATTGTAATATTTCCACTTTCATTTTTGATTTTATTTAGGTCTCCCCATTTTTTTCTTAGTATAGCTAAAGATTTGTCATTTTTGTTGATCTCTTGAAAAAGCCAACTCTCAGTTTCATTGATTTCTTTCTGTTGTTTACTATTCTCTGTTTCAGTTATTTCTGTTATAATCTTGTTTTTCTTCATTTCTGCTAACTTTGGATTTAGTTTGCTTTTATTGTTCCTTACAGTTCTTATAATTCCTTAAGATATAAAGTTAGGTTATTTATTTGAGATCTTTCTTCTTTTTTAATGTAGGCATTTATCACTATAAACTTTCTTCTTAGTATGACTTTTGCTTATTTGCATAAGCTTTGGTATGTTGTGGTTTTGTTTTTATCTGTCTTAAGATATGTTCTAATCTTCCTTTTAATTGCTTCTTTGGTCCCTTGATTGTCGAGAAGTATATGATTACCTTCATGTATTTGTGAATTTCTCAGTTTTCCTTCTGTTATTGGTCTCTAGTTTTCATTCTATTGTGGTTGGAAATTGGTATGATTTCAGTCTTTTCAAATTTGCTAGTACTTGTTTGGTAGCCTAATATGTGATGTATATTGGAGAATGTCCATGTGAACTTGAGAAGCATGTGAATTCTGCTGCTATTGGTTGGAATGTTCTTTATCTGTCTATTAGATCTATCTGATTCATAGGGTTGTTCAAGTTTGCTCTTTGCTTTTTGATTTTCAGTCTGGATGTTCTAGCTATAACTGAAAGTGAGGTATTCAAATCTTCTACTATGATTGCATTGCTGTCTGTTTCTCCTTCAGTTCTGTTAATATTTGCTTCATGGGTTTGGGTGCTCTGATGTTGGGTACATATACGTTTATAGTTGATTTATCTTTCTGGTAAATTGGCCCCTTTTATAATTATATGATGTCCTCTTATGTCTATTGTGTCAGTTTTTATCTTAAAGCTTATTTTTTCTGATATAAGCATAGCCACCTCTGCTGTCTTTTGGTTACCATTTTCATGGACTATATTTTTCTATCCTTTTCTTTCAGTCTACATATGTCTTTAAATCTAAAGTGAGTCTCCCATAGGCAGTGTATAGTGAGATCTTGATTTTTAAAAATCCATTCAGCCACTCTATGTCTTATGATCGGGAATTTAATCCATTTACATTTAAAGCAATTACTTATAGAGAAGGACTTTAGATTGCCTTTGTTAATTGTTTTCTGTCTTGTAGTTTTTTGTTCTTTTTCTTTCTCTCTTTGTGTTGTCATTTTGGTATTGACATGTTTTGAATTGTTTTTAAATTTCCTTTATGTATCTTCTATGTGTATTTTCTGTGTAGTTAACATGATGCTTACATAAAACACTTATAGTTATAACAATCTACTTTAAGCTGGTAACAACTTAACTGCAATCACATAGAACTATACTCTTTAACTTCTTTCTCCTTCACACTTTGTGTTAACTCTTATACTATAATTAAAAGTGATTTATGGACCACCATTACAATATTCTGTATTTGTTTATACATTTGCCTTTACCAGCAAGCTTTATACCTTCACATGTTTTTGTGTTGCTGTCTAGCATCCTTTTATTTCAACTTGAAGGACTCTCTATAGCATTTCGTGCAAGTCTAATGGTGAGGAACTCCTTCAGCTTTTATCTGGGAAATTCAGTGTTTCTGTTTCATTTTTGAATGTCAGTTTTGCCATATATAGTATTCTTTTTTCATTTTTATTTTTCTGTTTTTTACTTTTAGCACTTTGAATATATTCTCCTATTTCCTGCAGGCCTGCAAGGTTTCTGCTGAGAAACCCATTGATATTCTTATATAGAATCCTTTTCATGTGGTGAGTAGCTTTCCTCTTGCTGCTTTCAAAATTCTCTCGTTGTCTTTGACTTTTGGCAATTTGACTGTGATGTAGAATTTTACAAGTTTATCTTAATTGGGATCCTTTAGGCTTCTTTTATCTGTATGTCCATTTCCTTCCCCAAAGTTGGGAAAATTTCAGCCATTATGTCTTCAAATAATCTTTATGCCATTGTCATTCTCTCTCAATCTCTCTCTTTCTCTCGCTTCCTTCTGGAGTAGCTATAATGTGTAATTAGTCTGCTTAATGGGGTTCCGTAAGCCCCTTAGGCTTTCTTCATTCATTTTCATTTTTTTTTTTCCTTTTGTTCTTCTGAGTGGGTAATCTGAAGTGATCTGTTTTTGTTGATTCTTTTTTTCTGCTTCATCACTTTTACTGTTGAACCCCTCTAGTGAAATTTTCAATTCAGCTGTTGTGTTCTTAAGCTCCAAAATTGCTCTTGGTTATTTAAAATTTTTTCTCTTTGTTGATATTCTCATTTTGTTCATTTATCATTTTTCTAACATCTTTGTGATGGTTATTTTGAATTCTTTGTCAGGTACTTCGTATACCTCTATTTCTTTAGGGTTGTTTACTAGAGATTTATTTTGTTCCTTTGATTGAGATATGTTTCCCTATTTCTTTATGTGTCTTGTAACTGTGTTGGTATTCATGCATTTGAAAAACAGCCATCTCTCCTAGTCTTTACTCACTGACTTCATATAGGGAAATAACTTCACCAGTTATCTCAGCTAGAGATTGCGAGGACCTCTCATGTCTTTTCTGGAGATGTGTTTTCTTTGGTTTCTCCCAATTAGAGAGGCTTGCAAGTTGTTTTTTTTTCAGAGATTGTAATCTCTTGCTCCCTCTGGTGTCTATCTCTAGTATTATGAGTTTTCTGGTGCAACCACAAGCAACTGCGTTTTTAGGTTTTTTTTTTTTTTTGGTCCCTATGGCCCTAAGCACATGAGGTATGTTGGTTTCCCATTAGGACTCTGAACCAGATGAGGCAAAAACTCGTCCCTCAGGAAACCCCCTGAAAAGGCAGAATGCTGGACACACACACCACCCTCCTCTTTTTTTTCCCAGGGAAAAAGCCACAGCTAGGTGCTTACTCCTGATTACAACAAGCCGTGCTAATTTCTATCGGTGATATTACAAGTTCTCTGGCACTGCCACAAGCCACTGACTCTCTTTTGCTCTCTGTGGCTTCCAGGCATCCAATGTATGTCAGTTCCCATGAATCTTCTGAGTCAGGTGAGACAGAAACCAGTTCCTTGGGCAGCCCCCCCAAAGCTGAAACTTTGAACATACATTTCATTCTTTTCTCTACCTGTCACAAGAGAAGCTGTATGTTGGGTTTTTCCTCCCAGAGATGTGCTGGCTTGGGGGAGGGGCTAACATTGTTGAAATGAAATGAATTTCTTACCTATTTCAATGCAGCTGCTCTTGGCTTTGAGATTGCCTGGGGGTATTGTGACTTCCTAACTGATTTCTAGGTTCTCATAAATACTTTTTGTCTGTATATTGTTGTTTAGTTAATGTTTCTGTAGGGGAATGGGGTTTGGGGTTTCCTATTCCTCTATCTTGATGATGTCACTCTTCTATATCTCTTAAATAATGAAAAATTAAAACTTGCTCACTCCACCCTCATATGTGCAAAGACACACACACCTTATTATCCTACCTATGACCTCCTTTTTATTTATGCAATTCTCCCCCTAACGTATCCTCTCTCTCAACATTGCCCAGCAAGTATGCCCCAAGGTCCCATGAATAGGTTTAATAACATCTTTAGACCTAAGCTATAGGAATCCCTGCTCTAGGTCTTGTACTGAAAGATAATGCATACCACAAATACAAAAAGACAGATTTATTTAAGAGCACAGGGGCACCTCTGTCACTCAGGATCTGGTGTTGAGGGCTGACATATGCAACCCTAAACATCTGTTCTTATGACTAACATCTTCTGGACCTCAAGGAAAAACTTTTTTTTAAAAAAAAATCTCTTAATATATGTCCCTGAAACATGCTTTAAAGGTTTGCGGTTTGTGTCATTGCCAATGTTGAAGCTAGTCCCTATTTTAGAATGTGGGAAATATTTGAACAACAGAAGTATTTAGGTAAAAGAAGAGACGAATTAGTCAATTTGTGAACTCTTTCTTTTCAAAAAGCTTTAATATGGAGATTCCTACTCAATAAAGAATCATTTCCCAGTGACATGGAGGGTACTTTTTCTTGCTTCTCTGTCTTCTGGTTCTGGAGATACATCCATTGGTATGGTATTTATAGCAATCATAGGTGGCAGATGAAGAACTATTAACTTTGTAATAGTTAAAATTTATATTACCCTGAAATTTATATATAGGAAGAAGTAACATGTATGATGTCTGATACGGATTCTTTACCTTTCTGTTAAATCTGGTTACTGTGTTTAAAATGGTGAAAATCATTAGACAAGTGATAATTTATACAATGAAATTATAACAGTTTATAAAGCTTTCTATGATAGTGATAATTTATCTCATGTAATCCCACTATAATGTTTGCATATTCTATCTAAAATTTACAGATCTTTCTAAATCTAAGACAACAGTCTAATTGCTTTAATAATTTTATTGATAGTTCCAGTTTCTCCTGCCTCTGAAGAGTGAGTTTTCTCTAAACTGAAATTAGTATAAACTTACCTAAGAACTACAGTGACACGGGAATAATTGTGTAATTTGGTGTTACTATTAAAGGAACAAAAATTATGTGACAATCTTGATTATAATAGCATACAAAAATTTTTGCCTAAATGAAGGAAAGAAAATTTTGTGGAATTAGTGTATAGCATTTTATAAATTATGTATTCCTTTATTTTAGTAGTCAACAAACATCAATCAATTATTAGTAGAACAGTGGTTAAAGTAGATTAGTAGAACAGCCAGACACGTACGATATTAATTAAATTCTGTTATCTTTGATATCTTGTTTATTTTCAGTGACATAAAAATCATAGCTTCACACATATTTTTACATTTTTGTTTCTGTTAAAGTATATTTGTCAATGTAGGGATGTAGAAGGCAGTTTATGTAAGTTTACTAGTTTGATTATGAATTTTGAATTTAGACATCCAGTAGAGGGGCCTCTAGCTATACTCTTGTCCTGAACCCATAAAATGTTTGAACCTGGTCTGAATAGGTTATAGTGTGACAGCCAACACTTGTGACTACTGTGACACTGAAAGTATCGATGAGCAGGTGTCTGAAAACATGGAGCTGCTGATCATATCTGTGGAGCTGTTTGAGGGTGCTGTAGAAGTGCAGTGCTCAGCCCAAGGAACATGGGTGAGGGGAATAGGATATGGTTGAGGGTCCTGGTATGGCATCTTCTTTTTGTCCCCTTTGAGTAGCCTCAAGCAAGCTGCAGAATTACTACTCTAATCATGAAAGCATATTTATAGCTTCATCACTGTTTAAAATACTGGGTTTGAGAAAATTTGACTTACATCCATACCAATTCACATTTTCTTTCTTTTTTTTTAAGTTCTGGGGTACATGTGCAGGATATGCAGGTTTGTTACATAGGTAAACATGTACCATAGTGGTTTACTGCGTCTATCAACCCATCACCTAGGTATTAAGCCCAGCATACATTAGTTATTTTACCTAATGCTATCCCTCCCCCAACCTCACCCCCTGACAGGCTCCAGTGTGTGTTGTTTCCTTCCCAGTGTCCATGCTTTCCTATTGTTCAGCTCCCACTTATAAGTGAGAACATGCGGTGTTTGGTTTTCTGTTCCTGTGTTAGCTTGCTAAGGATAATGGCTTCTAGCTTCATCCATGTCTCTGCAAAAGACATTATTTTGTTCCTTTTTATGGCTGCATAGTATTCCATGGTGTACATGTACCACATTTTCTTTGTCCAGTCTGTCATGGATGGACATTTAGGTTAATTCCATGTCTTTGCTGTGGTGAATAGTGCTGCAGTGAACATACGTGTGCATGTATCTTTGTAATAGAATGATTTATATTCCTTTGGGTATATACCCAGTAATGAGATTGATGGGTCAAATGGTATTTCTGATTCTAGATCTTTGAGGAATCACCACACCACCTTCCACAATGGCTGGACTAATTTACATTCCTACCAACAGTGTAAAAGTGTCCCTATTTACTTACAACCTTGTCAGCATCTGTTGTTTCTTTTTTAATAACCACCATTCTGACTTGCGTGAGATGGTATCACACCATGGTTTTGATTGCATTTCTCTAATGATCAGTGATGTTGAGTTTTTTCATATGTTTGTTGGCTACATAAATGTCTTCTTTTGAGAAGTGTCTGTTCATGTTCTTTGCCCCCTTTTTATTTTATTTTTCTTATAAATTTGTTTAAGTGCCTTGTAGATTCTGGATATTAGAACTTTTTCAGATGGATAGGTTCCAAAAATTTTCTCCCACTCTGTAGGTTGCCTGTTCGCTCTGATGATCATTTATTTTGCTGTGCAGAAACTCTTTAGTGCAATTAAATCCCATTTGTCAATTTTCGCTTTTGTTACAATTGCTTTTGGTGATTTTGTCATGAAATCTTTGCCCGTGCCTGTGTTCTGTATGGTATTGCCTAGAGTTTCTTCTAGGGTTTTTAATAGTCTGGGGTTTTACACTCAAGTCTTTAATCCATCTTGAGTTAATTTTTCTATAAGGTGTAATGAAGAGGTCCAGTTTCAATTTTCTGCATAAGGCCAGCCAGTTTCCCAGCACCATTTATTAAATAGGGAATCCTTTCTCCACTACTTGTTTTTGTCAGATTTGTTGAATATCAGATGGTTGTAGATGTGCAGTCTTATTTCTGAGTTTTCTATTCTGTTCCATTGGTGTATGCATCTGTTTTTGTACCAGTACCATGCTGTTTTGGTTACTGTAGCCTTGTAGTATAGTTTGAATTCCAATAGTGTGATGCGTCCAGTTTTTTTCTTTTTGCTTAGGATTGTCTTGGCTATAAGAGCTCTTTTATGGTTCCATATGAATTTTAAAATAGTTTCTTCTAATTCTGTGAAGAATGTCAATGGTAGTTTATTTGTTTATTTATTTATTTTTATTTTACTTTAAGTTCTAGGGTACGTGTGCATGACATGCAGGTTTGTTACATATGTATACATGTGCCATGTTGGTGTGCTGCATCCATTAACTCATCATTTACATTAGGTATGTCTCCTAATGCTATCCTTCCCCCCTCCCCCAACCCCACAACAGGCCCCAGTGTGTGATGTTCCCCTTCCTGTGTCCAAGTGTTCTCATTGTTCAATTCCTACCTATGAGTGAGAACATGCGGTGCTTGGTTTTTTGTCCTTGCGATAGTTTGCTGAGAATGATGGTTTCTAGCTGCATCCATGTCCCTATGAAGGACATGAACTCATTCTTTTTTATGGCTGCACAGTATTCTATGGTGTATATTTGCCACATTTTCTTAATCCAGTCTATCATTGATGGACATTCGGGTTGGTTCCAAGTCTTTGCTATTATGAAGAGTGCCACAATAAACACATGTGTGCATGTGTCTTATAGCAGCATGATTTATAATCCTTTGGGTATATACCCAGTAATGGGATGGCTGGGTCAAATGGTATTTCTAGTTCTAGATCCTTGGGGAATCGCCACACTGTCTTCCACAATGGTTGAACTAGTTTACAGTCCCACCAACAGTGTAAAAGTGTTCCTATTTTTCCACATCCTTTCCAGCACCTGTTGTTTCCTGACTTTTTGATGATTGCCATTCTAACTGGTGTGAGATGGTATCTCATTGTGGTTTTGATTTGCATTTCTCTGATGGCCAGTGATGATGAGCATTTTTTCATGTGTCTCTTGGATGCATAAATGTCTTCTTTTGAGAAGTGTCTGTTCATATCCTTTGTCCACTTTTTGATGGGGTTGTTTTTTTTCTGTGAATTTGTTTGAGTTGTTGTAGATTCTAGATATTAGCCCTTTGTCAGATGAGTAGATTGCAAAAATTTTCTCCCATTCTGTTGGTTGCCTGTTCACTCTGATGGTAGTTTCTTTTGCTGTGCAGAAGCTCTTTAGTTTAATTAGGTCCCATTTGTCAATTTTGGCTTTTGTTGCCATTGCTTTTGGTGTTTTAAACATGAAGTCCTTGCATATGCCTATGTCCTAAATGGTATTGCCTAGGTTTTCTTCTAGGGTTTTTATGGTTTTGGGTCTAACATTTAAGTCTTTAATCCATCTTGAATTAATTTTTGTATAAGGTGTAAAGAAGGGATCCAGTTTCAGCTTTCTACATATGGCTAGCCAGTTTTCCCAGCACCATTTATTAAATAAGGAATCCTTTCCCCATTTCTTGTTTTTGTCAGGTTTGTCAAAGATCAGATGGTTGTAGATGTGTGGTGTTATTTCTGAGAGCTCTGTTCTGTTCCATTGGTCTATATCTCTGTTTTGGTACCAGTACTATGCTGTTTTGGTTACCATAGCCTTTCAGTGTAGTTTGAAGTCAGGTAGCATGATGCCTCCAGCTTTGTTCTTTTGGCTTAGGGTTGTCTTGGCCATGCGGGCTCTTTTTTGGTTCCATATGAACTTTAAAGTAGTTTTTTCCAGTTCCGTGAAGAAAGTCATTGGTAGCTTGATGGCGATGGCATTGAATCTACAAATTACCTTGGGCAGTATGGCCATTTTCATGATATTGATTCTTCCTATCCATGAGCATGGAATGTTCTTCCATTTGTTTGTGTCCTCTTTTATTTCATTGAGCAGTGGTTTGTAGTTCTCTTTGAAGAGGTCCTTCACATCCCTTGTAAGTTGGATTCCTAGGTATTTCATTCTCTTTGAAGCAATTGTGAATGGGAGGGAGTTCACTCATGATTTGGCTCTCTGTTTGTCTGTTATTGATGTATAGGAATGCTTGTGATTTTTGCACGTAGATTTTGTATCCTGAGACTTTGCTGAAGTTGCTTATCAGCTTATGGAGATTTTGGGCTGAGATGATGGGGTTTTCTAAATATACAATCATGTCATCTGCAAACAGGGACAATTTGACTTTCTCTTTTCCTAATTGAATACCCTTTATTTCTTTCTTCTTCCTGATTGCCCTGGACAGAACTTCCAACACTATGTTGAATAGGAGTGGTGAGAGAGGGCATCCCTGTCTTGTGCCAGTTTTCAAAGGGAATGCTTTCAGTTTATGCCTATTCAGTATGATATTGGCTGTGGGTTTGTCATAAATAGCTCTTATTATTTTGAGATATATCCCATCAATACCTAATTTATTGAGAGTTTTTAGCATGAAGGGCTGTTGAATTTTGTCAAAGGCCTTTTCTGCATCTATTGAGATAATCATGTGGCTTTTGTCTTTGGTTCTCTTTATGTGCTGGATTACATTTATTGATTTGCGTATGAACCAGCCATTGCATCCCAGGGAAGAAGCCCACTTGATCATGGTGGATAAGCTTTTTGATGTGCTGCTGGATTTGGTTTGTCAGTATTTTATTAGAGGATTTTTGCATCGCAGGGATATTGGTCTAAAATTCTCTGTTTTTGTTGTGTCTCTGCCAGGCTTTGGTATCAGGATGATGTTGGCCTCATAAAATGAGTTAGGGAGGATTCCCTCTTTTTCTATTGATTGGAATAGTTTCAGAAGGAATGGTACCAGGTCCTCCTTGTACCTCTGGTAGAATTCATCTGTGAATCTGTCTGGTCCTGGACTTTTTTTGGTTGGTAGGCTATTAATTATTGCCTCAATTTCAGAGCCTGTTATTGGTCTATTCGGTGATTCAACTTCTTCCTGGCTTAGTCTTGGGAGGGTGTATGTGTCCAGGAAATTATCCAGTTCTTCTAGATTTTCTAGTTTATTTTTGTAGAGGTGTTTATAGTATTCTCTGTTGGTAGTTTGTATTTCTGTGGGATCGGTGGTGATATCCCCTTTATCATTTTTTATTGCATCTATTTGATTCTTCTCTGTTTTCTTCTTCATTAGTCTTGCTAGTGGTCTATCAATTTTGTTGATCTTTTCAGAAAACCAGTTCCTGGATTCATTGATATTTTGAAGGGTTTTTTTTTTTGTCTCTGTCTCCTTCAGTTCTGCTCTGATCTTAGTTATTTCTTGCCTTCTGCTGGCTTTTGAATGTGTTTGCTCTTGCTTCTCTAGTTCTTTTAATTGTGATGTTAAGGTGTCAATTTTAGATCTTTCCTGCTTTCTCTTGTGGGCATTTAGTGCTATAAATTTCCCTCTACACACTGCTTTAAATGTGCCCCAGAGATTCTGGTATGTTGTGTCTTTGTTCTCATTGGTTTCAAAGAACATCTTTATTTCTGCCTTCATTTTGTTATGTACCCAGTAGTCATTCAGGAGCAGGTTGTTCAGTTTCCATGTAGTTGAGCTGTTTTGAGTGAGTTTCTTAATCCTGAGTTCTAGTTTGATTGCACTGTGGTCTGAGAGATAGTTTGTTATAATTTCTGTTCTTTTACATTTGCTGAGGAGTGCTTTACTTCCAACTACGTGGTCAATTTTGGAATAAGTGTGATGTGCTGAGAAGAATGCATATTCTGTTGATTTTGGGTGGAGAGTTCTGTAGATGTCTATTAGGTCCGCTTGGTGCAGAGCTGAGTTCAATTCCTGGATATCCTTGTTAACTTTCTGTCTCGTTGATCTGTCTAATGTTGACAGTGGGGTGTTAAAGTTTCCCAAATTATTGTGTGGGAATCTAAGTGTCTTTGTAGGTCTCTAAGGACTTGCTTTATGAATCTGGGTGCTCCTGTATTTGTTGCATATATATTTAGGATAGTAAGCTCTTCTTGTTGAATTTATCCCTTTACCATTATGTAATGGCCTTCTTTGTTTCTTTTGATCTTTGTTGGTTTAAAGTCTGTTTTATCAGAGACTAGGATTGCAACCCCTGCCTTTTTTTGTTTTCCATTTGCTTGGCGGATCTTCCTTTATCCCTTTATTTTGAGCCTATGTGTGTCTCTGCACGTGAGATGGGTCTCCTGAATACGGCACCTCATGGATCTTGACTCTTTATCCAATTTGCCAGTCTGTGTCTTTTAACTGGGGCCATTTAGCTGATTTACATTTAAGGTTAATATTTTTATGTGTGAACTTGATCCTGTCATTGTGATGCTAGCTGGTTATTTTGCTCGTTAGTTGATGCAGTTTCTTCCTAGCATAGATGGTCTTTACAATTTGGTATGTTTTTGCAGTGGCTGGCACGGGTTGTTCCTTTCCATGTTTAGTGCTTCCTTCAGGAGCTCTTGTAGGGCAGTCTTAGTGGTGAAAAAAATCTCTCAGCATTTGCTTGTCTGTAAAGGATTTTATTTCTCCTTCACTTGTGAACCTTAGTCTGGCTGGATATGAAATTCTGGGTTGAAAATTCTTTTCTTTAAGAATGTTGAATATTGGCCCCCACTCTCTTCTGGCTTGTAGAGTTTCTGCCGAGAGATCTGCTGTTAGTCTGGTGGGCTTCCCTTTGTGGGTAACCCAACCTTTATCTCTGGCTGCCCTTAATATTTTTTCCTTCATTTCAACTTTGGTGAATCTGACAATTATGTGTCTTGGAGTTGCTCTTCTCGAGGAGTATCTTTGTGTTGGTCTCTGTATTTCCTGAGTTTGAATGTTGGCCTGCCTTTCTAGGTTGGGGAAGTTCTCGTAGATAATATACTGCAGAGTGTTTTCCAACTTGGTTCCATTCTCCCCATCAGTTTCAGGTACACCAATCAGACGTAGATTTGGTCTTTTCACATAGTCCCATGTTTCTTGGAGACTTTGTTCATTTCTTTTTACTCTTTTTTCTCTAAACTTCTCTTCTCGTTTCATTTCGTTCATTTGATCTTCAATCACTGATACTCTTTCTTCCAGTTGATCGAATTGGCTAGTGAAGCCTGTGCATTCGTCACGTACTTCTCGTGCCATGGTTTTCAGCTCCATCAGGTCATTTAAGGACTTCTCTACACTGGTTATTCTAGTTAGCCATTCGTCTAATCTTTTTTCAGGGCTTTTAGCTTCTTTGCGACGGGTTCAAACTTCATCCTTTAGCTCGGAGAAGTTTGATTGTCTGAAGCCTTCTTTTCTCAACTCGTCAAAGTCATTCTCTGTCCAGTTTTATTCCATTGCTGCCAAGGAGCTGCGTTCCTTTGTAGGGGGAGAGGTACTCTGATTTTTAGAATTTTCAGCTTTTCTGTTCATTTTTTCTCCATCTTTGTGGTTTTATCTATCTTTGGTCTTTGATGATGGTGACATACAGATGGGATTTTGATGTGGATGTCCTTTCTGTTTGTTAGTTTTCCTTCTAACAGTCAGGACCCTCAGCTGCAGGTCTGTTGGAGTTTGCTGGAGATCCACTCCAGACCCTGTTTCCCTGGGTATCAGCAGCAGAGGCTGCAGAACAGTGAATATTGCTGAACAGCAAATGTTGCTGCCTGATCGTTCCTCTAGAAGCTTCATCTCAGAGGGGTACCCGGCTGTGTGAGGTGTCAGTCTGCCCCTACTGGAGGGTGCCTCCCAGTTAGGCTATTCGGGGGTCAGGGACCCACTTGAGGAGGCAATCTGTCCTTTCTCAGATCTCAAACTCCATCCTGGGAGAACCACTACTCTCTTCAAAACTGTCAGACAGGGACATTTAAGTCTGCAGAGGTTTCTGCTGCCTTTTGTTTGGCTATGCCCTGCCCCCAGAGGTGCAATCTACAGAGGCAGGCAGGCCTTCTTGAGCTGTGGTGGGCTCCACCCAGTTCGGGCTTCCTGGCTGCTTTGTTTACCTACTCAAGCCTCAGCAATGGCGGGTGCCCCTCCCCCAGCCTCACTGCCGCCTTACAGTTTGATCTCAGACTGCTCTGCTAGCAATGAGCAAGGCTCGGTGGGTGTGGGACCCTCTGAGCCAGGCACGGGATATAATGTCCTGGTGTGCCGTTTGCTAAGACCATTGGAGAAACACAGTATTAGGGTGGGAGTGACCTGATTTTCCAGGTGCCATCTGCCACAGCTTCCCTTGGCTAGGAAAGGGAATTCCCTGACTGCTTGTGCTTCGTGGGTGAGGTGATGCCTTGCCCTACTTCAGCTCATGCTCAGTGGGCTGCACCCACTGTCCTGCACCCACTGTACGACAAGCCCCAGTGAGATGAACCCGGTACCTCAGTTGGAAATACAGAATCATGCATCTTCTGCGTCGCTCATGCTGGGAGCTGTAGACTGGAGCTGTTCCTATTCGACCATCTTGGAACTGCCCTCCCTGTCAATGGTAGTTTAATGGGAATGTCATTGAATCTATAAATTACTTTGGGCAGTATGACCAGTTTCATGATACTGATTCTTTCTATCCATGAGCATGAAATGTTTTTCCATGTTTGTGTCCTCTCTGAATTCCTTGAGCAGGGGTTTGTAGTTCTCTTTGAAGAGGTCCTTCAGTTCCCTTCTTAGCTGTATTCTGGATATTTTATTCTCTTTGTAGAAATTGCCAGTTCACATTTTCAAAATAAATTTTGTTATCTTTGTCAATGAAAGAAAAGAAGGCCCTTAAAATCTTATTAAAATGTTTATTTTTAATCGACAAATAATAATTGTAATTTTTATTATTTTAACTCTTTCACATTTTTAGCAGTTGTAAAAGTGGTTTGAATTTTTTATCAACTACTTATAGAGGAGAGACTTCTTTTTCATAGTGATTATTAAGAATTTTTGAAGAGACTTAAAAAAAAATCTTGATCGAAGACTGTGTGTAGGCTGGGTGCGGTGGCTCATGCCTGTAATCCCAGCACTTTGGGAGGCCCAGGTGGGCAGATCATTTGAAGTCAAGAGTTTGAAACTGGCCTGGCCAACATGGTGAAATGCCGTCTCTACTAAAAATACAAAAATTAGCCAGGTGTGGTGGCATAGGCCTGTAATCCCAGCTATTTAGGAGGCTGAGGCAGGAGAATCGTTTGAACCCCGGAGGTGGAGGTTGCAGTGAACCCAGATTGCGCCATTATACTCCAGCCTGTGTGACAGAGCGAGACTCCATCTCAGGGGTGGGGAGGGGCAGGGAAAGACTGTGTGTAACTATTTCAGGCACAAAAACATCTGATAATGAAGTTCTAGTCACAGACACTAGCTCCAGTCTTGCATTATAATATGTGAAAATAGTTTTTAAAACTATAATTTCAACTTTTATTTTAGACTCAAATAGTCTATTTGAGTCTATATTTTCCATATTTTCATATGCCAAGCCCCTAAATTTCCTCTAATTTACCCCAGTGTGCCTTATGAAATAGAGCAATTCTCTACATATGCCATGACATACTAAACACTGGAATCCCCGCTTTATCTGATAAGCAATCTTGGCAGAACTCTGTAGTCACCATGGGAGGTTTACAAAACACTCAGGCCTGGTCCACCCCAAGAATCTGATTTAGTTGGTCTGGTTTGGGGTGGGGAGTGGAAACTCAGTGTCCTCTCTGTTCTGAGAGTGGATCTGAATGTTAGAATGGCCAGGAGAGCTTGGGAAACACAGATGCCTGAGCTTCACCTCAGACCACGGAGTCAGAATATCTGGATCATGGGTTTTGAGCCCCATACCATTTTAAGGTGATATCCTGCACTCTCCTTCAATGTGGTGGTAAGCCTCATTGCTCAGCCTTCTAGTTAGAAGACTACTAAGAGAGGAATTGAAACATTGACATTGGTTTGAGGTTTACAAAATATTAACTCCATTACATCCAAGGATTTGGGACTTGGGTTGCAAAACATTTAGGAGTATTGGAAGCTGTCTTTTAAGTGATGTCAGTTGCGTAACACTGGTGGATTCTGATGGCCTAGACAATGATTTTCAACCCTGGTTCATGTTAGAATTGCCTAGAAAGCAAGAAACAAACACAGAAACAAAAACCCAAACATGCTTGGGCCTCATCCCAGACCAATTAAATGAGAATCTTCAGCAATGGGATCCATATATGGTCTGTTTTTCAAAAAGCTTCTCAGGTGATTTTAATGAATAGCCAAAACTGAGAACAATCGGCTTAAGGGAAATGTGCAGGACTTGTTTTCCAATTGTTTCCCTGCCCCTGTTTGTCCAGTCACACTGGTCTACTCAGTGTCCAGTGTCCATACCTATTCCTAACTCAAATTTTGTGATTCTCATGGACTACACAATCTAACATGGCCCTACTGTTCTTGCCCAGTGTATCTTTCATTGCCCAGTAATGACTTACTTTGTCTGCAAAACCTCCCTTTGTTGCTCCAGCTCTCAGTGACTGCTTCTCCTATAATTTCCTCTAATTATAATACATATTCTCATCTGTGAGAGAAGAAACAATGCTGTCTCCATCATTATGTCCCACCATAAGGAAAGTCTACCCACGACAGGTTTTTAGGAAATGCTGCTGCTGCTCTTGCTGGCTGTGCTTTCCTTAGGGAAGTGAATAGATTCCACTTTGTGGAGATGGCGAAGAACTGGAGAAACCCAAACTCTCATTCATCTGTATTTTTTCTCCTACTATTTGAGGCATTTTTAGAGGGTAGGTGAGAGTCCAGGCTGGTGCAGAGGGATCCTACAGTGGTGGGATTTTCTATTTTACCATGCTTACTTTACGCCCATGCCATGTGTGAGTAGGTGCTAGTTGAGGAACAATGTTCGTTACAATGAAAAATAGCTCATGTCCAAAATCCATAATAATATGTCCAAAATTTCATAATATGAAATAATATTATGAATATTATAATAACATAATAGCTTATGTCCAAAATTTCATAATACAATGAAAAATAGCTTAGGTCCAAGTCCATAGCTTGGATATGCACCTCTTGTTTCTAGATCTCCGTTGGCATCTTCTAAATATCGCTCAGTGTTTCCTTATTTGGAAAAGGGATCTTAAGTCTAGCCCAAAGCTCACATGAACCACTTTTATATTCATTCATTCATCTATTCACCACTCACTGGTTGAACACTTTGTGTGCCAAGGACCCTGTTAGTCTCTGTGAAGCTCCCATTAGGCCTGTCTGCTAGCTAAGTGCCTACAACTTTCAGAGCTAGGATTTACAGAGTAACAGAATACTAGTTTCTCACAAAGTATTTTTCTTCATTTTATTTTAAACTCATTTACATTTTATTAATGAAACACTTTAGCTAAATTGTGCAGGCTAAACACATTTAGAAAAACAAAACTTTTACCTAAAATAAAAAAGATGTAATCTTTGTGAATGTTTACAACAGTGAGGTAAATAGATCCATATTCATGCAAACACAGACTTACAAATACAATGCAAATGCACATATGATATGTGTTGCTAATGCATATGCAGACCCTTGTAACATGTCCATTTCAACACTAAATATTTAAAGTCTTCTTAAAGATGCCAACAAGTTGCTAATTCACGGTAATTTCATTCCTCTCTAAAACCTTATAACAGTTCCAAATATGACTGGTACATAATTTTCAGTGCGGATATTGAAGCCTCAAGTTAGAAATTGCATAATTACTGTGTAATTATGTGGCTTTTGGTATGTATACACACTGAGTGGCTGAAGAAGGGCTTAGTTCATTTTGTACACTTATAAACTATTCACCTGCTTTGCTGGCTTTCTTGAATTTGCATTCGTATATGCAAATAATACCTCATTTTATGAGCATTCGCCCATAGCCAAAAAATAAAAAATAAAAAAAAAGGAGTCTAATGAAAACACAACTGAGTCATTGGTCTGTTCTACAATGTTGCTGAAACATGAATCTCATTTCTAACCTCTAGATCTTTTGTGACATAATCAATTCACTTGAATTTTGGAAGCAGAGCCTGTTTTTTTTTTTTTTTTTTTCTGTTTTTATTTGAGGTTCGGGGGTAGATGAGCAGATTTGTTATATCAGCAAATTGAATGTTGTGGGTGCTTGGTGCACAGATAATGTTGTCACCCAGGTAATTGGCATAATACCGAAAGGTAGTTTTTCAACCCCCCTACTCTCGCCCTTCACCACCGTGGTGTCTATTATTCATTCCCTTTTTTATGTCCATTGTGTACTGACTATTTGGCTCCCACTTATAAGTGAGAGCATGCAGCATTTGGTTTTCTGTTCCTGCCTTAATTTTCTTGGGATTATGGCCTCCAGCTACATCTGTGTTGCTTCCAAGGACATGATTTCATTATTTTTTATGGCTACATAGTATTCCATGGTGTATAGGTACCACATTTTCTTTATCCAGTCCACTGTTGATGGGCACTTGGGTTGTTTTCATGCCTTCTCTATTGTGAATAATGCTGCGATGAACATATGCATGCATGTGTCTTTATGGTAGAACAATTTATATTCCTTTGGGTATATACCTAGTAATAGTATTGTTGGGTTGAATGGTAGTTCTATTTTAAGTTCTTTGAGAAATCTCCAGACTGCTTTCCACAGTGGCTGCACTAATTTACATTCCCACCAGCAGTGTATAAGCATTCCCTTTTTTCTGTAACCTTGCCAGCATTTGTCTTTTTTTTTGACTTTTTAATAGTAGCAATTCCGACTGGTATGCGATGGTATCCCATTTTGGTTTTGATATGCATTTCCCTAATGATTAATAATATTGAGCATTTTTTAATATGCTTGTTGGCTGTGTGTATGTCTTCTTTTGAGAAGTGTCTGTACATGTCCTTTGCCCATATTTTAATTGGATTGTTTAGTTTTTGCTTGTTGATTTAAGTTCCTTACAAATTCTGGATATTAGACTTTCATCAGATGCATAGTTTGCAAATATTTTCTCCCATTCTGTAGGTTGTCTGTTTACTCTGTTGATGGTTTCCTTTGCTGTGCAGAAGCTCTTTAGTTTACTTAGGTCCCACTTGTCAATTTTTGTTTTTGTTGCAATTGTTTTTGGAGTCGTCATCATGAAGTCTTTGCCAGGGCCAATGTCCAGAATGATATTTTCTAGGTTTTCTTCTAGGGTTTTTATACTTTTACATTTAAGTCTTTAATCCATCTTGAGTTGGTTTTCATATATGGTAAAAGGTAGAGGTCTAGTTTTCATCTTCCGCAAATGGGTAGCCAGTTATCATGGCATCATTATTACGTAGGGAGTCCTTTCCCCATTGTTTGCTATTGTTGGCTTTGTCAAAGATCAGGTGGTTGTAGGTATGTGACTTCATTTCTGGGTTCTATAACCTATTCCATTGGTGGTCTATGTGTCTGTTTTTGTACCAGTACCGTGCTGTTTTTGTTACTGTAGCCTTGGATTATATCCCTTCATATAATTTGTATCAACTCTCAAGTTCTTGTTTGTGTATTATTTCCTAGGCAAAGCAACCTCATTTCCAGCTGTGTTCTTGATACAACATGTGTTTCAGTTCCTTTACCATGCTTTTTTCTAAAAGCATCATGGATGAAGTGTTGTTTCTACTGCCAAAGGATCCCCAGAAAAATTGAGTTTGGTCAAGGTCCTCAACTTCACTGGAATCTGCTCACATGGACCATCTTTTTTCAAGGGTCTCACCCTTTTCCATTCAATACCATAACAGTAATACAAGAGATCCTATAAGCTTATGATACATTTTGTGTTGTAGTTCAGGTACCTTTAGGATTAGATTTTTCGTTTAGTTTTCTGAAATTTCTACCTGTGGTTATAAGAGATAGGGTTTCTTTTAGTATAGAAGCATTCTGGCTCTTTAACCAGACATATAACTGGGAATTTAAAGCCCTAAGTTCATCATTTCCTCTCCCTCACTAAGTTCTCCATAACTCTTAGGAACCATATACCAACTCTTTGTTTTTACTAAAATATTCTATGGCAGCAGCTAGTTGGTCACCCAAAGACCTTCTCTTCCATAGGCACTTGATTCCAGGTGGTAAAGATGATAATTTAGGGAACAATTTTCCACTTCATGCTGTGGATTAACAGTATCCCTTTTACCACTGACAATTTGGTCATTAATGCCTTTTTACTGAGTCAGATTAGAAAACCAGGGGCTAGATTTAGGGAAGAGACTACAAATACCTAGGGTATAAAACATAAGGAGCAATTGTACCACTCTGAGAGTGAATGTCTCCTTAATGTTTGCATCTAAGCAACTCACTTGTCTTACCCTAGTCCCTAGTCAGACAATCAATTCCAGATTTTCAGTTGTAAAGTTTTGTGTTGCTGAAACCACCTCAGTTTTCCATTGCTATACAACAAACCACCTAAAAATTAGTGGTTTTTCAAGAAGCCATTTATTTATTCATGATTCTGTGGGTTGGCAATTTGGACTGGGCTCATGCAATTTCAGATAATTGGTGGGTTTTCTAGGAAGTGGCTGGTCCAGATGGCCCCTTCATATATCTGGGGCACAACTGGGACTCATCTAGGGTGGCTGCACCAGTTGGAAATACTGCTTTTCTCTATCTCTACTTGTCTTTCTTACCATGTAATGTTTTATCCCCAAGGAGGCTAGCCTGGAGTCTATTCATAGAGTGACAGTGTTCTAAGAGGGTACAAGGTAAGAAGGAAAACTGTACATTGCTAATGATGACAGCAGAAGCACTAAGAAGCTAAAAAAGACAAAAAATAAAAAATAAACTTTTCTTGCTCTTTACCTTGGAAGTTGCAATGTCATCCCAGATGAAAGAGGTGTAGAAATAGACTTTCTGCCTCAGAGGTAGGAACTTCAAAGGATTTGTAGCCATTTTTACACCCTCCCTCCTGAGTATATCCTCTGGCCACACTTATTTACATTCCTCCCATATACGAAATATATCCATTATTTCCAAAGAGTTCCAAAGCCTCATCCCATTTTGGCATAGGCTTGAAGCCTATTATCTCATTGTCTGCATCAGGTCTAGTTGGAGATGAGATTCTTCTAATGTAGCTCCTTGTGGGTGGTGGTTCTTGACCCAGAGTCCTATGAACTAAAAAGACAAAGACTCTTTCCCTCACACACCCCACATACAATAGTGATATTAAGAAAGGATAACTGCAAAAGACATGCACATTTGAAAAGGAGAGGTTTGGAAGGTAAATAGCATTAGCTGATCCACAGAAATTCTGGAATCTAGCAGGGTACATGTCAGACCACCCTACTCCAGTAGTAAAATATGTTTCTTGACTAGGATTCAGTTCTGCGCCCTGAGTGTGGTTCTCTAACTCATTGTTCTCCTTTGCTCTTCATTTCTTTTTTTTTTTTCAATAGAGCTCTCTGAGGTCTTTCTTTTTTTGATAAGTGATGGCCTGTGTATGCAGATGAGCCTATTATCAGTCTATTTCTGCATAGAAATTTTTAGAGCCAGTCATTATCCTTACCTAATGCAGGAGCAGAAAACCAAATAGTACATGTTCTCACTTATAAGTAGGAGCTAAATGATGAGAATACATGAACACATAGAATGGGACAATAAACACTGGGGCCTGTTGGAGGGTGAAGGATGGGAGGAGAAGAGGATCAGGAAAAATAATTAATGGGGACTAGGCTTAATATCTGAGTGATAAAATAATCTGTACATTGAACCCCAACGACACAAGTTTACCTATGTAACAAACCTGCACATGTACCCCTGAACTTAAAAGTAAAGTTTTAAAAAAAGAAAGTTTTGGAATCAGAGGGCTCTTTTCATTTTGAATGGTTTCCCTTTTTTTTCAGTTCATTTTTGCAGTGCTTTTCTTAGTACAAGTTTGTTACAATTTTTTTGAGTTTCCTATGTACCTTATTAGTGCATGTCCCAAAGACATATCAATATGTCTTTTTGAGAAATACTTTCATCTTATGGTGCAAATATGAGTCTTACTGGTCGATATCCTTAAGATATTTAACCCTCATTTTGCTAACTGAGGAAACCTATTAGTCACTGACTTAAATTTTCCTGAGGTCTTAATAAAGCATCTTATAACCACATGCTTAGTTTGCATGACCCTGAGGCCAATTCTTAATTCTAGAATGTTTTACTGGCTCGAGAGACTAGGGGAATGTGAAACAGTTTTATTTTACAATTCAGTAAATCCTGAGATGTGCATGCATGCACACACACAAAGTGTTTGCTCATAGCAGTATGGTTTGCATATAGATGAAAAAGCTTCTGTTTGAAGATTGGTCATTTTTCTCTTTAGTTCTTATCTCTGTTAATGCACCTTATTGTATGTAGATAAAAAGATGCCAAGTGAGGCTTTCAAAAGGCATGGTGGCTCACGCTGATAATCCAAGCACTTTGGGAGGGCAAAATGGGAAGATCACTTGAGTCTAGGAGTTTGAAACCAGCCTGGGCAACAAAGTGAGACATTGCTTCTACAAAAAAAATGGGAAAAATTAACCAGGTGTGGTGTTGTGTGCCTGTGGTCTCAGCTACTCGGGTGACTGGGCTGGGAGGATCACTTTAGCCTGGAGGGTTGAGGCTGCAGTGAGCTGTGATTGTGCCACTGCACTCCAGCCTGGGTGACAGAGCAAGACCCTGCCTCAATTGAAAAAAAAAAGTGTCTACTTGGAAATCTTTTTAGGCGGGTCCACCAGATTATTGGGTATATAGTCTGTCTTCCAAATTACCACAAGTGACAGCTTTGCCAATTGTTTCACTATTACATGATATGTTTTGCTCCTTATCTGCCCTCCAAGAACAATTGATCACTGCTCTTTTAGTCCCTGAAAACAATGTCCTAATTGCTCTTCCAACCTCTGCTTGCTTGCCAGTCTCAAAGGCAATGCCATATATTTTGTTTTATGTTATGGCAGCTATTGACTTTTATGCAAAATTTTCTTTATTGACCAGGGACAAGTTAGGGAAGCAGAGCTCCTATGAGTGTTTGGATAAGGGATTAGTTATAGGAATTAGGCTTTATACAATTGTGGAAGGAGCTGACGAAGTGAGGGTCCCAAAAGAGGGCTGACGTATCAGAGAAATGTGTCACTAACCGATCTTTTTGAAGCATTGGTGCAACCGGACAAGCTGGAGCTTGCAGGGGTACCCAAGAAGGCAAGCATCACCAGCCACTGAGGTAGGACTATGAGGAAGCAACTCACAGTGAAATCAGCGAGAAGTTGTTGCCTCTGTGTAGCTACTGCATGTGTGACTCTCCCAGTAGTGTCTTGACAGTAGGCTGCCGTTGTTCAACAAAGCCTGGGGTATGGAAGAAGAATTAGCCATGAATAGGAGAAGAGTGAGGATAAACTGGAAACCACTGGATCTCTGTGTCTGTCTGTGTGTCTGACCTTCAAAGAGTAATGCTCATTATTCCACCTCTGTTACTCAAATCTCACACAAGTTCCTCTTTTAACTGACCTGAACTCAGAATCATGTTAAGAAGGAATTCTAGGACACAAAGTTTCCAGTTTAACAAGCTGACAATAGAACAATCCAGCATAAATACATTCATATCTTATGCCATTAATAGTTACTACATGAACACAGAATTAGAAAATTTTGATGCTCTCTTGTTATTTTTTCCCAACTGCACAGTCTTTTCCCCATTTTTGATTATCTAGACATCAATTTTATATAGCTCATTTTTCCCACCGGAGAAAAATTAATGTCCCTTATAAGAGCACTGTTTAAATAGCCCATAAATTTTAATAGCAAGTGGCTTTCTGTATATCATGTACTGTCTGCTGGTACCCACTTAATTTAAGGAATGTCAGAAACAGTCTCTTACTGTACGTTAATGGAAAATTAAATCATCTTACAGGGAGTTTCCTTCTTTTCTGATTTTTTTTTTTTTTTCTGGGAGAAACTCATCTTACAGGGAGTTTCCTTCTTTTCTGATTTTTTAAATTGTAACCAATTCTTCCTTTGATCTAAAGTATTCCAAAGCATTTGATACTTTTCCTACTATCTCTTTTTTGTGGTGAAAGTTCAGCTTACACTGAAGGACTTCCTTCTACTCTAGTAGCAATTTCAGAAAAACTACTTTAGTGCTTGAAAGGACCTCAGAGAACATCTAATATAATTCATGAATTTTATAGATGAGGAAACTCCAGACCAGGGTGGCAAACTAATCCCAGAAAGTAGGTATTACCATTCCATTTTACAAATGGAGAAAGACAGGATAACAAAAGTTAAACAAATTGCCCCAAATCACACAGCTAGTGGGTGGTGGGTCTGGGATATAGCCCACATGTGTTTGTTTTATGTGTTCTTTTAACTAAATCATTTCACTTGAACCACTGGGCCATCACTTAAGCTCCTGATATAACACAGTTGTATTTTGTGCAGTGCAAAGGATCAGCCCATGCGCCCTTAACTTAGGGATGGCGAGAATAAAGGTAAGCATTTTGGAAATGTTTATTTTTCTCCCTTTTGGAGCCCTTCCTCCTTTTAGCACCTTCTAAATAGGTAACCTATGATGACTGATTTGAACACTATCCTGGACACTAAATTATTGTCACCTAGGGTTGCTCTCATTCTAGCTATCCTTTGCCTATCTCTTATAGTGAGTGTCCTGTGTTCCTTCTTTAGTCTTTGGGACTACATCAGAGTAGACTGCTTATTTAAGGTCTGAGGCTACTTTGATGCTTGAGTTAGTTCAAACAGTTCTCCCAGAAAACATTTTAGTATCCACAGTTCGAAATAACTACCCCTTCTGTGAACATAACACCTTTCATCTTTTATTGTAATAATTAAATTAGTTTTCTATCTATAGTTCAGATTGTGAACTTCTTCTTGGCAGGCATTTTGTTTTCCATTTTTGCCTCCCCAAGATTAAGATGATGACTGACTCCAAGTGTATGTTAATAAATATCTATCAATGTGAATGCATGTGGAGGATCCTCTCAGTTGGAATCAGTCTGATAAGTGTTATAAGTATAGTGGAGTGTTCACACTTAAAAGTTTTATGCTGTCAGAACCTTCTCATTCTATTGATGAAGAGACTAAGATCAGGGTTGAAATGAAAGACTCAAAATTACACATCTATATTTTAAGAAAATTGAGAATAGAATTCTGGATGATTCTTATCCTATAGGATCTTCCTATGGCATCTGTGTTTTTCAAACACTTTTTTGACTGAAAGTCTTTGAATGAAACAGTATCAGCCCACCACATTACATGGTTAGAAGTATAACTGCTCTAAAGGTTGTAGTTAGTGTAGGGGGTGAGGGAGACAGAAGGCCATGGACAGTGCCTGCTGCATCCTCTGCCTCCACCCCTGGGGTCTGCAACCCTCAAAAGGGTTCCATGGAATACACTTTGAAAAACACTGCGCTACATTGTGCTCCTTTGCTTTCTCCTTTAGCTCTATAAATAACCAAACAAATTCACAAAGGAACAAAACAAAATCACACACTCCCCCTGCTGCCTATGACCTCTCCTCTAAGCAGGAAGTTTTGCCCACTTGGTAACCCCAGTGGGGATCAGAGGAGTGAGTGTCATTTTCAGTCCAGCAGTACAAAGTGCCCATTCTTGCACTTTTATGGTAGGCAGTGCAGCCGGGCGGGTCTCCCACGACACATCTGCAGGGCTATATCTCACAGGAAGTAGTGCAGCTCTTCAGAGATAAGTTTCACTGGGGAACAAAGAGGGATTTTGTTCACTGCTTCAAGAACGATGCATTGAACCTGGGCCTGGCTTTTCAATTCATGCAGCTAGAAACAAGGCAAAAATGACCCAACGTGCTTCTTCCTTCTTCTCAATTCAGGCAGTCATTTCCAAATCACCCTCCTCCTGCTGTCCAAAGAGATTGAGGAAGCATTCTCTTTCCATTTCTGTACCAATCGTCTCAGCTACCCCCACTGTACTCGCCGAAATCAATCTTGAACATTTACAAAGTTGTGTTTACTTCACACATTTTTCCTCTTTTGGGAATCTGGGCTGTTCAGTCTGTTGAGATTAAGATGTATCAAATTGTGGAAGCCATTGTTAAGGGTTTCTGAACCTATTACTTCTAGCAAAGTACCACCACCCATGGTGTTAGAGCTTTTTTTGTTTTTGGAAAAGCATGCTTGTGAGTCAAGATGGTTGGGTTTGATGTCCAGATTCCCTTTGACTAGATATTTGATTATGACCCTGAGCAATTTGCAAACTTTTCTGACTTTCCTCATTTGCAAAATGGGAATAATGATATCCCAGCTCCCATTTTGAAGTAGAAATAGAATCTCAGAGAGGTAGAGTGTTTTGCCCTATGTCCACAACAAGTTAGTGCCAAGGATAGCTGGGCAAGGCTTGTTATGTGCACTTAGGAAGCTGTACTGGCTGGTGAAGCAAACATATGACTCTCTGCTTTGTGTGTCATTTGGAGGCACAGATCTGACCACTTTTGACTTTCCAGAAGCCGTACATTTCCTGTGAGATAATGAGGTGTGGTATTGAGGCAGGCAGGATTTATATGGCAGTTAAATGTAGTTTGGTATCAAAAATATGATTGCATTATTCACTGTGGCATAGCAAAGATCACCTCTGCCCCCTTGCTTTTGGCTGGATCAGCAGATGTAGACCACGATTAAAGAAACACTGTCAAATATTTCTTTATAGTTTAATTTTCCTCTTACTCTCCATTGCTTGCAATGCCCTTGCCTCTGGGAAGAGTGGCAAAGTAAACATGGCTTTTCTTTTTTTTTTGAGACGGAGTCTCGCTCTGTCGCCCAGGTTGGAATGCAGTGGCCGGAAAACATGGCTTTTCTTACCAGTTTTGTCCTTCTTGCTTTTATAGAGTGATTTAAGAATTCAGATCGGCCCTGGATTATCACCTTTGGTGTGTTGCACATGAGAATGGGTTAGCTAAATAGGGACTGAGAATCTCCATTTGAAACACACCAAAGGCCTTTGGACAGCTGAGACAGTGCTTGGATGGGGAGATCACCACTCCCCTGAAGCAGCCCATTTTATTTCCAGAATGCCTTCATTGTTAGACACCAACACTTTCAAAGAATCAGAGAAGTTCCATGATGGGTTGGGTCAAATGTGGAGATTATGAGCTTTCAGTCCCAGGATGTGGTTAAACATAAACTGAATGTTCCCTTTTCAAGGAAGCTATCAAAGGGATTCCTGCTGAAGACTAGGCTGTCCTGGGTTTAAATATTAATTCTGCCACTTCTAAACTCTATAAATCTTAGTTTCTCATATGTAAAATGGGGCTAGGGGGCATTATGACCCTAATAATTACCCTATTGGGTTGTTCTGGGGGATAAAAACCCTATTGGCTAATAATTACCCTATTGTGTTGTTCTGGGGGATAAAGTGAGACAGTCTGTATTAAATGCCTAGCAATAAATGTAGTTCTCTATTTACTACTTTATTTATTTTTATTTTTATTTTTTCTTTAAAAAAAACAAGGTCTCCATTCTATTGCCCAGGCTGGAGTGCAGTGGTGCAGTCATGGCTCACTGCAACTCGACCTTCCAGGCTCAAGCAATTCTCGCACCTCAGCTTCCTGAGTAGCTGGGACTACGGGTGCACACCACCACATCTGGCTAATTTTTGTATCTTTTGTAGAGATGGTTTCACCATGTTGCCCAGGCTGGTCTAGAACTCCTGAGCTCAAGCAATCTGTCCACCTCGGCTTCCCAAAGTGCTGGTATTACAGGTGCATGCCACTGCACCTGACCTCTACTTACTTCTTTACAGGCATAGATATTTGCTCTTTGAGTAAATTTCTTTATCAATGGAAAGATTTATAATGGAAAAGGTTCAGGAACTGTGGGAAATGGATGGAAAACTCATTTTGGGAATGCTAATATGAGCATGTATGTATGACGTCAAGACTCTATCGAAGAATGATCTTTCTCAGTATTCTAGGTCAATGTAGAGTTACTTGATGCTCAGGAGAGCATCAGTGGTCCAGAGAGTCGAAGTTTTTGTTGAAGGATGGGAGTATTTATATTAGCAGTGATACCGTGGACTTGGGTTAGTTTGGATGGTGAGGGTGGGATGGGGCACAGAGTGTTGAGAGGCAAGGGTCCATGTGTTGAAGAAATTAGTAGAATTTGATTCCTATAGTTCTTTATAATCTATACTTGGAATAATTAGAAAGAAGGAAAATAAACAGTTGGAGAAAGAAAAATAGATATAAAAATGTGAAAAGTCAGAGTTTCTGTTGCTATAGCTAGGATACCTTGGGCAAGAAAGGGGAATGACAAGTTAGGTTACACCTAGGGCTTGAAATCAAACTATTTGAAGGAGGGATCTGGGTCTTAGGTAAGAGGGACTGATATTTTATAGTTCAATCAATGTAAGCATTAATAATAACAGCAGGGACAGAGTGTACTGATCTATTCTTATAGAGGGTTTCCCTGGGATTAATAAGGGAAAGAAGGAAGAGCAAGGGGAGAAGGAGGTAAGAGTAAGACAAATTTGAATTTTCTGTTCCATACATGGACATTTGCACTTGATACATATTTATAAATTTAATTAAAAAAATTGGTTAGGTAGGCATTACTATCCCACTTACAGATAAGGACATTAAAGTTTAGAAGTAGGATATTGTTTAATGTCACAAAGGTAGTGGGTGGAAAAAATTGGCTTTGAAATTTGGTTTTTGTAACCCCAGACCCTGTGTGCTTTCTGTGGTCCCATGCTGCACCTGAGTTATATAAATCCCTAGATTGGCTAAGAAGGCGGGACTAACAGTTTGTGGGTTTGTGGGTGGTCCCCTGGATGAAGAAAAACATCACTTTTTTTTTTTTTTTTTTGAGACGGAGTCTGGCTCTGTCGCCCAGGCTGGAGTGCAGTGGCCGGATCTCAGCTCACTGCAAGCTCCGCCTCCCCGGTTCACGCCATTCTCCTGTCTCAGCCTCTCGAGTAGAAAACCATCACTTTTTTTGCACCCTAGGTGACAAAGTTGCAGATGAGGGAGAGAGAGTGAAATCTACCCCCTTTTTGAGAAGACGTTTTCTCCAAGATCTGAACTCCTCAAAGAGTGGTCCCTGGACCCTGTCAGTTTATAAGCTGTTACTGGTCTGTGATGAGAAAAAGACTTTGAGCCAAACTAAAAATCAACTTTGTAATTAAGCACACTGCTTGATTCTACTTATATACTTTTTGTAGCAAGACTTTTTGGATGAAAAAAGCAACGCATGGATTTACATTGTGATGTAATCGCCTCATCACATCTTGGAAAAATACAAGCCTTTGACAGATTGACTACTTAGCATAGCACTATCCTAGAACCATCCCCTCACCAGGTCATGGTGAGCATTTTAACTGATAGTCCCTCAGGGGCTCTGTACCTCTCTCTCTGTTTAACAACTTTACCCGAGAAGAGTACAGATCACGTATGAGTTGAGCCAGCAGCTGAGGGACTTCCAGAGAAACACAATTCAAGACTCTGGGAAATGGGAGATTTCAAAGGACACAGGCCTGTGTTATCCCTCTGAGGTCTTTACTTAGCCTCTTAAGTGAGCTGCTATTATGAACAAATTTGACATACTATAACCTAGCCTATGATTTTCCTACAATATCTTTCATTATTTTAGGAACAGGAGGAATCCAGGATTCAGAAGAAAGCTATTTTTTCCCCAAGGAATTTATTATGAGCTGATTAAAATTGAGAGCTGGTGGTGATCCTTCAAAATTTAAAAAGAAAGTGTTTTCCTTAAGAAAATGAAAGCATCTCAAGACTTTGATGTATTTTTGGTCAGTATAGACACTTAGACGACCATATGAAAGGCAAAGGTATCTTATTTTTAGGGAATACAAAGGTGGAATGAAAGCAAATATGTATCAGAGAGGTTCAGAGTTCAAAAGGATTTTGTATACAGAATTAAGAAACTGACTTCATCAAGATGACATTATTGGAGGAAAATATGTAAAGTCGTTAACTGATATCATCAAAACATATTTGTATCTTACAGGATTGGTTTACAATAGATCATGCCTCCACTGCTCTTCCCCCTTGTGCTCTAGCAAATTCCTGCTTGTGCTTCAAGATTTATCCTGAAGTTCACCTTTCCTGTGACGTCTTCTACTTTCCCAGGGAAAACATCTATCATTGGTATTCCTGCATTGCAACACCCTCCACAGGCAAACTTTATGTTGACTATTTTTTTTTCATCTGCTAATTATTGAACTCCATGATCCAGGGGTAGTGACCTATCTACCTTTGCACTTCTTGCCCTTAGCACAGTGCTTGACCCGGAAGGTACACAATGAATCGGCTCTACTGCTCTGTAGGTTAAAAGCATGAACTGGAATACTGAAATGATGCCTGGGTTTGCATCCTGGATCTGCCACTTATTATGTAACTGTGAGTGGGTTGGTCATTTATGCCACAGTTTCTTTACCTCTTCCAGAGGGTAATAATTGTACGTATAGTGTTTGAAGACACAATGTAATAAATAATACATATAAAACACCTACGACATACCTGGAAAACAATCAGAGCTTTAGAAAGGTTGGTGATCATGTTGTTGTTGATAATGAGACCCTAGAGGGCAGAATTAGGATCAGTGGTTAGTACTATCATGGAGTATATTTCAGCAACAGAGTAAGAAATAACTTTCTAACAAGGGGCAGGAATATCTGAAGGCTGAGTAGGCTGCCTTAAAAAGTAGTGGGCTACAGTTTTAAAATCAGTGTGGTGACTGGGCGTGGTGGCTCACGCCTGTAATCCCAGCACTTTGGGAGGCTAAGGCAGGTGGATCATGAGGTCAAGAGATTGAGACCATCCTGGCCAACATGGTGAGACTCCATCTGTACTAAAAATAAAAAAATTAGCTGGATGTGGTGGCGCATGCCTGTAGTCCCAGCTACTCGGGAGGCTGAGGCAGAAGAATCACTTGAACCCAGGAGGCGGAGGTTGCAGTGAGCCAAGATCGTGCCACTGCACTCCAGCCTGGCGACAGAGGGAGACTCCATCAGTCAATCAATAAATTAATTAGTTAATAAAATCAGTGTGGTAATACCATAGGGATAGACATATAGATCAATGGTACAGAATTAAGAGTTTAGGAATAAGCCCATTCGCATATGGTCAATTGATTGTTAGCAAGGGTGCCATGAATACTTAATAGGAAAATAACAGCCCTTTCAACAAATGGTGCTGAGACAACTGCATATCCACGTGAAAAAAAGCGAAATTAAATTCCTACCTAGCACTATATACAAAAATTAAGTCAAAATGGATCTAAGACTTAAATGTAGGAGCTGAAACGATACAACACTTAGAAGAAAACATGGAGTAATCCACCTGACCTTGGCTTTGGCACTGATTTCTTAGACATGACACCAAAAGTATAAGCCATACAAAAAAAAATAGATAAATCTGACTTCATCAAAATTAAAAACTTCATTGAATCAAAGGACAATATCAAGAGAGTGAGAAGACGGAATGGAGGAAAGTATTTCCAAATAGTATACCTGTTTAATGTCAAATATCAGCCAGGCATGGTGGCTCCATGCCTGTAATCCCAGCACTTTGGGAGGCTGAGGCGGGCGGATCACAAGGTCAGGAGATCGAGACCATCCTGGCTAACACAGTGAAACCCCGTCTCTACTAAAAAAAAACACGAAAAAGTCACCAGATGTGGTGGTGGGTGGCTGTAGTCCCAGCTACTCAGGAGGCTGAGGCAGGAGAATGGTGTGAACCCAGGAGGCAGAACTTGCAGTGAGCTGAGATCGTGCCACTGCACTCCAGCCTGGGTGACACAGCAAGACTCCGTCTCAAAAAAGAAAAAAAAAAGGACAAATATCCATAATATATAAAGAATTATAGCTCAACAACGAAAGCAAATGGCCCAGTTAAGAAAATGGGGAAAAGGCTTGAATATACATTTCTCCAAAGGAGAGATATCAATGGCCATGAGCACATGAAAAGATGCTTGATGTCATTAGTCATTAGGGAAATGCGAATCAAAACCACAATGAGATACTCCGTCACATGCACTGGGATGGCTCTAATTAACAAAACAAAACAAAACGGAAAATATCAAGTGTTGGTGAGGAGGTAGAGAAATTGGAACCTTCATGCATTGCTGGTGGGAATGTAAAATGGTATAGCTATGGTGGAAAACAGTTTGGTGGTTCCTCAGTAAGTTAACCATAGAATTCCCATATAAACCAATAATCCTGCTCCTAGTTACATACCTAAAATTATTGAAAACAAGTGTTTAAAAATGTGGTATATCCATAAACTGGACTATTATTCGGCCTTAGAAGGAATGAAGTACTGATACAGGCTACAATATGGGGTGAACCTTGAAAGCATTATATTGAGTTAAAGAAGTCAGATAAGAAGGCCACATATTGTATGATTCCATTTATATGAGCCATCCAGAATAAGCAAACATAAAGACAGAAGGCAAATTATTGGCTGAGGGAATGGAGAATGGGAAGTGGCAGCTTAATGGGAATGGGGTTTCCTTTTGGGATGATGATAATTTTCTGCAACTACATAGTGGTAATGGTTGTACAAACTTACAAATATACTAAATGCCACTGAATTGTTTGTTTTAAAATGGTTACCTTTGAACCTTTGTACATAGTTGGTGGGAATGTAAATTCCTATAAGCACTATAGAGAACAGTTTGGAGGTTCCTCTACTAACTAAAAATAGAGCTACCATATAACCCAGCAATCTCACTGCTAGGAATACACCCAAAAGAAAGGAAATCAATATGTTGAAGAGGTATCTTCACTCCCGTGCTTATTACAGCTCTATTCATAATAGCTAAGATTTGGAAGCAACCTAAGTGTACATCAGCAGACAAATGGATAAAGACAAGGTGGTACATATACAAAATGGAGTACTATTCAGCTGTAAAAAAGAATGAGATCCTGTCATTTACAACAACGTACATGGAACTGGAAGTGGTTATGGTAAGTGAAATAAGCCAGGCACAGAAAGACAAACATTGCATATTCTCACTTATTTGTGGGAGCTAAAAATTAAAATAATTGAGCTCATGGAGATAGAGAACAGAAAGACTGTTACCAGAGGCTAGGAAAGGTAATAGGATGGTGGGAAGTGGCAAATGGGGATGGTTAGTGGGTACAAAAAAACAGAAAGAATGAATAAGACCTAGTATTTGCTAGCACAACACAGTGACTATAGTCAAACATAATTTAATTTTACATTTTGAAATGATTCAAAATATAATTGGATTGCTTGAAACACAAAGGATAAATGCTTGAGGTGACAGACACCCCATTTACCCTGATGTGATTATTATGTATTGCATGCCTGTTATCAAAACAACTCATGGAAACCATAAATATATATACCTACTGTGTACCCACACGCACAAATAAATTGGTTATCTTTATGTGTATTTTACTGTAATAAAAAGGAGTAGTGAGCTTTTTTTTGTAGCAGTTATTCAAACTGAAACTGAAAAGCAACCCATTGGGGGTGCTGTTCAGGGCACTTGCACAGGGTACTGAAGCTTGGACAAAATGACTTCAAAGGAAGTCAGTGACTGTGAGTGAGCAAGGCCTCTCTGCCTATGGTGTCAGGCAGGCTGGGAGCCAGGGTCCTGCATCCTGGCTCTGTGACCCTGGGCGGGACTTAACCCTCTCTGAGCCTCCGCTGTAATGCAAGGACAATAATTACAGGGTTGTTGGAAGATTTATGGTGGGAGCACAATGCCTGACACATGGTAAGTGCTCCATAAAGGCCAATCCCTCTTAAGGTTTTGAGATTCTGTAATTCCTTAAAAGAACCTTCCTCGTAATCAAAACTACATTTTCAAAATAATTAAGAAGTGTTTGGGCGCTGTGAGAGGCTCCCAGAAATCAGGGAAAATCCTTTTGTTCCCATCTTGTTCCTAAGGAAACCCACTGCCACGAGATCTGTTTTCCAGACTTTGAATGCTTTTTTCCCTCATCTCTGAGTTTTCTTCTCTTTTCTCCAGCCTCCGCCTCTGAATGCAAAGGAAAACTGGACCAGCTCAGTGTCAAGCCTGTGAGTAGAACACCCTCTTAGTTCTTTCACAGTTGGTTTCTGGAAAACATCTCTATGTCCAGATTACTTTGTGGGTTTCAGCCCTCCCTGTGTTTTGGCTTCATGGTTTCTGTAATACTTCAATTCATTATGATGTGACCGTAAATGGTCAGTCACCTTCATTATCTCTCGCTAATTACACCCACAAGGATTTCCACAGGCCTGTGGCATTTTCAAAGAGCTCACACTCATGGATTTGCCAGAAATCCACAACAGAAATTTTAAATACAGGCATTCTTTGACTTCTGAATGCCTAATTTACAAAGGTCAAATATCTATGGAAGCTTGGCCCTTGCTAGGGCAGGGAGCTGGGGAAGGCTCCTCCTTCTGTGGGTCCTGGAAAGGGAGAAAGAGTTTCCACTGCCATCTGTCTTTCCTTCTTCCTGTGGGGTCGATGGCTGAGGAATTAGTGAAGGGGATCGGGAGGCAGGGGAAGAGATGTGTTTTTGAGAACCCTACATCTTCACAGGCATTGCATGATGGCCATACATGATAGAACCTGGAGTCTGGGTATCAGAACTGGGTCAGAAATCTGGCTCTATCTTTAAACATTTATCTTTTATGACTGTGTTTCCCTGGAAAATTATGTAACTTCTCCAGGCTTCAGTTTTTTTATCTATGACATGGAAGATAAATATATTTATCTTGAGGGATAATGGCAAAGATTAAATGAGATAAAATATTTATGAGAGTACCAATAATAATGGACTTTTCTTTTTTCTTTCTTTCTTTCTTTCTTTCTTTTTTTTTTTTTTTAAAGACAGTGCTTGCTTTGTCATCCGGGCTGGTAGCATGATCTTGGCTTACTACAACCCTTGCCTTTTAGGTTCAAGTGATTCTCGTGCCTTGGCTTCCCGAGTATCTAGGACTATGGACTACCACCATGCCCAGCTAATTTTTGTATTTTTAGTAGAGATGGGGTTTCACCATGTTGTACAGGCTGGTCTTGAACTCTTGGCCTCAAGTGATTTGCCCACCACGGCCTCTCAAAGTGCTGGGATTAAAGGTGTGAGGCATTGTGCCCAGACAATAGCATTTTTATTGAGTACTCACTATGTGCCTGGAATTATTCTCTGTGTTTTAAAGTAATAACTTAAACAACAACACTAAGTGCCCTACTTTAATCCCTGTTGTATAGATGTGGGAGCTGAGGCCCACGTAAGGGAAGGGCCTTGTCTCATGTTCAGAGCTGGGAAGTGTTTAGTGACAGGAGTCAAACCTAGGTAATCCAGTCCTAGTGCTCATACTGTACTAAGCTATACTGCCTTCTGTTTTCTTCACACAAAAGCTAAATTCTCACTATTGCATGACTTTCAAAATAGTTGTTGACAGGAGAGAGAGAGGGAGTTGAGAGGTAATTCTGATGTTGCTGAGATTTCTAGATATTGCCTCAATGCTGATCTATATCAACACCATGACTGGCTTGGGTTTTGTGGGCCTTACTGGGGATCCAACTTTTGTTCATAAAATTCTTTTTATGGGAAAATGCTTTTGACATTCTAGAGAACAGATTCACATGGGATACTTTTCACTAGTATTTACAGTAGTACTAGTGGTATAGTAATAATTGTTCTTACTCTTAGTGACGGACAATATACTTAACATCTTTTTTTTTTTTTCCTTTGCTTTCTTAAAATGTTTAGTATGAGAGGCAGGGGGAATTGGAAAACTGGTTTTGGTTTTCTTTTCTAAAAGCAGAAAACAATGTAATTAGTGGGAAATTTACTCATAATCTTGATCTTTAAAATCTTCTGCCCTTTCATTCCATTAAGATTGCCTTTTTTTTTTTTTTTTCCAAGAAGGAAGAAAAGAGGCATAAATAGCCAGGCTACTAAATTCTCTTTAATGACTAAAGCTAATAAGAAATGGCTCTGGTATTTCATCCAGCCTTTCAAATAATGGCTCTGTTGTTTTGATCTCAGAAGTGTAAGGGAAGCTTTATATGCAGGGATGGGCGTCCCTGTCTCAGGCACCTGAGAGACTGCATTATATATTTGAAAACCATTTTACAATGTCCCTTCCCAGAGTGTGAGGCCATTGATGCTTTGATGTGGTTAAGTAATTTAGTAGAATCATGTAATAGATTAAATTAGATTTCAGCTTCCTTGAAAGTTTTGAAGAGTACACATGAAATGAGTGTATCCACAATCTTGGAGCACTGGCAGCACTTTCCATTTTTTATTTTTTATTTTTCTACGGGCTTCCTTCCCTAATCTTGAATAGAAGCAGAGGAGAAATTGCTGAATTTCATTCTGTAGTATCGCTGCTTGAGTGGGAGAAAAGAAATGCACGTAGGGAAGAAAAGAGGGAGAGATTTTCTAAGACAGAGTGGAAGAAGCTGTTTCATTTTCCATAAAATAAGTGTTATGTGGTGGTGGGAGGGAACGGGGCAAGAACAAAGACTTCAGAAGGATTTGTAGAGGCAGACATGAGTTTTAATCTTGAGTCTCCAGTTTTTTTTTGTTGTGTTATTTCATTTCCCTGAACCTGTTCCCAATTCTGTAAAATTGAAATCATAATATTAAAGTTGAAAATGAGATGATGTAGATAAAATGGTGGTCATAATGCCAGTCAGAGTCAACACTTAATACATGGTTGTTTGCTTTCCTCTGATTTCAATTTAGTCAGTTATATATTGAATATTTATTGATATATCATATCAATATATATTGAATATTTATTTTGAAACATACACTTGAGTGCTGTATAATGCATTGACTTAGACACATCAAACTATGCACCTGATATTTTCAGGGAATTAGAGTAGCCCAAACTTAAAATATTCCCAAATGAATTCGTGGTCCCCACTTTTGCTAGTATTGCTTAGCTCAGCAAATGGTACTATCTTCACCTCACTGCTTCACCTTCTTTTCCTAAGAAAACTAGGAATCACCCATGAATCACTCCCTGTTCCTCAACCCTTATAACCAATTCATCACCATATACTGTCGGTGTCTTCCAAATTATTCTCAGATCCATTAATTTCAGAGCAGTGTCTCCAATTTCACTCTTAGTAGCTACATCCAAGCAATCTTTATCTCTTTCCTGAGTCATAGCAATAGCCTTATACCTCTTCTTCCTGCATATATTCTCATCTTTCTCCACTTATTCTTTAAAGAGACAGCTTTCATAAATGTAAATCTTATCATGTTACTCCTCTGCTCAAAAGCTTTTACTAATTTTTTTATTGCTTTAATGAAAAAGACAAAATTTGTTTTGTTCACCACTGTGTACTAGGCAGCTAACATTAATGCATTGCATATATGTTAATTCAATAAATATTTGTTAAATAAGTGATCATTTTTTTCAGCATCCATCTGGCTGCTTTTAATGGCAAAACCCACAATTACCTTTGCACCAACCTAACAGATTCATCTCATGCACTGCTACTCGATATGCTATGGTTTTCACATATGTAAACCTGCCAGGATGATAGTATAATTTTTGCTTTAAATCTTCACATATAAAACAATTAAGAGGAAGAACAATCTTTGATATTTACCCAGGCATTTAGTACTTCCAACGACCTGCATTCCTTCCTGAAGATCTGAGTTTTCATATTATTGATAGCCCTCAGTCTAAAGAACTTTTTGAGAATTTCTTTTAAAATGACAAATTATTTTAGTTTTCTATCTAAAAATGTCTTTATTCTGCCTTCATTCTTGAAGGATATTCTTGCTGGATTAGGATTCTGGGTTGGTATTTATTTTTTTCAGCACTCTAAAGATGCTGATACACTCTCTACTGGCTTCCATTATTTCAGGTGAGAAGTTAGCAAACATCTGAATCAGTTTCGCTTACATGCTATGTGTCCTTTTTCTCTGGCTGCTTTCAAGATTGTCTTGCTTTTGATTATTAGTAGTTTAACTATGATATGCTTAGGTGATATTTTCTTCATATTTATTCTGCTTTGAGTTGATTGAGCTCTTGAATCTGTAAATTTATGTCTTTCAGGAAATCTGGAGAAGTTTCAGTCATTATTTTCTCACATCTTTTTCTGTGTTGGTTGTCTTCTCTTGCAACTCTAATTACATGTATGTAATTAGATAGTTTGATATTTTTCTATAGGTTTTTAGGATTTGTTTACTTTTCTTTTTTATCTTTCTTCTTCAGATTGGATATTTTCTGTTTATCTTCAAGTTGGCTGACTCTACTGTGTTCTCCACTCTGCTATTAAGTCCATACCATAAATTTTTAAATTTCAGATATTGTGTTTTCAGTTCTATGATTTCCTTTTTTTGACAGTTTCTATTAATTTTCTGATATTTTCTATTTTTATTTATTATAAGCATATTTTTCCTTATATGATTGGGCACAAATTATGATAGCTTTTAAAAATAATTGCTTTCTATTTCCAGCTTCTGGGTCATCTTGGGGGTTGGTCTCTGTTGATTATGTTGTATCTTGAGAACAGATCACATTTTCCTGTTTCTTTGTATGTAGAATAATTTTGGAATATATCTTGGACATTCTCACTATCATATTGTGCAGACTCTATACTGTATATTCTTCTTAAAGGTGTTAGATTTTCATTCTGAGAGAATGTTGAGTTAATTGGGTTCAAAGTGAAAAATTTGTCCCTTTGGAATCTATGCAAATTTTAGTTCAGTTCTATTATTCTTATTTTAGCTGTTAATAACTTGCCACATGTGTGCATAATTCAGAAGTCAGCCAGAGACTTGGATGGAGTTTACACACAGAATTTGGAGCTTCCCATACTTGTTCTCTCCTTTTTGAGACCTTCCCCCACTGACTTTACAGCAGTTATGGTTACAGTGAACTCTGTTCTCTAATTTTTCAGGACAGAAAGATGCTAGGTTTTCTTTTGGGATTTCTATCGGAGTTTTAGCTATGTAGTGGTGCCCATTATGGCCTGCCCTCAGAGTTGATCTATTTTAAAAGTGATACTTATTCTGCTGTTTCCTTCTCTGCAGAACTTTTTTCTTTTGTTCAGTCTCTGGTAACATGAGGTAGTTGTTTCTCCATATGTTGTCTAAAGTATATAGTTACATGCAGGAAACTTGGTGCAGTTGGAGCTTCTTCATCCATAAGAGAAAAAGAACCTTATATGGCAAATTTTGAATGGCTCAAATTTGTGGGCAACACCAATCATCACCATATATTTAAAAAATTGTTGTGGTGTATACATCTGTGTTATCAGTGAAGTATGTGTAATTCATATTTGAACTGTCATGTATGCATGTCAAAGCTTAGTGTCAGACCATTTAGAAAAAAATGCATATATTCATTATTATATACTGCACGGTAAACCAAACAACCCACAATAGAATAAGTTGATGTTGCTGTTAAATTAACAATAAATGATAATTACAAAGTGAGAATGGCAGAAATAAAACCATGGTCAACCCAAAACAATGCTAGGAATTCAATGATGACAAAATTTCCTTTGTGTATCTGTAAATTTCAGAAATTATGAATTATCTTAGCTACAGTAGGGTGTAACATAGGCAAACATTTTGAGGAAGTCAGCCTTCTTAGTAGAAAATGGAATTCGTATCTTTGGGAGACTCTATGATATGCTAATTTTAATTTATGAATATTAACATTTAAAACCTTTAACATCTTACTTAGTAGATAACTTACTAGTGAGTTGGAGATATATCAAGTTTTCACCCTTAAGAACTACAGAAAAGACATGCACTTAAGGACTTTTTATAGGAGGTAGTCATTGGCCACTCACTTGTCTCTATCTTGAGAAACTCTAGGCACTGAGGTATTTGTTCATTTTGGCACATTTTCCTTGTTCTTGGCTATGGAGATGAGATAGCTCAAGGGGCCACTTTCACTGCACAGGCCTGAGAAGAACTGAGGTGGGTGGGGTCAGGCAAACTATGTTCTAGACAATAAAGCCAAGTCTTTTTTGCTTTGGCTTTCATCTTAAGCTTAATTCTTACTGAGTGCTCTCTGTAAGTCTTTCATTGACTTTGGAAAGAACTGAGAGTTGAGTGTTACCTTGCAGTAAAAGCAGGCAAAGTAGGACAAAAATTGACAAAGAAGAGAAACTTCATATTGGCTCTGGAGTCAATTGCATATTTAAATATTTTAATGCAACCTCACCACGTGGTCATGTGAAATTAACAAGTTACCTCACTTTGCATAACCTCATTTTCTCATCTACAGCATGGGAACAATTCTAGGAGGAGCCCTCTGAAGATTTACTAGTAGAATTGAATAATATAATGCAGGTAAGGCATGGTTCCACTAGGCTGTGAAGACAGAGGCCACTTTAGTCTTGCTCACTGTCGTCCAGGTCTGTTTGGCACAGTGTGTGGCACATGGTATTTGATAATTAAGTCAGTGAATAAAGAGTACAGTACCTGAAACCTAAAATTCATAATAAATGGAGATTCCTTCCTTCTCCAACCAACTGGTGATGTAGTAGGAGAGATAGGGTTTGGGCAGAACCCAGTAGGACTCACTTGTCAGATGTGGGAAGTATCTGGCTATCATTCAAAATTCAGGGCAGGAAGCAGCTGGCAATTGACATCAGGAGTGAGGAAGACAGATAGAGACCTATGAGGCTGGCCCCAGGCAAATATGTGATAAATGTTAATCATGATTATTTTTATAGCACTTGTATGGGTCTATTTTGTCTCTCAAAGCACTTTTTATGGCTATGATTTTGCTTGTTCCTTAGGAAACGTCTGAAAGGAAAGCTGCTGGCTGTTACATGAGCACATGTGTTGGTGTTATGTGGGCATGTGTACAAAATTTATTTTTATGTGGCAGAGAATCTATAAATTATATAAATTTATAAATTATATACAGGATTGAAGTTAGAGAATCTAGAGTTGTTTTGGCTCTAATGACTTTGACCACCTCACTTGAAGTTTAGGAGAATCACTTTCCCTATCTTGAATCTTGGTTCTTACTACTGAGTATAAAATCTTGGAAATGAAGCGTAACTGCTCTGTGCCTGTTTATTTATCTGCAAAATGTACACAGAAATATATACCGTCCAGTATATATTTCATAAAGTTGTTTATTCACATAGCATATATTTATTGTGTCCACTGTCTATCAGTCCATGTTCTAGGAGCTTAGGACACATGAATGAACAAATGAGATGGAGATTGTTGTAAGGCAGAAAGGAGTGAATACATGCAAAATACTTACATCAATCAGTACTTGTCATAATAGAGCAATCAATGGAGGTATTATCTTAAATATGAACAAATTGGCCAGGTGCGGTGGCTCATGCCTGTAATCTCAGCACTTTGGGAGGCCGAGGTGGGTGGATCATGAGGTCAGGAGATTGAGACCATCCTGGCTAACACAGTGAAACCCCATCTCTACTAAAAATACAAAAAATTAGCCAGGCGCAGTGGCAGGTGCCTGTAGTCCCAGCTGCTCGGGAGGCTGAGGCAGGAGAACGGCATGAACCCAGGAGGCAGAGCTTGCAGTGAGCTGAGATCGCACCTTTGCACTCCAACCTGGGCGACAGAGTGAGACTCCATCTCAAAAAAAAAAAAAAAAAAAAAAAAAAAAGAACAAATAATATTTTCTGTGGTCTAGATCAGCCAGGATTTTAACATGTGTAAAGGGAGCTATTATAATTCAGAAAAACTATTTTGTTCTCACAAATCCTGGCGTTTAAAACTATTTACTTAGATTTGCTAAGGACTCAAGAGAGTCAGCTTTGAGTTGACAAAAGATCGATTTGTTGTAGTTTGTACTTGCTTCCTGGGTTGATTTTTCTTACTTAGCATGAATAGTAGGAGACTGTCAGAGTATGTGATTTTCAGGGCAAAGAGATTTGCAGGGGAATGGAAAATATACTGATTTAATATTATCTCTATTATGTAAAACACATAGTAAATACTCAAGAACTGATTATTGACAATTATTTCTTTTAGGAATTTGTAAAAATAATATAACAAAGAAGCTTAGGACAAACAAACGACTTGCCAGTGGCAGGACCCTTTGGCACTGCAGCTTATTGTGGGTGGAGATTATTGAGGGTAGTGAATATTCATAGAAAACCATAAAACATATACTATGAAAGCCAATAGTCTAAAAATAATCAAGCTGTCTTTGGGAATGGTCATTTTTCTCAGTTAAGAATCCAATGGATTAACTAGGAGTGTGTTGCAAAGACAGAAATTTCAATTTGGTGATCTCCTTCAGCAAATGAATTTACCCTCTTATTTCTCAAGGCACTCCTGCAAAGTGGAGTTGAGGTCAATATTTAGACTTCTGGTTCAATACAAATAAGAAGTTTCTGAACAATATAATATCCAAATGCAGAAGAAAGCTTTTGATTGTTTTCTACAACAATGGGAATTAAGGGGTGTAACCTAAAATGCAGTGATGATGAATTTCAGTGTGTTTGTGGAATACACAGCCGGTTATCTGCACAGTGGATGCCTTGTGATCTGTACATTCTATTGGAATGCCATCAAATGGTCTAAATACCCCTATCTTACCTAAAGGACTAGAGTTGATCTGGTTGGTAGGCCTGGTATTGTAGGGAGTTTCTCACACAAAGTTGAACATTGTGGCAGCTTAGTGCGTGTTGACTAGATTTGATCAGGAAGTTGAGTAGAATAAGTAAAAGAAGTCTCTCTATATATACTTGGGAAATTGAATGTGGTTCCAAGATTTGGAGACTGTAGAGATCAATGAAGATCAGCAGTATGAAAATGTGTGAGGGGTAGTCATAAACATTTTGGTGAAACACACATTATAGTTTTGTCTGTCTTTATGTCAATTTGGTATATCAACTTGGTACCTGGGAAAGTGGGCTGCAATTACTGGTCTAGGGGTGAAACGAACACAATAGCTGTTATGCTTATTTTAAAATTACCCATTCAGTTATTCCTCATCATCTCTAAAAACCAAGTTGGAATCTGTGAGCCCCATGGTGCCTCTTTCTTTTTATCTTCCTCCACGATGAAATGAATGTTTGCATGAGATGTTCTTGCATAAGAACTTTGTTATCACCTGTGCATTGTGTATGTGTGTGTGTGTGTGTGTTTTAAACAAACAAAAAAGTGAAGACTGGCCTTAAATCCTAGCTGGCTATGGAAAGTAAAGTCATTATGAACACCTGTGAGTAATGACTTATTCATGAAAGTCTCTATTCGAATACTTAATAGTAAAATCTTTCCACTCTTGTGGAGAAATCATGTCCAGTGCAGAATGGCTTTGGGTGATTTGGTTCAAATTAGCCATCAAAATCACAATGGGTGGGACTATACTACTGTGAGACAAAGCAGTGGTTTCCAGACCTGGCTAAGCATCAGAATTGCCAGTGAACTTATTAAAATGCATACACTAGACCCCACTCACTAAAGTGGTATCTCTTGGGGTAAGGGACTTCTACATTTTTTGTCCAAATTTTCATCATACTTGATTCTGAAGCACAGAATGGTTTAGGAGTTATTGAGATAGTATATTGAAGCCATTTCTCTCTATTAGGATTTTTCCAAGTGTGGTCTGTAGTCCAGTTGTGTCTGAGTCTTGGAGTGGAAGTGTGAGACTGAAAAGTGAGGAATAAGTGCAGATTAAACTACAGATTCCTGGGCTTCACTTTAATCCTGCTGAAGCGGCATTGCTAACAAGTGCCTCAGATGATTCTTACATCAAAAGAGTTTGAGAATTATTATTGTGTATTCTCCTATGAATGGACTGTGGATGGAGGAGATTTGAGCTACTGGAATTGACCCTAAATAATGGGAAATATTTCATCCAGAGAAATGGGGAAGAGAACTGGCTATCCTGGAAACCTATTGAATCCTAGGCAAGGAAATTTATCAACATAATCTAATTCTTTGCTTAATAATCATGCTATGAGGTAGGTAGTAAGTTACTCATTGCAGAGGGCCTTATTTAAGTTCCCAGAGTTAGAAGTAATGGAAGCAAGACAAAAATTTGGATCTAATTGACACCAAAGCTTTAAACCTGTCTACACTATAGCAAATTACCGGTAAATCTATATTAACCTTTGTATAAATCAGGAGAACTAAACTTTAATCCTGACTCTGAGCATGTCTATTTTGTGGTGTTAGCTATGTCCCTGGTCCTCAGTTTCCTCACTCTTCAGAGCATAAGTGTTATATAAGAATATGGCTCTATTTCCCATAGTGATATTTCTTCTTAAATGTTGAATGAAAGACAATGGACCACAGAAAAAGTATCCTTGGGAACCAAGCCTGGCATCTGAAGGTCACAATATTCTTCTCTCTTCTGAGTAATTGTCTGAAGCCAATTTTGAAGTGTTTAAAAAAGAATTCTATGTTCCTCATTTGTGCAGGTAGCCTGAGACAAAAATTTAGTGTGTTGAAGATGTATTGGGGCTATTTATTTTTATAACCTAGAATGCTCCCAGTCACCTGCCCTCGAAGTGGGGCCATATATATTAACACCAACACAATCTCAAGAGACTATTCAGCAAAACTAGAATAATAAAAAATGGTCTCACATTTGCTATGGCTATTTGCACTCTACATTCCTGGATAAATGATGTCCAACCACTGGGAACCTCTGTGTACCAGTAAAGGTTAAGGGCCTTTTTTTTTTTTTTTTTTTTTTTTTTTTTAAAGAATTCCTGTTCTATTTATAATAGAGGCTGCCCCATCCTAGAACTAAAAGCCTGTGAGAAGCATTAGCAGCGGCATCCAGGCGGGCAGGAGATTTTCTGACAGCCCCTTAAGTCATCCCTACCAATGCATACATGATCCTCAAAGGTCAGCAGGGCACTGAAGTCATGGCTTTGGATGCATATTGCATGCTCTTCCGTCTGACTAGACTTTTCTGAACAATATCCTCAGGTCCCCAGTCATTCCTCAGTTATAAGGCCCTTCCAGACTTAGCACTTGTACCCCAGGTCTTCTTCAGGTCCTTGGCTTAACCCTTTCATCTCCTTGCATCCCAATTTCCTTATGACGCTGTCCATGGCCAGTGTTTGGCACTTACAAGTACCTCAGATGATTCTTACATCAAAAGAGTTTGAGAATTGGCACTCAACACTCAGTTGGTGACTGGCTTTGTTAGTACCCCCATCATTCCACAGCTTCCTGACCACTGGAAGACAAGATAAGCAAGGGCCTTAATGAAGATGACAGTGACCATATGTGGGTTTGCCAGAAATACTGCTTGACTATTTCCTTATCCCTATTAATAATGTTCCCTTTCTCTTTCCAAATGGTTCTGGTTTGAGTGATTAAATTATATTGTCACTCCATATAGAATGTTCTTTGTCTCATAGAAATGGTCTTGTAGTATCACACTACCCCCAGTGTCCAAAAGATACAGAATTTCACAACAAAACCTTTCTCTGATTAATTTTCATGGATTATGGAGCTTTTAAAACATAACCGCTTCTAGCCCTGTCTCTGGTGCACTGCAAGCCTAAATAAATGGAAGTTAACCATATTAGTAAATCTGGTCACTCAAAATGTCGCCAGGGTTAATGTGAATAGTGAACCCACAGTCAGTTAGCCCAGCACAGCTTCTGTAAATGGTCCTGCTCACTCCGTATAAGCCCATGCCAAGCTCTGTGTTAAAGGAGGTTCCAGTACATACTTTCCATTTTCAAACTAAGTCCGAAACTTCTTTGACCAGTTTCTACTTTCTACCTTCTATTGCGTGATGCTTTACTCACCAATTCTGTAATTCATTTTTAGATAAAGAGAAGTGTTAAAATGACAGAAGATGCTATTACAGAAGAGAAAGAACTGAGAGATCTGGATATAATACATGTTTGGTAGCTGAAGCAATCTGAGGTCAAGGAGGAGAGATAGCACAATGAAAAGAGTATCTGGTGGAATTTTACAAGTGATGATAATTCTTTAAAAAAGAAGGGATTCAGGGTAAAGGGAATGGGAAAGATTGGGGGAGAGCTCTAAAAGTCCTTTTTTGTTGTCATTTGTTTTGAGATGTTTTGGTTCCAGCGAAGGCTCTGTTTCAGATGCTACAGGAAAAGTACTCTCCCGTCTTGAGCCCAAAGGAAGTGTGCACTCCCCCAGGCTGCCAGATTCCAGGTCTTGGAATGAATGGTGAGTCTTGGAGTAATCACATGTCCTGTGCTAGGAATGCATTCCTAGAGATTTGTGGTCTCCACATCTGGGCTGCAGGTGATAGATTAGATCAGGGAGGAGGAAAAGGCCCGAGAGGGGATTCATGACCCTGGGCTCAGCAGGGGATCTAGCTGGATTAACAGGAAGGCTGCCATCATGGACAGGCAGAGAAGCTTGCAACTCTCAAGTGCAGCATGCTTGGGTCCGGTGCTGGGAGCAGGCAGTGGCAGTCTAAACGACAGTGGAGGAACACTGGTGTCTGGAAACAAAGTAGATCAGAAAACTTCCTAAGCAGCAGAGGTCACAGGAGCCATGCACAAACACATAGGCAAGCATAAGGATGAAGGACAAGGAGTTGATCATAAAGAAAGAGATATCTTTTGGCATGAAATTAGCTGTAAATTACTTGGGGAAAGATCAGAGTCTGTGACCCTTGAAATATGTGAAGTGACTTGGAAATGAAGGTCCAAGTTTATAAACAGAAGTAGTATTTTCTCTATCCTAACTCAGAAATGACTTATTTAGAGAAGGCTGCACTGAAAAAGATTGGGTTCGAGTCCTAGGTTTACCCTTAACTTCTTAAATGTATTTGGACCTGCTCCATTTAGGCTCAATGTCTTCAGTTAAAAAAGCTGGACTCTGTGTCTATGCTGTCTAATATGGTAGACACCTACAACTACTGAAATGTAATTAAATGAACAAAAATTCAGTTCCTCAGTCACACTAGTCACATGTCCAGTGGTCAATAGCTACATGTGGTTACTGGCTACCACACTGGACAGATATAGAACATTTCCATCATCATAGAAAGTAATTTTGAGCAATGCTGCCTCTATAGATTATCTGCGAGTCCATTTGGGAACCATGAAGCAAATTACTACGTGTTAGGGATGAAGCTAGAAGCCATTTCTGCCCACCTTAAGATCTCTCTGTGGGAATCTTTGCAATGAAGCTCCTGTTTGAGCTGATGGAAACTTTCTTGAGCTGAACTACAGTCTGAGGCTCTTCTACTCAATTCTCCTGCCTCCCCGTCTTCTTTCACAAGTATCAGATCTGCACTGTAACATACTTTCCCTGCCTACTGTTTCTCCCTCTCCTTTCCCTCATACAGGCATTGTCCTCGATAAATCTCTTACACTTCCAACTCCAAATTGGCTTATGGTTTTCAGAGGACCTGAACGAACACATGAAGAAATGTTCTTCACGACAGACAATTAGGATCACCAGAGAATATGACCATACGTCATGGTCTGAGCAGGCAGCCAGGCCTCTATGATTTATGAGCTCTCCATGGCTTTCTTCCCAGCTGTGTACTTCCTAGAGAAACCCTATTAATGATTTCTTGCCTCTCAGTTTTCTAGCCTCTGCCTTCTGGTTCCTCTAACTTTATCCTGCCTACTCTCTTGGACCAGATTCTATAGTCCGGAGCTCATATTTGATTTATAACCACTGTCTTGAGCTTGATAATTTTGGCCATACTTTTTTTCAAGGTCTATCCTTGCTCAGGTTAGAGACCTTGATTCTCCTTTCCTCTGTACTCCATGATCATGACCCTTGGTTCATTTCTAGCCTTGCGTTTTGGAATCCCAGCTTGGGCAAATCAGTAGGCACTCTCTTGTCCAGAAGGGAAGGTGGGCAAGACTGCAAATGAAGCTCTGTGTGAGAAAGTGAGATGTTCCAACAGGTGGATGGGAATCAGATATGCCATGCCTGAGGCTCCAGTTCACTTGCAGAAGCATACCCAGAAGGGTGCAGGCCGGTCAACAGGATTTCTTAACAGTCCTCTTAGTTTTTGGAGTAGAGGTTAGGAAAACCTAAAAAGCTCATTAGAAGGCAATGGTGGTATATACCATACCATTCATTCACTTAAAAAACAACATTTATTGTGTGCTTGTATCATGCTAGGTCTTGTGCTAGATGGAGATGGAAATATGAATTACCAGAGTTGCTGCCTTTGGGTGTTCATGGTCTAGACTTTAGACCTGAAATAGGAGCTCAGGAACTGCATCAGAGGCAGAAAACCAGCAATGAAAATTAAATTTTAAAAAATTTTAGTTAAACTATCAGCAAGAGGGAATTGATCTTGTGGCAGTGTAGGTGAAAATTTAAAAAAAAAAAGTGGGGGGCAGGGAAATGGAGATTGAGACCTAGGGGGTGGTTACTCTAATCCTCCTGCCTAAGACAGCTTTGGAGTTTGGACTCAAGCAGCTGTTGCTGGGAGGAGAGAAGAGGAACAGGAACTGAGATCCAGGGAACGTCCACCACTACCCTCCCTGATAGAGACTTTGCAGATTTCAGGCTGCTACAACCTCTGAGTGACATGCAAACTATTTGTGGGCTCATGGAGGGGCTCAACTGGGCTTCTGATTGTAAGTCATCATTCCATAACAGCTAGCATTTGGAGATTTCTGCTGTTTGTAGTATTTGTCAATTAATTTGCAGAAATATACAGGGTTCATCCAGTTGAATAACTTGTACTATAGGCAGGAGTGAAAGAACTCAGATATTGCTGCATGTAATGGAAACCCAAGATATTAGAGGTAAATGGAAGATAGAGGTTCAGTTCTCTGTTATATAAATGTCCTCGTGTTTATGGTGGCTGGGTTTGAATTCATGAAAGAAGGATCCGGGCCTCTTTTCTTGTTGTCCTGCAATGCCTCAGTGCTGTTGTCAACCACATGGTCCAAGAATCTTCACTACCATGTCTGGATTCCATCTACAAAGAAAGTGGGAAGGGGAGGTGATGAGCATGCGTTTTCCTCAGCGGTAGAGCTTGGATGTTACATACACATGATCAGCTATGCTCAGATTTCACTGGCCATAATTTACTTTCAGGGTTCCTGGAAGAGGTCACGTGTCAAGGCAAAGACAATGAATACTAGGGGGTAATTGTCTTCAGCCATGGACTTGTGTGCACTCTTAATTTACAGAGTGCTGCCCACTTCCAGCACTGGCCCTGAGGAGCGGGTACTAAACCTTCTTTCTGCCACCACTATCCCTCAGACTTACCTCTATAGAGACATTTTTCACCCTGGGTTGGAACTCTGTGTATTTGCATCTGTGAGCCTCTTGCCAAGCAGAAGCTATTGCACCAAGTCTGGCACAAAGTAGATGCTCAAAACACAGGCCATCTGGTTCAGTAAATGGCTGGTGAATGAATGAAATCCTTTAGAAATAAAATGTTACAAAATCTCTGTATGAAAACAGACATTCACCTAAACACCCCCTCCCCTGCCCCTTTTTACCTGCTAGGACAGGCTGGGCTCATACATTCTTTTTTGCAATTGTTGGGGATGATTAAAAGTAATTTATTTACATTGGGTATGACTGACTGAAGGAATGACTAAATAGGTGTGGAAGTTAGAGATCTGACATTCTTAGATACCAAAGTCACTGTGAAAATCATCCTCAGGCCTGTCTGAGCCAGTGACTTCACTCTACTTCTCTGTGGGCAGAAGCTGGGTAGCCTTTCTGACTTGGTTATGCCAAGCGGAAGTAACATCCTTTCCCACCCCCTGCCACATCAAAGGGGTCCTGGGAGCAAGGAGGAGTGTTATTGTGGCTTTTCACTTCAGGAAGCAAACATAATGATCCTATTCATGGCATTAACTGCAAAAAACTATCATTAAGTCGTTGAGTGTCTTATAATCACGGGGAAGGGAACTAATACTTTGGAGCTCCAAATATGCCAGGCACTTTGCGACCTCCGTCTCTTTTAATCTTCTCAATATTCTATGAGAAAGGTAATTTGAGTCCCCATTTTACAGATGGGGATCATGTCAGAGAGATAAAATAATGTGCTCAAAGTGGTGCTGCTACTGAGGTCAAAACTGGGATCTGCCTGCCCAAACGCCTGCATGCTTACCATGATGTCAAGTGGTCATTGCTTACATTCCTAGTGTATTCTATAATGCACAGCTTTCATAACACTACTCTCTTGGCCTTGACAATTAACCTGTGAGGTGTGGAAGGTAGGAGTTTTCATCCCCATTTTGCAGATAATCAGAGGTTCGCAGAGATTAATTGACCTGCTACATATCACACTGCTGTTAAATGACAGCCAAAACCACATCTGCAAGTCTAGGGTTCTTTTGCCCTATCCATGCCCACCTTATGTGGACGTTATGTAGTTGACAGGAACAAAGAAAAGAAGTTGATTTCTTAAAGACATCAAACGTTTTCATAATGGAGTATAGGTAAGATTACTAGCTATTCTGATTTTCCTAGACTTTCCTGGGTTAGTACTGAAAGTCCTGTGTCCTGGGGTTACCCTTAACTATGGGAAAACTAGACCATTGTTTCACCTAGTCAAGTAAATTTCTTGAATCTCATAGAAATCAATAATTTTCCTTGACAATGTCATGTCAACAAAACAGCATCATAATGACATTAGGTTTACATTATTCCAAATAATAATGTGATCATTGTTGGCCCAATGTTGTTCATTAAAAGAAGTTAATTTCAGTGGGGAATTCCAGTATCTCAGAGTTGCCCTTGGCTCAGCTTTATCTTGTGATTGTGCTTTTATTCCATCAGGCCTTGTCTTAGAGCCAAGGCCATCTTGCCCCACCTGTGGATTTAGCCATCAGTGGTTCTCAAAGTTCATTGTCCACAGAATTATGTGAAGAGCTTATTAAACCACTCATTGCCCCAACCCCAGAAATTGTGATTCGTTAGATCTGGCGCAGCACCATGAACTTGTACCTCTAACAAGATCCCACATGATGCTGGTGCCACTGGTTTGTGAACCATACTTTGAACCACACTTGGCCAGTCCAGTGGTCTCAAAACTGTGGGTACAAGGCAATCCATTGGGGTGTGGCAAGAAAATATAACTTTTATGTATATTTTAAAAAAGCTAAATACTTTTACGATTTAAAATAATGTATTAGAGGGAGGGGCTCAAGAGGGCTGGACAGAGGCATCTGGCACCTCCCTCTTCCCCAAAGAACCAAAACAGTGAGTAGATAATCACACTTTGAATAGATCATCTAAGAGAGAACACTGGAATTCAACAGAGAAGTGACAGAAAATACCTAAGGCAAGGAAGAAGAGGAAAGTGAGGCAGTTTCCTACACAAGCATTGGCAGAAAGCCTGGAAAGGCTCCCCAGTGTGGGACAAAAGTAACTAGAGATCCCCAGCAGTCCACATTCCTACTGAAGACTCCTATAATCCCAGCCATGGAAGAGCTCCTCAATCCTTATGGGCCCTGAGACTAACATAGGGAGCTGCTTAGAACCTTGTGATAGCATTGCTTTGGAGAGGGAGCTTACACTGAGCCCCACACAACTTTTGAGTCCCAAGCAGCTATAACATGATGCCATTTTGAAAGCCCAGATCCCACCATACTGCATCCTGCCATGGAGCCCAACAGCCCCTGCATCTCCACAGCCCTGGAGCCCTATTGAGATCTCCTGCCTACAGCTGCTGCTGCTACTAGCTTTCACTGCTGGGCTGAAGCGTACCCCACTGATAGTGACCCTATCATTTCCAGCAGTGGATGCATCTATAAGTGCCCTGAGGATAGGCTTCTCAGTCCTCCTCAGCAGCAGGGCTGTGGTGCAGCCGCTGCTGTCCCACTCTGCTGGGGGTCTGGGATCACCCCACCCTTGCTTGTCACAGCCAGCACTTGTATGCATCACCAGGGGTCCCGAGGACAGGTCTATTTGGCCTGGCTTTCCACCTAACCCCACTCAGTGCCTGAGCATGCCATCTGGGGATCTGGAGATTGGCCTGCCCCACCCACTACCGTTGACACTTGAGCACCCCTCTCAGAGGCCTAAGGCTGGGCCTACCTAGTCGGACACTACCACTACTGCTGGCACCCTCCAATCATGTGCCACTTGTGGTCCTGAATACTGGCCCGTCCAGCCTGTGGTAGCCACTGCCAACACCAACATGGAGCACTTGGGAGGCAGAGGGTTTTCCCACTACTACTACGATTGCCTATGCCATGCCTACTTTCCAGGATCCCAGTGACTAGAGCACCTGTCTGGCCCATCACTGCCACTGTTGACACTTAAGCAAGCTGCCTGGAGGCCCAAGAATCAGTCTTTCTGGACCCACTAACACTGTTGTTAGTGTATGCTCCCTGGAGCCCAAGAACAGGCATTCTCAGCCTGCTGCTACCATTACTGAGGCTTAAGGACAGGTCCACTTGGGATCCCTGTCCCCAGCAAAGCATAACAATAACCTTCACTAAAAACCACACCCTAAGCCACTGAGGAAACCAAAGACATGACTGACACCATTTAAAGTTGAAGAAGTTATATGGAGACTACACTGCTGCACATACCCAGAATGAAAGCCAAAGTGTGCTACCCAACCAACATCATAGATATTTTCTGGAAAAAGTCCTCTTCTACAAAAGCAAATCCAAAAATTAGAAGTAACTATTATACCAGATGTGCAGACATCAATGCAAGGATACAAGAAATATAAAAAAGTGAGGAAATATGACACCTCCAAAAGAATACAACAATTCTCTAACAAGAGATCACAAGGAAAAAGAAATTTATAAAATGCCAGGAAAATAATTCAAAATAATGATATTAAAGAAACTTACTGAGATACAACAGGACTAAACAAAATTAAAAGGAAATCAGGAAAACAATTAATGATATAAATGACATATTTACCAAAGAGATAGAACAAAGGGATAGAAAATTTATTTAACAAAATAATAGCTGGCAACTTCCTAAGTCTAGCAAGAGATTTAGACATCCACCTACAGGAAGCTCAGAATCATCAAATCGATAGATATGGAGAAAACCAAAGGTTCTTCATGGCACATTATAATCAAACTGTTAAAAGTCAAAAACAGAACTATAAAAGGAGCAAGAGAAAAGCATCTAGTCACTTATAAGAGAACCTCCATCAAATTAACAGTGGATTTCTCAGCAAGAACCTTATAGGACAGAAGAGAATGGGATAACATATTCAAAGTGCTGAAAGAAAAAATTGTCAGCCCAGAACACTGTATGTAGCAAACTTATCTTTCAAGTCTCCTTCATGAAGGAGAAATAAAGTCTTTCCTAGATCATCTAAAGCTGAGGAAATTCATCACCACTAGACTGGTCCTACAAGAAATATTTAAGGAGTCCTAAACCTGGAAGCGAAATAGTGATGTTGCGAAATAGTGATGTCTATCATGATGAAAACACATGAAATTGTAGAACCCATTGGTAGAAGAAACACACAAATGAAAAAGAGAAAAACTCAAATGTTACCACTACAGAAAAACCACCAAACCACAATGGTAAACAATAAGAGAGAAAGAAACAAAGATTATACCAAACAACAATGAGAAATCAGTTAATAAAATGACAGGAATAAGCCCTTGCATATCAGTAATAACTTTGAAAATAAATTGATTAAACTTTCCACTTGAACTATATAGACAGACTGAATGGATAAAAAAAAAAAAAACTGGCTGAATGGATAAAAATATGCTGCCTACAAGAAAGTCATCTCACCTGTAAAGACAAATATAGATTGAAAGTAAAGGGATGGGAAAAGATATTCTATGCAAATGGAAACAAAAATGAGCAGGAGGAGTAGCTAGCTATACTTCTATCAGATAAAACAGACTTTAAGTGAAAAACAGTAAAAAGAGATAAAGAAGGTCATTACATAATGATAAAGGGATTGATTTGGTAAGAACTTATGACAATTCTAAACATACACGCACCCAACAGACCACCCAGACGCATAAAGTATATATTATTAGATTTAAAGCAGGGGTCCCCACCCTTCAGGCTGCAGACCAGTACTGGTCCATGGTCTGTTAGGAACTGGGCCGCACAGCAGGAGGTGAGCGGTGAGTGAGTGAGCATTACTGCCTGAGCTCTACCTCCTGTCAGATCAGCTGCAGCATTAGATTCTCATAGAAACCTAAACCCTATTGTGAACTGCGTATGCAAGGGATCTAGGTTGCACGCTCCTTATGAGAATCTAACTCATACCGAATGATCTGATGTGGGACCGTTTCATTCTGAAAGCATGCCCCCTCCCCACCCCTGGTCCATGAAAGAATTGTCTTCCACAAAATTGGTCCCTGATGCCATAAAGGTTGGGGACTGCTGATCTAAAGGGAAAGGTAGACTCCAATACAGTAACAGTTGAGGACTTCAACACCACGCTGTCAGCATTAGACAAATCATCTAGAAAGAAAATTAACACAGAAACATTGGATTTAAACTGCACATTAGACCAAATGTACCTAACAGACATTACAGGACATTTTATCCAACAGCTGCAGAATACACATCCTTCTCATTAGCACATGGAACATTTTCCAGAATATGTTATTATATGTTATATTATGTTAATGTTAGGGCAAGTCTCAACAAATTTTTAAAATTTGAAATAATCTCAAGTATCTTCTCTGACCCCAATGGAATAAAACTAGAAATTAATAACAAGGTGAACTTTGGAAACTGTAAAAAGATATGGAAATTAAACAATATATTCCTGAATGACTATAGAATCAAGGAAGAAATTAAGGAGAACATTAAAAAAATTCTGGAAACAAATGACCATGGAAACACAACATGCCAAAACCTATGGGCTACAGCAAAATCAGTGCTAAGAGGAATGTTTGTAGCAATAAATGACTACATCAAAAAAGTAGAGCTGGGTGTGGTGGCTCACACCTGTAATTCCAGTTCTTTAGGAGGCTGAGGCAGGTGGATTGTTTGAGCCCAGGATTTCAAGACCACCCTGGACAACATGGTGAAACCCCGTTATCTACAAAAAAGACAAAAATTAGCCAGGCATGTTGGCATGCACCTGTAGTCCCAGCTGCTTGGGAGGCTAAGTTGGGAGAATTGCTTTAGCCCAGGAGGTCAAAGTTGCCATGAGCCATGATTGCACCACTGCACTACAGTCTGGGTGACAGAGTGACACCCTGATTCAAAAAAAAAAAAAAAAAAAAAAAAGGAGAAAGATTTCAAATAAACCATGTAACAAGGCACCTGAGAAATTGGTTTCATGAAAAGATAAACAAAATTGATAAGCTGCTACCTGGGCTCATAAGAGAAAAAGAGAGAAGACTCAAATAAATCAGAAATGAAAAAGGAGACATTACAAATGATACCACAGAAATAGAAAATATCATCAGAAACTATTATGAACAATTATATACAAAAAACTGGAAAACCTGGAGAAAATGAACAAATTCCTGACACATACAACCAGAACTAGAACAAGACAAGGATACCCACTTTCACCACTCCTATTCAACATAATACTGGAAGTCCTAGCCAGAGCAATCTGGCAAGGGAAAGAAATAAAAGGCATCCAGATTGGAAAATAAGTCACATTGTCCCTCTTTGCTGATGATATTATCTGTGTCTATGAAAACCTAAAAACTACACAAAAAACGTTTATATCTGATAAATAAATTCAGTATAGTTGCAGAATACAAAATCAAAATGTAAAAATCAGTGGCATCTCTACACACCAATAATGAACTAGCTCAGAAAGAAATCAAGAAAGCAATCCCATTTACATTAGCTACACAAAAACTACCTAGGAATAAATTTAACCAAAGAGGTGAAAGACCTTTATAAGGATAACTACAAAAACACTGATGAAAGAAATTGAAGAGGATACAAACAAATGGAAAGACACCTTATGCTCATGAATTGGAAGAATTAGTGTTACTAAAATCACCATACTATTCAAAGCAATCTATGGATTCAATACAATCCCTATCAAAATATTAGTGTTATTTTTCATAGAAATAAAAAAGAATTCAAAAATTTGTATGAAACATAAAAGAGCCTGAATATCCAAAGCAATCTTGAGAAAAAGAACAGCTGGAAGCATCATTCTACCTGATTTCAAAACATATTATAAAACTATAGTAACTAAAATAGCATGGTACTTGTATAAAAGCAGACACATAGGCCAATGGAACAGAATACAGAACCCAGAAATAAATTTGTGTATTTATAGCCAACTGATTTTTGGTAAAAACGCCAAGAACATAAACTGGGGAAAGGACACCCTCTTTAATAAATGGTGCTGTGTAAACTCAAAATAGATTAAAGACTTAAATTAAGATCCAAAACTATAAAGCTACTAGAAGAAAACGTAGGACAACAACTTCAGGTCATTGGTCTACGCAAATATTTTATGGCAAAGACCTCGAAAACACAGGCAACAAAAACAAAAATAGACAAATAAGACCATGTTACTAAAATGCTTCTGCACAGCAAAGGAAACAACAGAGTGAAGAGATAGTATGTTGAATGGAAGAAAGTATTTGAAAACTAGTTATACAACAAGAGAATAATATCCAGAATATAATCCTCAACAGTAAAGAAACCAAATAATCCCATTAAAAAAGACATGGGCAAAGGATATAGATGGACGTTTCTCAAAAGATATACAATTGGCAAACAGGTATTTGAATAATTGCTCAGTATCACTAATCATCAGGGAAATGCAGATCAAAACCATAATGATATATCATCTTATCCCAGTTAGAATGGCTATTTTACTAAAAAGATAAAAAATAACAGATGCTGGTGAGGACATGGTGAAAATTAATACGACCATTATGGAAAACAGTATGGAAAATTTGCAACAAACTAAAAACAGAACTACCACACAACCTAGCAATCCCACTACTGTGTATTTATGCAATGAAAACTAAATCAGTATACCAAATCGATACCTGCATTCCCATGTTTATTGTAGTACTACTCACAACAGAAGAGGTACGGAACCAACCAAGTGTCCATCAACAGACAAATGGATAAAGGAAAGGTGGTATACATACAAAATGGAATACTATTTGGCCATAAAAAATGAAATTATGTCATTTTTAGCAACAAGGATGGAACAGAAGGACATTATGTTAGTTGAAATAAGCCAGGCACAAAAAGACAAATATTGCATGTTCTTACTCACATGTAGGAGCTAAAAAGGTTGATTCATGAAGGTAGACAGTAGAATGATAGACACAACACTAGAGGCTTGGAATGGTGTGTGGGTTGGTGAAGGAGAAATGAAGAGAGGTTGGTTAATAGGTACAAACATACAGTTAGATAGAAGGAGTAAGTTCTAATGTTCTATAGCAGAGTAAGGTGACTATAATTAACAACTATGTATTGCATATTTCCAAATAGCTAGAAGAGAGGACCTGAAATATTCCCAACACATAGAAATGATCAATACTCCAGGCAATAGATACTCTAAATAACCTGACTTGATCATTATACATTCTGTGCACGTAACAAAGTATCACTTGTATCCCACAAATGGGTACCAATATCGTGTATCAATAAAAAATAATGTATTAGTAAAATAGTATAGGTAAATAATTTATATGTACATAAATATACATAATTAAGCAAAAAAGAGCTTGATAGAATTGAGCAATAACTTTTTCTCCAACAGAGCAGTGTGTACCTCCCACATCAGAGTTATCTATAAGCATCTGAACCTCCATCATAGGGAAGAGGCAGGGATTTCATTTTTAGCTGGTTACCCACATGATTCTCATGCACACCAACACTGAAGAGAGCCCTGATATGAATTCTGGGATTCATTCTCTGGGCCAGTGTTCAAAGTATGGCCCCGTTAGCATTAGCCACTCCAGAAATGTGTTAAGAGTCAAATTATCAAGTGTCACCCCAGATATACAGAATCTAAAACTCCGGGTATCACGCCCAGCAACCTGTGGTTTAACAACCGCCGCCCACTGCCCCACCTGGGTATTCTGAGGTGAGATAAAGTTTGAGAAACATTTCTCTGGACAGGAGAGCTTTAGAGAGGGACTTAGATGTAGTGATTTGATAACAGGTTGGTCTTCTAGTCCCACTGTTTCTAGCTTTTTAATCTGCAGCCAAGTCTCTATTGAAGCCTGAATTCCCTGAGAAAATGAATTCCTACTTTTTTCTGTCATGATGTTTGGATGCTTTCTTTTGCCTCCAAAGTTGTAGCTCTGAGAAACTACTATTAGTTTGCTGAATGTAAATATTTTCTCTCACCTTTGGCTTAGAGTTGCATAGTTAAATCTGAATTTTCAATAATCCACAAATGAATTTTTGTCGATTACATACACGCTATACGGTATTTGGGATATACTTATGTGAAAAAGCATTTGTTGTTTATCTGAATTTCCAATTTAAAACCTACTCTGGTTGCTCTTCCTTCTGCCCCAAATACTCCTCTCCCTGGCTATATTCTTCCGTCCTTCAAGACTTGTCATCTCCTTTGGGAGGTCTTCAAAGACACTCCTGCTAAGATTGGCCCCCTATGCTGTTCTCTCATGGTTTGCTCTTTATTGAAATTGTTTAATTACTTGGTAGCCTTTTCCACTGGACTGAAGCTCTTTAAGGAGAGGGACTAAGTGTCTCTTGTTGGTCATGGCATCCCCAGTGCCTAGAACCAATTTGTGGGCATTCAAACTTTGCTTAGTAGATAACTGAATGGTTCTTTGTGAACCCTGGGATTTCTAGAACCAAGAGCAGATGTTGCCAGGACCCCTGATGCTGCCTGGCTGCCCCTTTGCTGCTGACCTTCTGCTGTGATCCTGATTGACCTGTGCAGTGCCTGGGCATGGACAGAAGCAGTGTGCTGTGGCAGGGAGAGCTGACGACAGAGACAGGAATATCAGCTCTGTCCTCTATGTGTGTGTGATCTGGCCGGAATCTCAGCTGAATCTCTTTTGATCTGTAAAATGAGGGAGTCCTAATAATACCTTGGTTTTGAAGATCCAGTGAGACAATAGGTGATAATGGAATTTTACACATTATCAAGAACTATGAAAATAGTATTTAATTTTCATTTTGAGCTTTGAATTTCTGGCTCAAAACAAACCTTTTCAGGGTGTGTACATTCTCCTCATTCTGTTCATCTCAGATCCATTTCTACTTGAATTTTTTTCTAGTACTAGTAATATATACCATTTACTGTTGTTCGCCAGGCACTTTATTATTGCTTTGCACACATTATTTTAAGTCTCGACCAGCCAAGTAGGCATCCCCATTTTACAGATAAGGAAACTGAGACCCAAAGAGTTTACGTGCTCTTCCCAGTAAATAGCAGAGCTTCAATTTAAACTCAAGGCTGTCTGACTGCAGAAGCCACACCCCTTGAAGCACAGCACGTTAAATCTTGACTCATGATTAGAGTTGACCTTTGCTAGCTCCTTCAGGGGTCCAAACTGCCCTAGGGTGGCCTGTCTCCCCTGGCTCTCAGCCCTGGTTTGGACACTGCTGCAAGGGGCTAGCAATATCCCACTGGAGTCAGCTGATTGCCAGAGGCACATGAGAGTCTGTAAATATCACTGCATCACCCCAAAGCAGTCACATTTCTGATTCTGCCCTAAATTCCATCTGAAAGTCCAGCTTTTACAAACTATGTATTTCTATTTCTAGCACAGCTCACACGTGCTGCCTTAGGAGCATGTGTTATGTACCTTGGGCTTATTTCTGTTATATTCCTTAAATTGGTGAATTCTGTGCTATAGGCCAGAAGCTATTGCCCATCCAACAGCCCTTCCCCTCCTCGCCTTGCTGGTAGAGCCTGAGTTTGTTCATCTGTCTGCCTTTTCCCCATGTGACTCAGGAGAAGTGACCCCATCCCAGCTCTAGGAGTAAGTCATGATGATCTGTTAATGATAGCATCATTCCTCTTTCCAGTCATTGGTTTAGGGATGGGCACGTAACATAGTTGTGGCCAGTGGGCTAAGAGCAGAAGTCTCCTGAGAGTTTTTGGGAAAAGTTGCTTTACTGATAAAGAGGTGTACAAGAAGATGCCATTGTTGCCTCTGCTTCCTCTTCCTCCTCTGTTGCTCTACCTGTGTGTTCTTGAACTAAGCCAGCCATATTGTGTCTAGCAGAAGTGCTAGTGTACTGGAATGCCAATATGCTGGGAATGTAAATAAACTAAATTTTTATAATATCATTGAACCATTGCATAAACCTTTCTTGAAGGAGTCCTATCTTAGATTTATATAAGATAATAAAACCTACATATATATCAAATTATGTTTTTAGTTAAGAGTTTGTATTCCCATTATTTGCATCTGACAGCTTGGTCACTGATACCCTGTAACTCTCTATTTTCTTCTCTGTCTCCACCTAGGACTATGAGCTAATGGAAAGCAAAAATTTTTTCTTGTTTCAAGTTGTGTCCTCAGCATCTATTATTATATTTGACATGCAGTAGTTACTAATCCAGCACTTCTTGACTGAATGAGTGAAAGCTCTGCCGGGGAAACTCACTAAACATGAAAATGCAACACTCTTGTATTTGATTTCATCCTGAGACAGGTTAAAGTAAAAGCATGAGGGGGTGCTCTGCTTGATCTATAGTATTTACAGTAGACTAGTAAAGGTTTCTGCTGGATAATTCTCATGTAGAGTTGAAGCAGAATCCTTGAAGATCAGAACAGAAGGGGACTTGGACATGGCTATCCTGAACTGCCTTAAAAAAAAAAAAAGACAAAGAAATGAGTCTCAAAGAGGCAAGTAATTTGTCCAAGGCACCTATATATTTCTTGACTCTGTTCCTTTAAGCCATCCTAACTTTTGCTATGCAACTGGGGCGCATAACATACACTCTCTAAGCCTTTTTCAGACGTAGGTAACAAAAGGGCAATAATTCCTGTTTGCTCAGTTCCAGATGCATGATAAAGAGAGATGCTGTAATAGAAGTAGAAGAGTTTTGTAAGTTACACAATTCTAAGCAAATTTGTTTTGCTATTACAGTAGATATTAAATATATGTATATTGAAGTGAGATGAGGGAAGAAGCTATAACCAGGGTACCAGCAGGTCCTGGTATGAATTTGTAGAGAACATAAAAATAAGTGACTCAAATAGAAAAGGAGGGTGAAGAGGCCGGGCACGGTGGCTCACGCCTGTAATCCCAGCACTTTGGGAGGCTGAGGCAGGTGGATCATGAAGTCAAGAGTTTGAGACCAGCCTGGCCAACATGGTGAAACCCCATCTCTACTAAAAACACAAAAATTAGCTGGGCACAGTGGCAGTTACCTATAATCCCAGATACTCGGGAGGCTGAGGCAGGAGAATCACTTGAACCTAGGAGACGGAGGTTGCAGTGAGCCGAGATTGCACCACTGCACTCCAGCCTGGGTGACAGAGCGAGACTCCGTCTCAAAAACAAACAAACAAACAAACAAACAAACAAACAAACAAAAAGGAGGGTGAAGAAAGGATGTTGGGGTGCAAAATCCTGAGTTTTTGAGAGCTTGTATGTAGCAGACACTGTGCTAGACACAATGCATCCATCACTATTTAGTATGATCATTGTACCATGGGTTTGGTTTTTACCAGTGAAGAAGCTGAAACTGAAGCTCCAAGAGGTTCAGCAGGTTGTTGAGGTAGTGGATGGTTTTCATGGCCTGGCTCGGCATTCATACTCTTTCTGCCATGCCATTGGTCACTCCAGAAACTCGAGGACATCTATCTGGATGACCCAATCTGAGGTCCTCCTGCCTCTGGCACACCAGGGCTTCTCATTCCCCACAGGTCTGCCCTGACTGAGCAGTGGGAATATGCCAGGCAAGGTGACTTGGAAACTGATGGTTGAGAGATCATCATGTAGATGATCACAGTGACCAGCAACATCAGTCTCCTCTCTGCCTCCCCATTGCTTAGTCCATAAAAGTCTAGGCATGGACAATTCTTCCTTTCTGTTTTGGTGCCTAGGTCATGAAATTTGTCTTCATTTCAGCTGTGTTTGGTGTCCAAATACAAGTTCTGGGACAAGGGCAACAGTAGCTAGTATGTGTGATTCTAAGCCACACAGCCTGGGTTCAAATTCTAGTTCTACCATTACTCATTTTGTGGCCTTATGCAAGCTTCTTTTGGGTCTCAGTTTGTTCACCTGTAACATAGAGGTAATACATTACTTATAGGGTTATGTATTGATATCATTTCCACATATGGTAGATACTAAAAAAATGAGAACTATTCTTTAAATTTATTTGTAAGAGAAAAAGAAAAAAAATTTAGCTTTTCTTCTTCTCTATTAGTTTTTTAGGTCTTTTAAATCTAGTTACTATCATTTTTTTATGTCTCTATATATTTCTCTTTTGTTCCCAAATTAGCTTGTATTTTCTAGAATTATGTTTCTGATAGATCCTTCTCCATATTTTCTCTGCTTTCCTCCCCCATCTCTATTTATTCCCCAAGTGGATTCTTTTGTTCTCAGTCTCTCTCTGTCCACTCTGTAACAGGGGGTTTTTCACCCCAAATCTCTTAGATGTGGTCATATAAACAGTTGTGTTTGCCCTGAGTTTGTTTCCAGCTCCATTCAACATCCATTCTGCTCCAGGAATTTCTGAGGCCAAAACATTTGGCTGTGGAAGGGACTCCCATGGCATTTGTTGAGGTGCATCTGGATTCTGCAGTCAGCAGCCTTTGAAGCCATATAGTGCATCTGGTTGCAAATGTTTTTGGCCAACAAGGAGCTCAATTATCTATGCACTTTTTTTTTTCCAATCTCTTTTTCAATCTGTTAAAAACATCCAGATTTCTTGGGTTCCACTTAGAATGGAAAACTATAACCACTTTGGAATTCTCTGATAGTAAAAACCTTTGCTGGCTCTCCGTTGCCTATGGAATAAATGCTAAAGCATTCTGCAGGCAATCAAGGCCCCCAGAGTCCAGCCTCAAATCAAGCCTTTAATCAGGGGTTCTTAATCTGAGGTTTGGGAATCCCTTGAAGTTCCAAGCAAAATTGTTTGTACACACTTTTTATTTTTCTGGATAGAAAGTCCAAAGCTTTCATCATTTTCTCAAAGGAGACTAAGAATCAAAATGATTAAGAAGCCATCAGTCCATTAGGCTTGCCCTTGAATTGAATAATGGGCACATCAAGCTGTCATCTTCACAGCTCTTGTTCTGAAGCTCTTGTCCTGCTGCGCACCCCCAGCTGCCTTCCTAGCTCACATTTGCTGCTTTCTCTCACTTCCCTACCTGCTGACATCTCTCTTCTGTTTCCCCTTTATAGCATTATCTTGATCATCAAAACTGACCTTTGGCTGTATTTCCTGATAATCACTTACTTCGTCATTAATGATAACTTCCTAATAATGTCTTAGTTTGGCTTCCCCACAGAAGCAGACCCTAAGATTCTAAGTCACCTGCAAATGATAGCTTTCTGGAGTGAACCTAGAAAACATAAGAAAGGGAGTGGAGAAGGAATATCAGGCAGAGAAAGACACTGATAAAGGATCATTATAAAGCAAATGAACAATGTAGGCAGCTGGAGCCTAATCCTGCTGGGAATTATATGCCTCAGGTTTCCCCCAGGGACGTTTATTCACCACTAATCATTGCTTGGGGAAAGTGGAAAGGCGAAAGAAATCCTTAGCACTCTGCCTGCCCAGCATGCAGACCGAGTGGGCTCCAGCATCCAGATAATGCCCTTGGTTGAAGAGTTGGATGTTGGGCTGGCTTGTAGAAAAAGAGCACTTTCTGAGGGCATCCAGGTGTGGCCCAACAGTGCCTGCTGCATGATCTGCCTCTGGATAAGTACCCCTCCTAGTCCAGCTCTACCTCTGAGCTCCCCCTGTGATATAGTTTGGCTCTGTGTTCCCACCCAAATCTCATCTGAATTGCACTCCCATAATTCCCAGGTGTTGCGGGAGGGACTCCGTGGGAGATAATTTGAATCATGGGGGCAGTTTCCCCCACACTGTTCTCGTGGTAGTGAATAAGTCTTAGGAGGTGTGATGGTTTTATCAAGGGTTTCCGCTTTTGCATCTTCATCATTTTCTCATGCTGCCGCCATGTAAGAAGTGCCTTTCTCCTTCCACTGTGATTCCGAGGCCTCCACTGCCATGTGGAACTGTAAATCCAGTGAAACCTCTTTTTCTTCCCAGTCTCAGATATGTCTTTATCAAGCAGCATGAAAATGGACCAATACACCCTCCCTCTTGAGTTTGCAGCACTGGACTTCTCAGCAATTCCCTGATGTGAACAATATTGTCTTCTCTCTCTCTGATTTCTCATTTTTGTTCCTTTCACCTCGGTTGTCCCTCTCTCTTCATGCTGAAGACTTAGTCATAATTCAAGGCCAAGCTCAAATGCCCTCATTTCCATGAAGACTTCATAGATCCACCAAAATTACAATGAAACCCATCCTGCTCATGTGGACCCTTAACACTGCACATTTGCTTCTGAAATGAGCTGAGCCTGGGGGGTGGATGTACTGTCTTCTCCCCTAGAAATGGAAGTCCTGAGGTAAGGTATTGGTTTATTCATCTTTATGTCCCAGAGACGAAGCAAATGTTTGGCACACAGTAGGCATTTGAGAAAGATTTCCTGAGATGAAGTTCACAGTAGCCAAGAATACAATTCTTGATTAAACTACATCATACCCCTGGAAATGAACTGTTTTTTTGACCTCTGAAATGTGACTCCGTATGTGGTTTATCTCAGGGACAAAGTCTTTTTTTCTTGCATTGATCTATTAGAATATCTTCTTTAGTTGCTTCTCTGGAAATCAATGCTTAGAATTGGCTTAAATGTCCTTCAGAGCAAGATGCTAATTAATGCAACAAATATGTACTGAGCACTAACTACATTCAGGGCACTAGAAACACATACTTGAATGCGTCAGAATCACACTTTCTAGCCTGGGTTTATAATCTTGTGGTGGTCCCTGTAACTGTTCTCTGTGTGTGTAGAAGTCTTCTCTGTGGCCACATTGTGAACTCATTACAAAGGTGTCTAAGTCTCCATGCATGCACTGGACTGGGTTACTATAAGATAATGAGGAACTAATGAAAATCTTTTGGGTGGTTTCAGGCCAATCCCAATAATTTCTTACTCAGCCTTCAAGGCTTGGCTCAGATGTGTCCTTTGGGAAGACTTTGAGTATTCGGGTTGGGTTAGGTGACCATGTAGTGGGCTTCTAGCAACTGGTGCTTATCACATTGTATTAAAATTATTAACTCTGTTTCCACCTATTCAACCACCAACTCCTCAAGATCAGGGGATGAATTTTGTTTGGCTTCTCATATGGAGTGTCTGATATGCAGCATCATAAATAAGGTGGGGCAATCATAAATAAGGTGGCCAGTGGGGAGAAACAGAGCTACTCTCCTCACATTCTGAGTAGCTAGGGTTTTCGACTGCAAAATGCCAGTGTAAGTAGAATTGGGAGGAGAGAGAAGAATGCAAAATGAAAAGCTAAGCTGTGAGCTAGAACACTGTAGTTCAGAGCAGTCTGAGATGTGCACCACAGAGAATAGGAAGTGGTTAAACAATGAAGTTGTGAGTGGAAGATGCCATTCACACCATCCGTTTAGCTAACGCCTCATTTATGATGTACAGATAGGTACAGTACCTTAAAGAAACCCCAGCAGTCTGGACAGAAGATACAGACAAAGGTCCCTGCTAATAGGGTTTTGTCTTCACCTCGTAACACTTTCCAGCCCTTGAAAACTGTTCTGAGTAGCATTGTACTATCCTTGGAGAGAGTAAATATCTTGGGCAGTCATGCCTTTTATGATTTTCCTCTAACATCGATTTCCCATTCATTTTAATTTTTCTTAAATAAAGTGAACCCACAGACCTACCACGCCTATACTTCTGTGTGGTATGTGAGCCTGTGGGATAGCTATGAAAAGTCAAATAAATACAAAACAGGTGCCCAAGTACTGGAAACAAGGGGCGAGCAAGACCAAATTGATTCCAGTACCATGCAAGAGACACCGTTATCCCAATTTAACCCCAAATTCTGCCTCTGCAGCCACCATTTCTCTTGTTGTGGCTTCGATCCTCTCACACATATGCAGCACATTATGAGATTGCAGCGCCACCCAGAAAGGCAAGGCTTCCATGCAGTTCAGCCCACAGGTCCCCTCTCTCCTCTCATATGAATGCTGGTGTGTTCACCTTAAGAATGGGTGCACTCTCCCAGCCTGCATGGACAACAATGCCACATTACATTTTAAGATTTAAACTCTTTACTCACAAAATAGTTGTCAAAAGGCAAATAACCCCTACACTCATTCACTACAAGCTTGAAGTATCCACCAACATCAACTCTAATTTGCTATTTAATAAAAATCACAAATTGAAATCTGCTGAAAACCATGGACTGAAACTGAAGACCCTTAATTCAATAAGTATCTCTTGATTTTATAAGGGGAAGTGAAATAAATGGAAAATTCATATCTGTCCACAGGAAGCTTAGTGTCTCCAGTGATTCAATATACATTTTCTCAACTAACAGTGTTAGACTCTGTGAGGACAACAGACGTGGTTTAGATAGACATTGTGCCTGGCCTCAAGGAGCTTACAGTCTAGTAAGAGAGGTATTCAAGGGTACCATCTATGAATACAACATAATTAGTTCTACCCCTTATGGAGGTACAAATTAAATATTTCTGAATTCCAGTCTCATTTATTACAATGAGAACTTTCTTTTCTACTTGGAGTCACCTGTGTGACTGGGTAAAGGATTCTAAGGAATTTGCTTATCTCAAGGGGTCAATCTTGATTACTGTTGCCCTCCAGAGAAAAAATAAGAAGTTCTGAGTCATGACCGGTATGGTCCTGTTCTCTGCTGCAGCTGTTCTTATAGAGTATTATTGCTCAAACAGGCCCTCCATTTGACCTGAGCATTGGAGTGAATGCTGTGGGGTTCTAGACATGGTCATGGAGATCCAGTGTTCCTGTCTGCTGGACGATCAAGCAGTCAGGTGCAAGGGGTACTACAGATGCAGACTTTCCCCCCAACCTGCCATTGGTGGTTAATGAACATAAAGCTGCCATTGGTTTGGAGTTCATGGGAGTGTGAAAGTGGTGTATTTGATGTGTCTTCCATATTAATGTTTAAGATCCCTAGTTTGATGGAACTATGGCGATGTAATTGCTGTGAACTTTTTACAAAGAAACACCAAAGAAGGTACAGAACTGAGGGAGATAGTCATGAGTTCAGCTTTTTGATTATGTTGATGTAGGAACCCCCTGAAACATCTGAGAGCAAATTTTGAGTAGATTTTATTTATTTATTTATTTTTAAAATTTTTGAGACAGAGTCTCACTCCATCACCCAGGCTGGAATACGAAGGCCTGATCTCAGCTCACTGCAATCTCTGCCTCAGGTTCAAGTGATTCTTGTGCCTCAGCCTCCCGAGTAACTGAGATTATAGGCATGCACCACCACGCCCTGCTATTTTTTGTATTTTTAGTGGAGACAATGTTTTGCCATGTTGGCCAGGCTAAGTCTTGAACTCCTGACCTCAGGTGATCTGCCGGCCTTGGCCTCCCAAAGTGCTGGGATTACAGGCGTGAGCCACTACACCTGGCCTTGAGTAGATATTTGGATAAAAAGCCTATAGTTACAAGAGGGACTGGGCTGAAGATACAAGCTTGTGTACTATCATCATATTATCATTAATCCTACATTGTAGATGAGGTTACATAATTTGCTCAGTGTCACACAGAGCTGGAGTCTCTGCTGTACCTTATATAATCTCTCTCTCTCTTTCTGTCTCTGTCTCTCTCATATCCCTCTGTGCCTAGAGCAGTGTCTTCCTCATAGGAGATGCACAATAAATATTTTCTTATATCCCAAAGACTCCCTAGGTAGACATGTCAGACCTATTTAAAATCTGCTGGCAACTCTGATCATTTGGAAGAGCATGTTTTGAAAAGATGAGCTTTTTGATGGCTGTATTCGGGGAGATAACAGACAAGGAAACATACAAGGAGACTGCTAATTGCATTTACTGGACCACACGCCTTCCTTTATTCTCAGAGGAATACATGTTTCCAAGAAATAAGGGGTTTGTCTGAGGTCCAAGGGCACTTAGACAATGGAGAAAACAGGTCTTTCAAGCTGTGGTTAACGTCTGTGTCTGAAGACCTCACCCACTATTGCTTTATTTATATCTGAACAACTAGCACTTCAGGATCCTTGTGTTTGGATTTTAGGTATACAAAATTGTTTTTTTTCCTTAGTTCTGGTAAATGACTCCTTTTCAGCATTTTCAGTTGTCTTCATGTAAGCTGAATGTGGGGTTCTGGATTTGGAGACTGAACACCAGGCTTTGTATGTTGCTTCTAATCCCTAGAAGCACATGACCTTGGGCAAGTAACTAATTGAGCTGTTTTTTAGACCCTTAACAGGGGATTTACATTACCTGCCTCCTAGAGTGGTGGTGAGGTCCAGCGAAATGGCCAGGGTGAAACCATGTACTACATGTTTATTTAAAAAATCTGGCAGGTTTTAGCACTCCTTGAAAGCACTCTTTTCCAAGTCTCAGAGAGTTTAGGGCTTTTTGCTCATCTTCAGTTGGGAAGGGCCTTCGCATGTCATATTCTATTTTACCTATGGACGAATGGAGCTACTCGGCTTCAGAAATTACCACTGAAATAAGACTTTAACCACTATAATTGTTGCAAATTGCTTTGTCTCTCCAGAATGGTTGTTTCTTTTGGGGTAAATTTCTCTTGCACTCTTACCATATATCTGGCTGTTGGCTAGAGGAATTGACCACTGACTTAGGCCATTCATAGACTTCCAGTCCTCTAAGCAGTTATCAGTCCAGGAATGTGCACAAGATCCAACTGGGCCAATGTCTTCCTCTGGAAGTTAAATGAATACTGACCCCGGGAGAGAGAGGCTTTCTTTCCTACTGATGTGGGGAGAGAAGTAGAGGAAACAGGCACAGAGTTCTGATAACAAAATGAGTTCCTGAACTATTGTGCCTGAGACCAACTTAGCACCTGCTCTTTGCAGACTCATGCAACAATAGAGTCCTCTTTTTACTTATGCCAGTTTGGTTGGCGTTTTCTACTTGCAGTCATCATAAATATCCTAGTTATCTACTGTTGCATGACACATTACCTCCAAATTTAATAGCATAAGGCCATCACTGTGGATTCTGCCGTGAATTCTGTGGGTCAGTAATTCAGACAGAGTACCACAGGACTGGTAACTCCAAGGTCCACAATGTCGGATGCCTCAGCTAATGAGACTTGAGCAGCTGCCATAGCTCAGATAGCTCAAATGCTACGACTAGAACAATGGGGCTGAAGATGTCTCCTTCACAAACTTCTCTGACATCTGGGCTGGGATAACTCACAGGCTGGGCTCACCTGGGACTGCTGCTTGGAGCAACAGTGTGTTGCTTCTCTACATGTAGCGGGAGTTTTTCACAACCTGGTGGCTGGGTTTAAGAGCAGCCATTCCAAGGAGAAGTATTAGGAGAACAAGGGTTCCAAGACAGCCAGGTGAAGCTACATAATCATTTATGGTCTAGGCTCTGAGGTCACAGAGCACCACTTCTAATGTACTCTATTAGTAAAGCCATCAAGGAGAGGGGACATGGACCCCACTACTTGATAGATGAAATCTTGAGAAACTTGTGGTCATTAAAAAAATGACAAGTGCAACAATCTTAATACATGGCTTCCCTTTTTTGTATCCAGGCTCAGCACTCCATCCCCTCCTCTCTGCCAGTGCTTACTCTGATGTCTTTAAAACTCATCTCCTCCAGAAAACTCTCCCTGACTTTCCTTATTTTACTCAGAGGTCCATTTTAATCATTTAATAAAAGGCAAAAGATGTATTTAAACTGGAGAGAAACCAGAATATCTTTACTAATCCTCGTCTCCTTGATGCTAGTGATAAGCATTTCTAGTATAATCTTAGGTACATCTATGCGTTACAGAGCCACAGACATTGAAAGATAAAAGTAATGTGAGAAATGATATAGTTGATATCCTTAATTTTGCAGATTCAGTTCAAAAGACCTCTGTTAAACTCAACTCTATGCCAACCATTATGCAAGTTCAGAGGATGCAAAGCTGGATTACGTGCACAGAATAGCCAATAAGTATAGACCAGGTGCAGAGGCTCATGCCTGTAATCCCAGCACTTTTGGAAGGCCAAAGCAGGAAGATTGCTTGAAGACAGGAGTCCAAGACCAGCCTGGGCAACAAAGCGAGACCCCATCCAGAAAAAAAAAAAAATTAGCTGGGCATGGTGGTATGCATCTGTAGTCCTAGCTACTTGGAAGGCTGAGGTGGGAGGATCGCTTGAGCCCAGGAGGTTGAGGCTACACTGAGTTATGACTGTGCCACTGCACTCTAGCCTGGGTGACAGAGTAAGACCCTATCTCAAAAAACAAATATAACCCAGGAAAGCATATCCTAAAGTATCTTTTGAAAACTCTCAAAAAAATTATAATGCAGGGAAGCATACCCTAAAGTATCTTTTGAAACTTGGGTTCCACAGAATGTTAATTTTATGAAGAAAAAAGTTACTGTTATCAATATATTTGTGAAATGCTAGATTCCATAAAATTAAACAGTTAAACATGCTCTTTACTGTAAGACTTTTTAGGGCCTTTACTGTGTATGTATTAGCCTGAACAAATGTTTGTCAAATGAAGATTCTTGGATGAAAGTGTATTGTACATCCCTCTAAGATAGTGAGGTGAGGATGGGACAAAGTGTGCTACGTTTCTCAAACTTCTCTGTACACATAGCTCTTTTTCTTGAAATACATGCCTCAAGTATTGTACTTTGGACACATTTGGGGAGTGAGAACAGTGCAAGCATTCCTTTTTAATTCCTTCCTTTCCTTTTCATATTGGCCTTGTCCAACTGGACTCCTTGGACTTCTGCCTCAGTATCTTTTGTACTTCTGTTTCTTCATGAAATGCAGATACAGCCCCAAACCCCAGTGTGCCGGTTGGGAAACTCAGACAATCTAGCTTCACTGTTACTAGAACCCTGTTCTGGGTGCTGTGTCCTGTGTCAGACACCTCAGGATAGACATTCGACTTCAAATGGACTGAAGTTCCAAGGCATGATGTTAATGTTCACCAGTATTTGAGAATTACCCACCTGTTCCATTGAACCTTAAATGCTGTCTGTCGGAAGCTTTCCTGAATTAGCTACCTTCTTCTTGGCAATTGAATTACCCTTGGCAAGGAATTACCCTGGTTCAGGTCCTGAATTACAGTAGCCTCAATACTTTACATTTGGGTTGAGTCACATGCAATTACTGTTTTGGGGAATTAAAAACAGTTAAGTATTGGCATTTGCATAGTTTTACCTAATATCGCTTCATCTTTACAATGTTTCTGTGAGTTAAGCCTGAGCTGGACCAGACCAAGGCACATGGGTATTGTGGCAGTCCAGTAATTTGTACCTTTTCAAATTGATCCTTTAAAATCTCTAGTACTTATAGAGAGCCTGAATGTAGTGTGGCAAAGTGGATAAAGGGGATCCCTGTTGGCCATGACAGCAACTCTTCTATTTTACAGGGCAATTAAGCTCTGGCCCAGGAATTCATAAAGCACTCTGCCAAACAAAAACCCTACTGTTAACCAGACACACCTGTCCTTAGAAGGTGGTTTGGCAGCTATTACTATTTATTGTTACTTAATACTGTTCTTCTCCCTCAGCAATTGAATAAAATATTTCTTCCAGCCAGATATTTCTTCTCTCTATAAGACATTCTGAGAAATAGTTTTTTCTTCTCTTATCTCATTTTATTTTCAATGATATTTTGAGGCATCATAAGTAACTGCCTGGAAGACATGATAGATTTCACCTGGCTCTGGATATTTTATCCCCATTTTGCAGATGAGGAATTCAGAGTTCAGACAGGTTAATGGGCTTCTTAAAGGCCACACTGCCAATATGTGCTGGAGCTGGGATTTGAACTCAGGTCTGAAGGACTCCCAATCTGGTTGTCTTAAGCATGACAGGGTCTAGCTTTGTCTGCCCTCAGGCATGGTTTCCCTTGTTACATTAACTAAAAACATCGTGCTTAAGAGCTTGTTACTCTGTTACTTACTAATTGTACGTTTTGGGTAAGTTACTTAACCTGTCTGGTTCAGTTTCCTCATCTGTAAAGTAGAAATAATAAAGATTCATCTTTAAAAATGTTATTGTGAAGACTCAATGGCTTAAAAATAATAGTTAATGCTATTATTGTTATTCCCCATCTCCTCCCACTTATTTCTATTTTCCCTCCCTTTCCAGTGGCTTGTGTTGCTGAAGACCCAGTCAGTATATCTTGGGCTATAATTTACCTAATCTGGAGGCAGCCTATTTGAGAGGCCAGAGAAGCTGCATCCTTATTCCCCTCTCCACTTGGAACTGATTCCCAGGAATTCTAAATGGCCAACATTAGGAGTTTAGATGATAGAAATTAAATAGCCATCAATAATACCCTAATGTTCGACATTTAAGTTGTGCCAAATGTTTGTAATTATACATACAAAGAGCAGGGACAATTAGTGGAAAATGAACTAGAAAATTAAAAGATTGAGAAACTGAAAATATAAACAATGACCTGACCATATGTGACAATAGAACTCTGACCTACAAACTCTACAGCAAGCCACCTGGGAAGTCAAGCTACTAACTCTGGAGCAATCCACCCAGGACTTTGTCAGTGACTGCCAACTTACATGTTTTTTCCCTCCACTGCTAACTCAGGACCAACTAGAGAGAGTCAAATATACTCCCCAACCCAATGACATAAGATGCTCTTCCACTAGTTATCCTGCCTCCAGCTTCCCAGTGCCAACAACCTCCTATCAAAGCACACTTGAAGCTTTGTCTCCTTTTTTTCACTATAAAGATTTCCCACTTCCCTACCTGACTTGAGCCTCTACCAAATTCAAGTGATGATGACTGACTCCCTTGCTATCACAAGCTCTGAATAAGTAGCCTCTGCTTGTTCTAATTTGGGTGGTCTTTATTTCTAGAGATTTTCTGGGGCTTCCACTGACATATGGGCTATACTGCCCAGCACCGTGGATCCCAGCCTTCAGCCAGGTGCAGCAGCCACAGAAAGCCCTTGTGCCTTACTGTTCACAGTTTGTCGAGTCAACACTTATGCGGGAAGTTAGCACTGAGTCTGAACTCCATGCTCTTGTGTTGGTTTCCCTGGCTATCTATTCTCAATTTAGCACCTGGTTTTTATTTTATTTTATTTTATTTTATTTTATTTTATTTTATTTTATTTTATTTTATTTTTCAGACAGGTTCTCGCTCTTGTTGCCCAGGCTGGAGTGCAGCGGCGCAATCTTGACTCCCTGCAACCTCTGCCTCCCAGGTTCAAGCGATTCTCCTGCCTCAGCCTCCTGAGTAGCTGGGATTACAGGTGCCCACCACCACGCCCAGCTGATTGTTGTATTTTTGGTAGAGACAGGGTTTTGCCATGTTGGCCAGGCTGACCTTGAACTCCTGATTTCAGATGATCCACCTGCCTCGATCTCCCAAAGTGTTGGGATTACAGGCGTGGACCACCATGCCCGGCCGCACATGGGTTTTATTATTGGTTCCCATTTGTTTGGAATTCTTGGTAGAATAAGGTCATTCCTTTTCATCCCTTTCTTCTCTTTTTTTTGTGTGTTTTTATATAGGACTTGTAGGTCTGTTGTTTGAGCCAGCCTTGCAGATGAGTGAGTTTGTGGTTCTCACTGGACTAGCATCTATACAGACAAACTTTGCTTGGGTCACCAATAAAACTGGATAAGTTTCTTCTATCTAGATTGTTTTGTCTTGAGAGCTTGGCTTTGATTCAGAGAGAGTCTTTTCTCTGGTTTTATGACCGCCGGGGGTGCTGCCTGCTTTTGGAGGCAGCCAACTGTCAGGTAGGGGTCCTGTGACATGAAGTGCAAAAGCATCACTTTTGACTGACTGTTGCCAGCTCTCGTGGGTTGTTTAAATAGAAATCCTCCCCAACTCCTGGGAAAAACTCCTGTGTCTTATGTATATTCTCATAACAATATGATTTTTTTTCTCGTGCTTATCTCTTTAAATAGTAGAATTTTGCCACAGATGATTTGGGCATTCAGTGGCCACTCTGGGGAATGTTTGAACCTGAACAAAATTGTTCATTTGAGAGATGCTTTAGAAAATAAAAGGAATTAAGATTTCTCAGGCCCAATTGGTATCATTTCAAAAATTTAATTAGTATTCAGAGGCCTCAAAACAAAATTCTGAGAAAACGTTGCTTAACTAAGAGATTTTTTTATTTTTATTTTTGGCCAAAGCAAGTGAACAGTTTGACACACTTAGGTAACAATACACTGTATTTATTTTCCCTAGTAAATCATCTTCCTCCTTGTCCTCCAGTTACCTCCCTATGTCCAGCTCTACTTTTTTTCTCTATTTTTCAAATCTCTCCTCTTCTGCATATCCATGGACACATCTTACCTATTCACCTTGTCCAGATGCCCTACCTTTTCCTAAAGACTTGTTTAAAGGCCTCAAAATGTCAATTGCCTCTTAACATCTGTCATCTTGCCCATGAGCCAGATAAAAGCTATAGTAGAATTAAAACCTTGGAGCCAAGCTGAATTAAGAACTATAATTATGAAGTTCCCTAAATCCAGGCATGACCAGCAGCTATTCACAGAAGAATTTAGAATTGTTTTTAGTGCATATACCCTGTACACACTCAATAGAGTTAACTGATTTATATCCACTTGTACTCATGTTGGTTGGAACCTTAGATACTAAATTCTTGGTGGCAAAAGAAATGAGACTGACCCAAAAAGGGGTCTATAGGATCCCCCTTTCCATAATAAATCTGAGAGTCAAAAAAATAGGGCTGGAAAGTAGGACAAAGTTTCCCAAATGCCATACCTGAAACATTTGCAATAAAAACTAATTGGACTGCAATTAAATCATGCAAACAGAGAAAAGATGAAACTATAGAAAATTTTAGGATAGGTTAAAAAATACCATCTAACAACATCTGGTAGTTAAAGAAGATGTTGACGTAACAGCAGCCCTTTCATTGGGGACCTAATAAGAAAACAGAAATTAGAACGGAAAGTAAGCCTTTTATCTGAACTACGACACCAGGTAGAACGTCTTGAAAGGGCTCTAGAACAAAATGAGACAGGAACCAAATAAACTTACACCACTGCAGACCAAACAGCTGGGTGGCTAACTTCCTAACAAACTATTAACAAAGATACCTGTAGAAATTGTAAGCAGAAGGAAAAATGGAAAAAAAGATGGTTTCATCTTGGAAAAGAAAAGCCAAGATAAAGAAAAATTTCTCAATTCAGATCAACAAGAGCTCTCCAAGGAAGAAAACAGTGCCCAACGTTCTGCCTTAGTCTTAAACATACAAGATGAATTAACTATAAATATAAATATTCACACCTCACCAGTTCCTGGTAGATATGTGTACTACTCTTTCTACATTAAACTCTGCCACCTTTACTCAACTTCTTCCTTGGAGTAAACATACCACACAGGTGGTAGGTATTTCAAATAATGCATGGATTCCCTATCTCCTAGGCTTTAACTATAACCTTGACCCTGATTGTAAAGCATTTCTTTCTGCTCTGTGATACCACTGTTGTAAATATAAGAAGAGACTTCCTTTGCAAATGGAATTGTAATATTAAAAGAACACCAGAGGAACAGCTTCTTTAGGACTTTGAGGACTGCTCTGTTCATAATCAAGTTGTGCCTGCTCTGGGTATACCTTTGCTTCTTTCATTATTATTGATGTATATGCCCCATGCGGAGATCTTGAAACTCTGTGAATGAAGAATGCTACTGACATAGGGAAAATAATTGGACAGACCTATTAAAGTTCTACCAAACTGTTACCCAAACTTCCCTAACATCCCTTGAAGCAGGAGAGAGAAAAAAAAGGACACAAACCTATAGTTGAAGGCTTTTTAGCCAAAGGCCTTCTCATACCCCAAAGTAGGCCTAGTAATGATCCTATTCTTCCAGTAAAACAAAACAAAGCAAAACAAACAAACAAAAAACCAAAAACAATCAACCAAATGGATAAAGATGTTGATTAGTTCAAGATCTCAGAGCCATCAACAGAATTGTAATTCCTCCATTTCTGGTAATATCTAACCTAAATATCATCCTTAGGCCCCTTGCTTCACTATAGTAGACGTTTGTTCTGCCTTTTTTAGTCTGTCTTTAGTCGAAGACCAAAAAAATATTTTTGCCCTCCCCTGGGAAGGATGACAAAGTATTTGAGTAGTGATGCCCCAGTTATTCACTGAAATCACCTTCTATTTTTCCCAGGTTCCCAATTAAGACTTAAAAGATCTAAATTTTCCTTACGATTCTGATACAATATGCAGCTGATCTACTTTACTCAGAGAACAAGAAAGCCTGTAAAAAGGATACCATTTACTTCCTCATATTTTAAATTGAAAAGGACATACAGTCCTAGAAGATAAAATTACAATTTTTGCCAAAACATCGTCCATTATTTAGGACCAGACCCACCTATGGAGGAAAAAACACAATCTCCTGATAGATTAAAGACCATCAAACTTATTCTAGACCCCTTGCTGAATGATATTTGAGAGAATTTCTAAGTTTAACTGGATATTGCAGAAGAGCGCCAAATTTTTTCTTAGATTTTCATACTTAATTATGAATTAAGTCCTCAGAAAGAGGCCTGCTCCTCTGGGAATGCAAATATGAAAAGGCCTTCTAAAATTTGAAGACAGTTCTTCAACAGCCTCCTTAGGCGTCCCTAACTACAAAAATCCCTTTGGTCTACTTGTGCATGAACAATCTGGACAAGTGCTGAGATTTTAATTCAACTGTATAGGAGTCACCACAAACTCACCACTTACTGTAGCCTCACCCTTGGTGCCATTACAAGAGCTTAAGCCCTTGTATATCTTAGGGCAATAGCTGCTGCAACCAAACTCATTCATGCCTCTGATGAACTAGTTTGAAGCTCCTTGCTTGACACCACAGTTTCTCACCCAGGACAGAATTACTACTGATTGAGAACACACTATGTTTCCCAGCCATCTGATTAACTACTTAAGAGATTCTGTCACTTTCTCCCTCTCCTATTACTATTTACCACCAAAACACTCTGAGTCCTGCCATTCTCCTGTCCCTAAAGGAAGCAAGGGAAATCTTATCATTCTCTAACCTCAGTTAGGGAGCTGTCTTTATTTTACTGAGGTGTAGAAGAGACTCTCAGCAAGAACTTGGTCCAAATATTATTTGTTAATGGATCACACTTAAATCAGAGGGTAGCAGTTATCAAGCAGGATATACTATCACTAATTTAAGCTCTTCTTTAGAACATAGTTCTCTACTTCAGGTCAAATAAACCTGGATAGCAGAACTTATTGTATTTACTAGAGCATGTAAAGTGGCCAAAGACCAAAATGTAAATATATGTATGATAACATGTATGCTGTTGGAGTAATACTTGACTTTAAGATGCTTTGAAACAGAAGGTTTCTCATGTCCTCTGACATCCTCATTAAAAGTAGACAAGTTAAGGAACGTTTAGATACTACTACTTCCTAGTGAGTTAGCCATTATATAGGTTGAGGCCCATAGAAGAAGAGCTGGATTTCATCCAGCTTCCACTCTCCATGGAGTTTATGTTTTAGTTATTATATGTCTATTTTCAGTATGTGTTGATGTTGAAGTATTTCCTTGCCAAAAAGCTACAGAACTTATAGTTGCTACAAAGCTGCTTGATTTTTTGTTTCCAACCTGGAGTATTCCAATTTGTATATATTAAGTTACTGAGACACACACTTTACAGGAACCGTTATAAAAGAATGCTGTAAGGAATTATCAAAGCTGAAGACTACACTGCTTTTTTCCATCCACATCTTTTGGAAAGGCACCCTTAAATTAAAAGTAACATAATTATAAAACCTTTTAATAATCCTTTTTCTCTCTTGACCAAAGGTATTTCTACTAGCCACTATGGCTGTATGATCCACTCTTGGAAACAATCAGTTGTTCCCTTATTAACTGGTGCCCAGTCATGAATTAATAGATTTCATCTTTAATCTAGATTCTGCCCTGTCGCATGAAGACATGGCAAAATACTGCAAGGGACTCATGTACTATGCCCATTTCTACTGCCAATATTTTAAGGCCATTCTCTCACACATCTACCTAAGCAAAGTTTTCATGACTTGCAATGAGGAGATTTCATCTACTGTAAGAGACATAATAGAAAAACTGCACTCAAACCTCATTGGAAGGCACTTTAACAACAAATGCAGGAGTAGAACTCCTGGAAATTAATCCTTGGGTTTCTGTTTTACAATGAAAAAAGCAATACAGAATTCCATACAATTGGAAGGCTATTATATGTTAATATGGAACCTCAAACAGGTGTTTCAGAGATTCCCTAGAAGCAGGTGATCTTTGGAAGTAGTCATCTGACCTGAGACGGTGAGAACAATCTTATGACCTCAGATAATGGACAGCTTCCCTTTTAGACCAAGACCCCTGTGTAATTCCTGTTTTGTTTTTCATCTGCTTGCTTGTAAACACTTACCTTGTCACGTTCTATAGAGCCCTGATTGTTGTCCACCCATAATGGCTTCTTTTTTTATTTTAATTCCTCTTTATGATAATGATTAGGTTGGAACCTTCTCATTCAAACTCATTCTTTGATTATTCCAAACCATAGCCCTGCCTTCAACTTTACCAACTTTTGGATATGCCATTAATCAATGGACCCCCATGATATCTTAGGGCAATTTCAGTCTCACCAAATAAGGCCATAAGGAACTACTGATTGCATTTCCATTTGTACCTACAAGGACAAATGTACTAAAATGAACCAACCTATAACTTTGCCAGTGTCCTTCTTTCCCCCAGAAAAGGAATACATTGTTACAATCTATCGATTGGAACTTAGGTAATATAAATTTGAATTCAGCAACTTTCTTAAGATGATTGGCGAAATTCTTGCCACTTGGAAGAGACTGATAAAGATAAAAATGTGTGACCAAGCTAAAGTAAAGCATTGATTCTGACCTCATGTCATAAACAACTAACTTTTTTCGTAAGTGTCCATGTGCCATTATCATATACTTCCAGGACTTTCTGGTCATCTTTTCCTCAGACTAATATCTTCTGCACTTTAGAAATAATATTCTGAGGCTTGTCAGTACATAGAGATTCTAATTCTGTAAGTCACCAGGGCTGGAAATTCTAACTCAGTTGATAGCTCCATCATAAATTCTTCATTTGGGGGAATTACTTACTCATTGTTTGTGTGGGCAATGAAAGGAATATTCCCAGTGGTGAGACTCAAACAAATGGAAAATATTGAAAGAAACTTAGAACTAACTCAGCAGAAGTTATTAATTAATGTGCCCTTTCTGCCTTATATAGAGTACAGATCACTCTCAACTTGTTGGCGGGAGTGTTGATGGACAACGTCATGACTCTAAATTTCTTGTTGGCTAGTCAGGGTGGTGTTTGTATCATTGTTAATACTTCTTGTTTACTTAGATCCATGAAGCGGCCATAGTCAAGTAGGCTACACTACACCTTAAAGAAAAAGTGACTTGATGCTCTAAGATTGATCCTCAACGTCTCTGGGATTCATTCCATTTACCTGAGTTAGGCAATTGGGGTTCCTGGGTTTAGCTATCTTAGTGGGACTATTACTTATCTTTGTTTTGGTCATAGTGGTTGTAATGCTAGTTTATTATATTCTATCCAGAGTCTTAAATGCTTTTGTGCAGCAGCTCTCTCATCAAATGATTGTCATGATGATACAGCAGTAAAAAGATCAAGAAGATCTTGTGATACAGTTGACTATGGAGACAAGCAGACAACCTCCCATCAGTGAAGCTCTGCATTTCTGGTCTTCCTTGCATTGACCAACCTCTTGCAAGTGAGAGAATGACTGAAAGGGGGGACTGAGGGACATTGTCTGGACAGTGACCAGATCATATATGGCAATAGAACACTGACCCCCAACCTCTCAGGCTATTGATCCAGGAAAGCAAATCACAACCTTTGCAACAATTAACCCCAAACAGTCAGAACTTCGTCAATGACTGCCAGCTTTCCTATTTGTGGCTTTCACTTCTAATTCAGGACCAACCAGAGAAAACCAATATACTCCCTGTATTAGTCTGTTTTCATACTGCTGATAAAGACATACATAAGACTGGGTAATTTATATTAAAAAAATAAAAGAGGTTTAATGGACTCACAGTTCCACGTGGCTGGGGAGGCCTCACAATCATGGTGGAAGGAGAAAGGGGAAAGGCACATCTTACATGGCAGCAGGCAAGAGAGAACTTCTGTAGGGGAACTCCTCTTTATAAAACCATCAGATCTCATGAGACTTATTCACTATCATGAGAACAGCACAGGAAAGACCTGGCCCCATGATTCAATTACCTCCCACTGGGTCCCTCCCACAACACATGGGAATTATGGGAGCTACAATTCAAGATGAGATTTGGGTGGGGACACAGCCAAATCATATCACTCCCTAAAAAAAAAAAAAAAAAAAAAATCACACAATATGTCCCATTTTTATAGCCTGTTTCCAGCTTCCCCATGCCAACAACTTCCAATTAGAGCATACCTGAAGACTCCCCCTTTTCTGTCTGTCTCTCTCTCTTTTTTAAAAATTAACTATAAAGCTTTCTTTGCCTCTTCTGCCTGGGTTTGAGCCTCTGTCAAATGGAAGTGATGGTGGCTGATTCCTTTGCTATAGTAAGCTTTGAATAAATAGCCTCTATTTTTCTCATTTTGGTGGTCTGTGTTTCTACAAGAAAAAAGTAAAATCCTCTTGAAATTGTATACAATGATTAAAAAGACTTAAAACTCAGAAAACTTCTACAACTATTCCATAGAAAAACTGAGTTATTATTAATATTCAATGAATGATTTTGCTTCATGGTGATATGTTAACAGTAAGGTCAGATAATTTCTTTTTAGCAGGGCTTTGTGAAAGAAGGGCCCTGGGGATCTGAAGGCAGAGATGTTTCTCTCTGAAATGTATGAAAAATAATCAAAGAAAGTCTGGAAAGAGAGGGGAGGGGGTTGCAGTGTATATATCATATACACTGCTCTGAACCCCACAGCACTAGCTACAGACTGAATAATTTCTTGACATTTGAACACAAAGCAAGCTGTACTGAGCTCATCCACAGGTGGTGTGCAATTCAGATTTGTTTCATCCAGTAATCTCTGAGATAAACTGTTGTGTTGAGTAAATAAGCGGTTATATCTTTGCCTGAGACACCAATGTCAAAATTTCACTTCTTGTATCTTGTTTATTTCTACGTTTTCAGGTAAAAAATTTATTATAGTGATAAAAAGAAGATGTTGTACGATAAAGGATGTCATCTTTCAAGAGTCATTATGACAAATTATTAACACTACAGTCACTGTGTGAGTTAAGTTTGCAACTCCTCTAAGGTTGCATAGCTTGTAAGTGGCAGAGCCTGGATTTGAACGATGTTTAGTCTGAGCTGTTAACCATGCCGCATAACATCGCCTCTACTGCCCAGTAGGGGGCACTCATTAGCTTGCCCTTCATTTGCCAAGTACCCTTGTGACCTTAGGCAAATTATTAAATTTTCTTAATTTTATGTTTTGAAAGCTGTAAATGTGTAGATTGGACTTGAGTAGCTTAGGTCAGGGGTCAGCAAACTTTTCTATAAAAAACCCGGTAGTAAATATTTTAGGCTTTGCAGACTATGTGATCTCTGTAACAACCAAAGCAGTCATAGAAAATAGTAAACAAGCCGGGCGCGGTGGCTCAAGCCTGTAATCCCAGCACTTTGGGAGGCCTAGACGGGCGGATCACGAGGTCAGGAGATCGAGACCATCCTGGCTAAAACGGTGAAACCCCGTCTCTACTAAAAAATACAAAAAACTAGCCGGGTGAGGCGGCGGGCGCCTGTAGTCCCAGCTACTCGGGAGGCTGAGGCAGGAGAATGGCCTGAACCCGGGAGGCGGAGCTTGCAGTGAGCTGAGATCCGGCCACTGCACTCCAGCCTGGGCAACAGAGCAAGACTCCATCTCAAAAAAAAAAAAAAAAAAAAAAAAATAGTAAACAAATGAGCATGTCTGTATTCAATAAAACTTTGCTGACCAGGTGCAGTGGCTCACGCCTGTAATCCTAGCACTTTAGGAGGCTGAGGTAGGTGGATTGCAGGGTCAGGAGTTCGAGACCAGCCTGGTCAATATGGTGAAACCTCTTCTCTACTAAAAATACAAAAATTAATTGGGTGTGGTGGCGGGCGCCTGTAGTCCCAGCTACTCTGGAGGTTGAGGCAGGAGAATCACTTGAACCTGGGAGGCGGAGGTTGCAGCAGTGAACTGATATCACGCCACTATACTCCCGCTTGGGTGACAGAGTAAGACTCCATCTCAAAAACAAAACAAAAAACAAAAAAACTTTGCTTATAAAAACAGGTAGTGGGTGCATTTAGCTTGCTGGTTGTATTTGCCGACCCTTGGTTGACTTCTCTGTAAGTAAGCCTCTCTCTTCTTTGATAAGCAGGGAACAATGGAAGGAAATTAACATTGACTGAGCATGTGCTATGAACTAAGCATTGTACTCAAGACTTTTATAGTTATTTCATTTAATCCTCACAATTTAATCTCTATGCTATAGAAAAGAAAGTGGAGTTTCAGGAAGCCGAAATAGATTGTCCACAATCACACAGCTGGTGGGAAGTACAACCTTCTGACTCCAAAGTCTCTTTCTTCTCATCATAGCAGCTTCTCTTCTTTGCCATCCATATATATGCCTTTCCCAGCATCTCTGGCCACCCTTGCTTCTGACTTTCTATTAAGAATGTTGAGAAAGAAATAACGATAACAGCAGTTAAACTTTATGGATGGATATTATTCAGTCCTCATGATACATACATACATACATACATACATATATATATGGTTATATCTCCATGAGAATCTCATAAAGCATATTTTCCCCATTTCATATATAGGGAATGTCAAGGTCACAAAATGGAAATTGGCAACTCTAGGAAAAGAACTCCCATTTCCTAACTCCTGATCCCTAACTAGGACTTTATTTCTAGTCAACATTGTTTAATTAACACAGGAGAATATTTTCCTTTCTCTGAACCTCTCGAAGTACAGCTGCCAAGTCAATTCTGACCAACAGAAGTAGCTGAGACTGGATTAATGGTTTTGGGGGGAATATCAAATTCAATGCAACAAAATTCTGTTAAAGCAATATGGATTGGTGTCCAGGAAATATCAGAAACTCTTGTGCTTTGTCAACAACTTGGCTATTAGGCAGACAGCCACCTGGATTTCTCTTTAAGGAGTTCCCCACATGAAAAATGGCTCCTCAGAACATCTGACTCTTAGATTGACCAAAATTCTGGTCAGGAAGAAACCTCTGTTTTTGCTGACAGTTTCCAAAATATAAACACAGAGGCTTGAGGCTAGGAAATCTTTTCATTTTTTAAAGCTGTGTATTGAAAGAGAGAACCTGGGACTCTTCCCTGGTGATGCTACTGGAAACTTTTCAGTGCTTTTTTTTTGCAGCCCCATTAGAGCCAGTTTTCAGCTTGGATTTCAGGAGAGCTTCTGAGGAAGAATAAGCATGCCTATCTCCTAGTCTTCCCATTTGTGTCCTGGGCCTTTTATGGCTTTGGTCTGTAAGCAGCAGAGACTGGCTCAGGCTGATAAAGAAGAGAAGAAATTTATTAGATGGTAGCAGGCAGCTCATGGAACAGTTGGAAAGCTGCAGAGCAGGTGTGAGGTGAGGGCTAGAGTGGAATGATCTGATGAGCAAAGTGCTCCCTGATCCTCCAGTATTGCTTGACTGTGTCAGGGTCTGACATTGCAACCTCAGACATTGAGGTGGGAGAAAGGGAGGATAGGAGAGGAGAGGGGAGGAGACGGAAGGGAAGGGTAAGAGAGGGGAAGGGAGAAGAGAGCAGAAAGGCAACGCAAGGAGAGAGATGTCTCCTTGTGTCCCTAAGATCTTGATTCAGTCCTGTGCCTTAGATGCAAATGAAACCAGGAAAGCAAGTATCTAGCATTCCTGCCTCTTTAAGGAGAACCAATTTTATCCTACAGTGAGACTCATACTGGGCAGCAACAAAAATGACTAATGTCCATGACAGTTTTCTGCCTCAAAGCATCATCCTTCACCAATCCTTGCTCTCCAAGGAACCCTCTAGCAACATCCTCTCTGGATACTGAATGCTGAACCCTTCCTTCTTGTCTTCTAAACCTCAGAACTTTCTCTCTTACAAGTGCTTAATGGGTCATCCACAGAAGCCTGGCATCTCTGTTGCAGAAGCACCTGAATGTTCATCTAGGGCAATGTTTTGAATATGCTCCGGGGAGCCACAGGGCTTCCTCAGACACCCCATGGGAGTGAAGGCCCTTTCCTCCCTCCTCCCACCACACACAGCCTGCTGTGATTTGGAGTAGGTAAGTTTTGAACTGTTTTGCATATTGGATTTTTGTTTTTTTGAAGACAGATTCCAAGGCTAAAAAAGTCTTATAGGTGTAGCCCATGCCCCTCTGTCATGTCTTGCTCATCTTTGTAACCCTGCACCTACCACAGGACCTGATGCTACAGAGGTGCTTCATAAGTATTTATGAATGGAAACAAATGCATATTTTATTCGTTCATCCATTCATCTACTCATTAGAGAATCACTTGTTCAACTCCTATTAGGTCGCAAGGACCATTTACCCATCACTTTCATTGACTGTCAGTCTTGGGTTAGCTAGTGTATATGACTAGAAACGTCCTATTCCTCTTCCACTGCACTGTCTCTGTGCAACCCATGCTGAATCTCAGGCTGTGTCAGCCTGAGTGTTAAAAGTTAGGTCTTATTAATAGTAACAGGCATTATTATTATTCTTGGCTTTACTCCCAATCTGATATTGCAGTTTCTCTAGTTTGGTGACCTCATTTCTCTTTGAGGCACGTTCTATTGTAAACTTTGTCTCTTACTAACACACAAGATAGAAGTGGTGGGAAGAACCTTTTGCTGCAAAGATTATGAAGCTTTAATAGAATATATATCTGAAAGTGCTTTGAGGAAAGGAAACTGCTCTTCAAGGGTCAGAGGTTGTTATTAAGTAGGGCTGCCTGCCAGCCAACTGGGTACTTGTAAAAAATTTAGGATGCCAAGGAGAAGATACTCGCCAGAATAATTTATGCTGTTAATAAAAAAACACTTTGCATTCAAGTCTCAGTCAAACCTTAGTCTTCCCCATGGGGAAACCATTAGCTTGTTGGTAGTAACTTTATTTGGTACTACTATCATTGTGCCAGCTATGTGAGCTAGACCATAGCCCTTTGTTTCATTCAGCTAACATTTAATGAATACCTTTTAATGTTTCATTTGCCCATCCATCCATCCATCCATCCACTAATTCATTCAACAAATACTTACTCATTAAACAAATACTTACTAAGTCCCCATATGTGCTAAGGATTAGAAATACATGAAAAGTCAAGAATCCTTGCTGTATCTATCTATCTATCTATCTATCTATCTATCTATCTATCTATCTATCATCTATGTATCTATCTAGTTTGTGTGTGTGTGAGATAGAAATTGCTTTCAGATAGTAGATCTGGTCATCTTCTCAAGACGTTCCATTAGAAAAATTATAATAGTGTCTGAGAAGGAGAAGACCTTTTTTTCATGCATGATATTTAAGCAGCTTTAATTGTCTGGTAGCTTTTACAATGCTCTACTGATTCCTGAGTCGTCATATGCTGTGTAAGCCTCATTAAAGGCTATATAAACCCCTTTTGAGCTTTCTCACAGCTAAGTAATTATGCCTTGATTGATGGAAAAGTAAGCACACCTTGATTGCTTATGTAATTTTGAATTAATTGCGTTCCTTCCAGATTCGTGCGTTATTGAAAAAGATGCTTATAGACTGATTCTAATTAATGTATAACTTTATGATATTCATAGAAGCTTTAAACACTTAAGATATTACAGCTCCCCAGGTTCAATTCATTCATTCATTCATTCATTCATTCGTTCGTTTGTTCAACAAATATTTATGGAAGTTTTAATATGTAGAAGGTGCTTTGGGAGTGGGTGTGGTAATGTAGTGAATGCATAACACTTGGTACCTACTTCCTAAGGTGGCAATGAAAGGTGTACAAATAACCACGAGGTGAAATGGTGATAAATCTGGTCTGGTTTTCTGTTGTCATCTTCACATGTATCAGTCCATGTGATTTTTTTAAAGAAAATAAAAAACCACTTTGAGGAAATTTCATGTAGGGAATTGGTTACATGGCTGATGGAAAAGAGGAGAAGTCAGTGAGGGCTGGTAAGACCACAGCAGAAAGTCCCTGCTTCCTGTAGTCCAGACTAAAAGGAGAGAGTGTTTCTGAAGCCCTAGGGCAGAGGTCACCAGAGAAGGCTGGACCATGGCAGACCTGGCAGATGGGAGCTGGAGTCATGGCAGTGATGCAATGATATGGCTCTTAAGCATAGAGACCAAATGAGGGATGCTTTGGCCTCCCCCTTCCTTTTGCCCTCTAGTCTCCTCTAGCCCCTGTGGTAAACAGAGGAGAAAGGCAATGAATGGGTCTGAAGGCAAACTGGCCCAAGACTTGCAGAGAACTCTAAGACTGATGATGGCCTCATGCACATTACACTTGAATGTAGAGAAAGTATTTATATCATACAGAAGCCACGCACAAAGCCTGCTGTTGCCTAAGGGAACCTCAGTCTGTGTGTACCTGTGTGTGTGTGTCTGGCATGCACACGGGGGCTGGGGTGGAAATAGGATGGGGTAGACCACATGATTGGAAGAAAAGGGAGATTCCTCCCAAGCAATGGATCAAATGGAGATGCTCAGTAGTAAGCTGTTGGACATAAAGGTAAGATATTTGGAAAGAGAGAAAAAGGATTAAATCTCACTTTTTGATTGAGCTGAGGTGAGGATCCAATGATTTAGAGAGTGTAAAAATATATCCTTCCTGGGAAGTATTTAGGAGCTGTTTAATTCATTAACCAATTAATTCAACAAGCATCTATTAAAAACTATGAACTGCAGACCAGGTGCAGGGTTACGTCCTAGTGAAAACATGATGAGCAAAAACAGACTTGCATCTGGCCTTATAGATTTTACAGCCTAGTGGCTGAGAAAAATATTTATTTTCCATGTGAATAAGTACTAACTGTGATAACTGCAATAAAGAAAGAATGCGGGGAGCTAAATGGTATATTGTAGGGGATCCTGGTTTAGCCTGGGCTCAGGGAAGGCTTCCCAGAGGAAGAGGCAAATCAACTGCAATTTTTAAATATCACAGGAGTATGACTAAAAAATAGGAAGAAGGGAAGTGGGGAAGAGTGTTTTGGGCATAGAGAGGAGCCGTGCAAAGGCCCTGGGGTGGGAGCGAACATTCCAGTGGGACAGGCTGTGGTGGGAAGGAGAATCTTTAAGTGGAGTTTTTTCAACAGTTTAAGCAACCATAGTTGAGGGGACTCACATATTAAACTTTTCAGTAACCTTCCAACCCTAAAATTATATGATTTACAGCATTTAATTGCTTGCTGATGCTGAGTTCAATCCAATGAAATATGCTTTGAGAGAGAAAAGGACAGCATGAGTTGGGGTGCTTAGGTGAATAGAATGTAACACACTAACAAGTCGAGTAACCATATATGACAGTATATGATTAAGTGCTACAATGATGAGCCCGTATGACTGGGAAGATTGGAGGTCAGGGAAGAAAGTGGAGTAGGATGGGGCTTCCCGTTGTCATGTCTCCTGACCAGACAGCTGGAATTCTCCACTCTGTGGGAGGAGATCTGACTGAAGAGAAATCTTGGCAGCCAGTGGCAATCTGTATACCAGCTGTCAGCTGTGCAACTATCAGGAAGGAGCAGGGACACTGTGGGTACCATGGCTGCTTTGGGCTAGGTGCTTTATATGTATTGTCTCAGTCTTCAAACCAACTGTATGAAATAGTAATATTCCCATTTTACAGACAAGGAAACCAAGATTTGGATGACATGTGATTTAGATGACATACCCACAGTCATACAGTAAGATAGTGGCTGACCTGGGGTCAGAACCCAGTTCTGTCTGGCTCTGGACTCAATGCTTCACCACAGCCCTAGGCTGTATTAAACTGTAGTTTGTGTGACTTTGTGTTTGTGTGCATTCTTCCTTTATTTCATTATCATTATCATCATTAAAAACATATGCATGTACTATAGCATGTGTTCTTAATGATGGAGGGAGAGTATAAATGAGGCAGGAAGGTAAAGTTTTAAAAAATCTGTTATACATCAAGCAATACGCCTGCCAATTACATAGAATATTTCACTTAATGTTTACCACCAACTTCGTGCTATATATTATTCTCTCTATTTTACAGATGAGGAAAATGAGTTAAGTATCAAGTGTGAGATCTTTCATCAGTCAGGGGAACAGAGCTGAGATTAGATTCTAGGTATAATTGAGTCCAAATTCCATGTTCTTTCCCAGTTCATCACATTAGTCTCTGGAACCCTTTAAGTCAGTGTTTGCATCCTGCACAGTGTTGTGGGCCTTCCAGTGTCTAGTAAATATTTGTTCATTTGTTACTCATTTAATAAATACTATTTGTGCACTCATTTTATGCTGGACACTGTAGAAAGCACAGAGAATGGAAAGGAATTCTTTTAATTACTTTTTTAACTTACGAAAACAGTGTGGCATTTAATTGTTCTCATACTGTCTTTGATTTTACTCAACGAATATTAGAACTTAAAGAGACCTTAAAGACCATGTAGTCAGTGTTTCCACACTAAAAAAAAAGTTCTTGTAATCAAGATGCGAAAGTTCCCAATAAAATACTAGCTTACAGAATCTGGCAGCATATTAGACAATACTATACCATGAAGAAGATGGGTTATTTCAGGAATATAAGGATGAATCAATATAGGGACAAATATTAATAAAAGTCTGCATATTAAGAGATCTAATGACAAAATCTCTATAATCATTCTCCAGAGATAATGAAACTTAACTAATGCAACATCACAAATGTCTTATGTACATACAAACTATATATATTACATGTACTTACAGGTGCAATCACATACGCACAATCATGCACTATATAGCAATGTTTTGGTCAACAACGGACTGTATATATGACAGTTCACATATAAGATAGTGCTCACGACTGGCCGCGGTGGCTCACGCCTGTAATCCCAGCATTTTGGGAGGCGGAGGCGGGCGGATCATGAGGTCGGGATATCGAGACCATTCTGGCAAACACGGTGAAACCCCGTCTCTACTAAAAATACAAAAAATTAGCCGGGCAAAGTGGTGGGCGCCTGTAGTCCCAGCTACTCGGGAGGCTGAGGCAGGAGAATGGCGTGAACCCGGGGGCGGAGCTTGCAGTGAGCCGAGATCGCGCACTCCAGCCTGGGGCACAGAGCGAGACCCCGTTTCAAAAAATAAAAAAGATAGTGCTCACATAAGAACATAATACGATATTTTAGCTTTACCCTTTCTATGTTTACATGTGGGATTTTTAAAATTTTTAATTTTTTAATTTTTATTTTTGTAGAGAGAGTGTCTTGCTGGTCTTGAACTCCTAGACTAAAGTAATCCACCTGCCTCAGCCTCCAAAAGCGCTGGGATTATAGCTGTGTGCTACCATGTCCAGCCTAGGTATGTTTAGATACACAAATACTCATCGCTGTGTCACAATTGCCTATAGTATTTCATACAGTAATATGTTACACCAGTATGTAGCTTATGAACAATAGCTATAGGTGTGTAGTAGCCTACACTAAGTTTGTGTAAGTACACTCTATGATGTTCTCACAATAATGAAATTGCCTAAGGGTGCATCTCAGAACACATCTTTGTCATTAAGTGACACCTACATGAATGTATGTGTGCGTATCTATATGTGTTTAACACATACACAACATATTTGTGAAATTGCACAAAAGAAGAGCTGAACAAATAGAAAGCATATACAAAGTTGTTGGATAGGAAGACTCAACCGAATAAAGATATAATTTTCCCTTGCATTAATTTATAAATTGAATATAATTTTAATAAAAATACACAAAAGCTTTACAAAATTTTTCTTATGGAAAAAGAAATACAAAAGAATAGTCAGAGAACACAAAAATAGAAGAGCAATAAGGTAGCACTTGTTTTAGGAAATATTAAAACATATAATAAACCTTTACTAAAATAATGAGATATTGGCTGATAAGTAAAACCAATGGAACAGAATAAAAAATCTAAATATATATGGAATTAAAACATATAGGAAAATGGGTGTATAATAAAGTTGGCAGCTCAAATCAGTGGTGTGTTGTAATTGAGGGACAGATTAGTCTGTAATAGTAATAGATGGGTAAATATTTGGAAAAAAAAATTGGATTCACAGTCACACTGTACACCAAGATGAGTTCCAAATGAATCAACTATTTAAAAGTTAAAAAATTAAATCGTAAAGGTGGTAGAAGAAAATATGTAAGGATTATTTTATTGCCCAGGAATGAGAAACATCTGTTCAATATTATACAAAATGCAGTAACTGGACTAGAAAAATCTGATAAATCCAACTTTATGTATTTAAAGTATTTGCATGCAAAAGTACTATAAACAGAGTCAAAAGACAAATGATCCGACGCAAAATATGTGCAATTTATCACAGATAATATCTTTAATATATAAATAGCTTCTATAAATCAATATGGAAAAGATAATCAACCCATCAGAAAAATGGGCAAAGGATATGCATAGATAGGCCAGATAAAAGGAAAATTCAAAACTAGAGATTCTTATAAAAGTGAAAGCAAAAAATTCAAACATATGATGCTTCGTGTTGCCAAGATTGTGTGGAAACACTCATATGCTGCTGGTGGGAGGTAAATTAGTACAATTTAAACAGTATCAAACAAAATTACAAATGCATCTATTCTTTGATCCTACAATTCCAATTCTAGGAAATTACACTATCAGTACATTTTCCTGTGTGAAAAATGACACATGTAACATTATTCTTCACAGCAAAAGATTACCTAAATATTCATCAACAGAGGACTGGTTAAATGGAATTATGCAGCTGAAGTTTTTTAGGAACTGTTATAGGAAGATCTCCAAGTTACATTTTTAGTGAAAAATCAAGATGTAAAACAGTGTATATGTTATGGAAGGAAAATGGAAAAAACATAGATACTTATATTTGCTTCTATATTTATTAAAAACATCTTTGAAGGGGCACTTGAAGAATTAATAATAGTGAATTTTTTTTTTTTTTTTTTTTTTTTTTTTTTTTTTTTTTTGCTTTTTCCTTTCAGGAGAGCTATATCGGGTGGCTGGGGGAATTAAATGGGAGAAATATTTTTCATTTGATGCATTTTTTTCTACTTTTTGAATTTTGAGCCAATACATAAATTATTTTTAAAAACCCTATATCTAAAATATGTGAATGAGAAAACACATTTCCCATTTCTCTTTCTGAGCGAAGTTTGGGGTGTGGACCCAGAGGCTCATCCAGTTAACCCTTTCCACTTTGCAACAACCTGTATAGCACTGCTATGGAATCCTGTTACTACAATGACAGTTTGAAAACCAACTTTAAAAATTCAAAAGTTAGTGCATAGAGAGCATCTATAAAAGGCCTGGCATGTTGTAATTATCTTAGCAAATGTTAGCTATTTTTTTAAAGTTGTTATACTTTGTAAGTGGGCAAATTGAGTCACATGGACAGAAATAGTGAAATTTTAAGTTCCCCTTTTATAATCATCATATGGCGTATATCAAGGTCTTGACACGTATCAGATTCCCAACAAACACATGGTGATTGATTACCTCACTCTATGGTATTGTCAGTGATTAGTAAAGATAATATTGTTGGTGAAGACCTACAGGCATGAAGGTAATGTCAAAATATGGTAACTTGTCCTGTTGTGGGCCTGAGGGTCTTCATCTTCTGAGAGAAGAGTGTTTAGCAGGCAGAATTTAATTTCAAATTACAGCCTATGGAGGCACCATGGCATGATGAAAAGCACATGGGGTCAAAGGACCTAATTTAGATTCTTGATCCATCAACAGAGCAGCTTAGCAGACCCTGGGCAGATCTTTTTACCTGTATCAATCCTCATATTGCATCCTTTGCAATATGATTATTTTCTCCTCACAAATGTATATAAAGCCCAAAAGACCTAACTGGATTTGAAAGCATTTTGAAATTTTCAAGTATCATAGACACGTGTAGAGGATAAATGACAATTTCATAATAATGTCAAGCCTGTTCACACTCTCTGCATCAGTGATGGAGCATTTGTTGCTGGTGAGGATAGTGTTAAATTTACAGAGCAACCCAAGGAGAGACTCGCTTGCCATAAGGGGAGACCCAGGACTGATGGTAGGCACTTAACAGCATGTTCCAATTACAGCATTTAAATCTAATTGCATACTCTGTTAATCTCTGTCAGTGCGGCATCATTTAATATCATCATGGCAGCCTCTAATATCGTGAGCAACGTGAGCCGAGCTGAGACTATTGAAAAAGTTCAGTCCCAGGTCTTCATATCCCCTTTAATTCTCTCTGTCAATTATGCTGCAGCCAAGAGTTCAAATAAAGGTCTTGAGATCCGGGGTTGGAGCTACCTTTTTGAAGCGAAGCCTCCTATAAATATACAGATTATATCAAGATCCTCCAATTCCTTGCCTTGGTTATGTTTGACGGGTTAGTTGCAGTGACTAGTCTCTGGGGATACAACTTACTAAAGGCTTATTTTAAACAAATATTGCAAATGCAATCTGTTCCATAGTTTATAGTGCTGGAAATAAAGTGATACCACTTGCACATGTATTTTTCTCCCTCTGCAATCCCCTTGGCTCAAATAAGGTTGGTGGGGAAAAAACCAGACACATACTTAGCCCAGTTCTTTGCAAAAAATAAGCTTTTTATCTTTGTGTACTCTTATTATAAATGACAGTTGATAAGCATGAAAGATACAGTCAAATACTTAGATTGTAAAATGTAATTATTAAATCATAAAAAAACAAATTTAGGAACATCATCTACTCTATTTAAATCCTATATAGGATTCCATGAATTACTGGCTCATTTACTGTTCCTGGCAGCCCTATAGTTAGGTACCATTATTACCCTGATTTTATAGTTGAGGAGATTGAAGCACACAAAAATCAAGTGTTTTGTCCATGGTCTTACAGCTGATAAGTAGGGAGCAGAAATTTAAATCCAGGCAAAAGGAATCCAGAGGTGTGTTCTCTAAGACTGACTGCATGCCCTCAAGGACTTTTTCAAATCTTGCTGGGGCCATGAGACTTACCGAAAGGAGAAATTGGTTAGCCAAATCCAGCCATGTGTGATTAAATGCCCAAGAGATTGGTGACAATACACAGTGTTAGAGAAGCCCAGAAAAATCAAGATTTACCAGGTGCTGGAATTGGAAAGATGAGATGGGACATAATCCAAGGATGGAGGGACAGGTAGAATTTAGATGAGTAAAACACACACAGAGAGAAGGGGCAAGTCATGGGGAGGGCATTTTATAAATACAGAGGCTGGGCATGCTTTCTTGGAAGGCTGCGAGACAAGGTGTGTTAGAGAACAGGCTGAGCTGCTCTGACGAAGGGCCCTTAAATCCTATTATGTAAGTCAGATATAAATGTGTTTCTCAAGAAGTTGTTCAGAGATACCTGGTCCTAGGCTCCCTGTTCATCTGCCATCCTCAGATGAGGGTTGGGTTCCAGACTTAAGTTCTTCCCACCAGCGTAACATAATGGGCCAATGTAGTGGTCAAGCCTCTGACACTTTCTACCTGTAGGACCTTGGGCAGGATAGCTACTCTCACTGCTAAAGTTTTCTCATCTAAAAAATAAGTATAATTAAGGCATCAGTGGCCTAATGGAAAAATGTTGAGAATGGTGCTTGGCACAAAGTGATTGATACTATGTGTGTCATTATTATATGCATATAGATGGCTCTCAGTTTTTGCCCATCAGTTGGCTCCTTGAGATGGATGTCCCCCTTCTGGGAGATGTCCAAGGTGAAGTTACTCACCAGAAATAAATAAAGCTTATAATGTCCTCTACCTGGAATTATTGCAATGAATAGAGATACCCAGATGAAGACTAGAGAAGATAGAGACAAGAGATTAGCCCACAATGTGAAGAGCTTAGGGCAGGCCTGAGTGTCTGCAGTGGAGGGGATGGGAGGCAGTATGGAATAAATGATGGGACACCCTGCAACCTTTGGTAAAGGTGAAGGCCTATTCCATTTTCCCCTTCCTTTCTTCACTCCTGAAGAGGACATGAACTCAAAATTTGTTTGAGGACATACCATGGTCCATGGAGCTAAGCAGAGATGCTTTAGCATCCTAGGCAGCCTTTGTTGTGGAGGATCTACCCAACATCATTTCAAATGTATTAAAATGCAACCACATGTCCTATTTCATGTAATTATGAATAACCATAGGAGTTGAGTTGTAGTCTAATAGCTGACAAAATGTTAAATTTGTGTAGATATTTAATTCAACATTCATTCATTTTGATCTGCAGTTTTTGTTTCTTATTTTGGAGCCTATAAATATATATTTATGCATGCAAGTCTTAGGGCCTGAGCTCATAGTGCCAAATGCATTAAGTGGCCTTGGCAATGGTGGTATGGAGCAGATGATTTGGTCAAAACAAAAAAATTTGTTGAAATGATGATTTTACTTTTGACTGATTTTTTTTTTTTTGTTGAGATTTTACCCAGAACCTTTGTGGTTGGAATGTCTTATAAATGGGAGGAGAAAAAGAGGTTATAAGCTTTTGCTTTTCTACTTATTTTGGGATTGTTCTTCACTCTTTGATGATGAGATAAGATAGTCTCAGGCTTTCTCTTACTGAAGAGGTGGAATCTGATCTTCAGAGTCATTGTAGAGTCTTGATAGTACTCAGTCAAATAAATCTGGAAATACATGACTAGGTCTGATTTGAGTGGGGCGAGAAAGATTCTGGAAATAACTCATGTGGCTTATTCTGGATACTTGGAAGAGAGGGAGCTGCTCTAATAATGGTGTGACCTTTAGTAAGGGTTAGTGAGGGTCATGGATGGGTGCAGCATTGGAAGCTGTGAGACCAGGGATCTCAGCTGGAAGTGCAACAAATGCCAGTGCCTCTCAATGATATGACCAGTAGAAGGTTTTACAAAGATATTTCTCTGTTCAGTGGGGGCCCAGAACCTTCTGGGATGTCAGTGTGAGGCACTTAAATGTATTGTGGAAGCCAAGGCCTTTCTTGGGGTCAGGGTTGGGAGGATCTTCATGAACCAGTCACTTTTCTTAACTAGACCGTGGCAAGCCCTGCAGGAGATTGGTGAATCAGTTAATTTTTATTCATTTATTTATTTTGGAGATGGAGTCTCGCTCTGTCGCCAGGCTGGAGTGCAGTGGTGCGATCTCACTCACTGCAACCTCTGCCTCCTGGGTTCAAACGATTATCCTGCCTCAGTCTCGTGAGTAGCTGGGACTACAGGCATGCACCACCATACCCAGCTAATTTTTTTTTTTTTTTTTGTATTTTTTGTGGAGACAGGGTTTCACCATGTTGGCCAGGATGATCTTGATCTCTTGGCCTCATGATCTGCCCGCCTCAGCCTCCCAAAGTGCTGGGTTTACAGGCGTGAGCCGCTGTGCCTAGCCAAATTACTTAAAATTTTAAACTTTCTCCTGTTTGCTATTTTGATGACCCCCTTGTCTGGTTCTTGGTAGTGATGAGCAAAAAATCCCCTTAAAATAAAAAGAGCTAATGAGCTTGTCTTCCAGGCAGCAACATAAATTTAAAATGATACTTAATAATGTAACCTAGGTGACAGGTACTTTTGGAGAGGCAGAGGTGGTTCCACAAATGGGGACAGATTTGGGGTGGCAGATTTGAGATAGTGGAAGAGAGTAGTGGAAAGAACCTAGGTTTTCTTATTTAAACAAACTTGTGTTGGAATTTTACTTTGGAGCTTATTATTGGTGTGATGCTGAGCAAATGCTGTAACCTTAGTGAAACTCAATGTCCCTATCTGTAATAAACAGACTAATTATTGTTGTGACATAATTCCTATAAAATGCTTATCATAGTACTTGGTACACACAGAAATATAAGTAGTAAACTAGTGAAGAGATGGCTCACAGCTGGGTACAAAGATGCTGTTGCTTCACCTTCTAAAGTCAAAGAAACAGCCTGGCCACACATAGGTTTTGCAGAGCATGAAATTCTAAAAGAAACTGTATGACAACCTTCCAACCCCATGTCTAAACAAATGAAGCTGGGGGTGGCTGGGTGGGGAAGTTACTTTGGTGAGGAACTTCAATGGAAAATGTTAAAGTTAGCCTCCTTTCCCCTTTGCTAATTAAATTGTTGGAGTTTCTGCAAGAAGGGAAGAAAACTTGTAGCTCATTCTCCAGATGGATGTTTGCTAGGTTTCAGACATACCCCTAGGATCCTGGAGTTTGGAGACAGAAGAAGGGGCAAAGACCATCCCACTCAAGGAACGGTGGAAAATCCCATCTGCTTCCATTGGCGTTGTGTACAGGATGATGAAGGCGAGGAGATTGGAGGTCTACAAGTTTGCTAGAGACTGCTGCAGATATTGAAGATTATGGGCTGGAGTCAGACTGAAGATGTTTCAAAGTGTCTTGGGCATCACTGCATGAGGCCTGGTCAATGCTGGCTAAAACAATTAGTGCCTACCCATCACAGGTGAATATAGAGACCATGAGTAGATGGGCAGTGAGAGAAAAGTGATAAAGGTCACCTGAACTCATAAATGTGCCCCTCACATTCTCTTGGGAAAAAGACTGCCCCCTTACCACCTCAGCCCCCATGTTAGCACACAACACAGAGGACAAAGAAAAAGCACAAGACAATGAAAACGAATGGTCAAGGGTCAGCAAGTCACCCTTCTCTTCTGTCTCAGTGGCCCTTGCAGCAGCTTAATGCAGGATGCAGGGAAGGAGGATGCTAATCTTTATATGGGATTGAATGCTTATCTGAAATGAATTTGAGGCTATAACTGGATCAGTCCACAGACTGCTGGACCAGGTTGAATTATTGGAAGGACTAAGATAATGTCAAATGGTTATTTGGCAACTTTAAGTTACCACCAAACCATTCCCCTAACTCCACCCTTCCACTATCATATGATGGTGGGGGTGGTTGAAAAATCAATTGTAGTTACTAGAAAAAATAAAACAACCTTGCTCTGTGTATCCTTGAGTCATACTGTACTTCTTAGTTATGGATATTTGGTAAGTAAGTTTGAATTCAATTTTAGCTGTATTTGTATGATGATTATTATGGCTATTATTTGTCCTTTCCATATTTACTGAAAATCTAGTGCTTTTTAGGAACTTTGTTATATGCTAGGCACAGAGAAAGAGAGAGAGAGTTCTGCCTTTAGTGGGCACCTAACAAGTGTGGATAACCAGCATATAAATAAAAGATTCAAAGACAATGAGCAAATAGTGTGGCAGAGGTAAGTAGCGGGGACACTACTGGTATACAAGTTTAGAGTGAGGAACTAAGCCATGGGCTGTGTGGTATAAATAATTAATAATGGCTTTCTGGAAGGAAAAACCCTGAGTTGTAGCATTTGCCAATTTCTGTGGTGTAAATACTCCTACCATAGTTATCAGCGGGATGTTACAAATGAGACAAAATGTGCACAAGCAGCTCTAGTGAACTACTTCCAGCCTGATGTGTTTGTGTGTGTGTGTGTGTGTGTGTGTGTGTGTGTGTGTGTGTGGTGTGTCAGAGAAGGCTTTCTGAGAGAAGAAACCCCTGACCTGAGTTTGAAAGGACAAGCAGGAATTAATCAGGACAAGAAAGGCAGGAAAGACATCTAAGGCAGGAAGACTGTCTGAGCAAAGGAAAGAGGCCTATCACAGCAGGATTTGGTAAGGGCAGGAGGAGAGAACCATTCAGTACACTTGATGTTGGTTACTGACCGTCAACATATATTCATCTTTTTTGTTACAAATGACGTGTATGTTAACTCAAATAAAATTGTCATGCTTAAATGTATTCATTGTATCGATTCATCATTCATTGGTCAAATACAACAAACATTTATGGGTGCCTACTTTGTGTTTATCAGAAACTAAAGATTTAAAGGTGAGTGGAACATGGTCCCTGTCCTGAAAACAATTGCAGTATAATTGTGAGGAGAACATAGACATATATGTACACACATACATAACATGGCATGGTGACTGTACTAGTTAAAATACACATACATTATTAGGGGTTGTGGTAGGTGGAGTAAGGGACCTCTCATGTCTTTGGAACATGTGAATATGTTACCTTACATAGAAAAAGGGTCTTCACAAATGTGATTAAGACCTTGAAATGGCTAGATTATCCTTAATGATCCAGGTGGGCCTTAAACATAGTCACAGGGGGTCCTTATAAGAGACAGTGAAGATGGAAGTTTGGAACTAGAGAGGGAGAAGGTGCTACACTGCTGGCTTTGAAGGTGGAGGATGGAGGTCATGAGCCGAAGAATGTTGGCAGCTGTTAGAATTTGGAAAACACAAGAAAACAGATTCTCCCCTACAGTCTCCAGAAGGAACATCTTGATTTTAGCTCACTGAAACTAATTTTGGACTTCTGACCTCCATACTGTAAGATAACATAGTTGTGTTGGTTTAAGGCATCACATTTGTGCTAATCCATTACAACAGCCTTAGGAAACCAATATTGGGGTATTAAAGGAAGCAGTGTAGCATAGTGATTAAGACTCTTGATTTGTGAATTAGATTGCCTCTCTTACAATAATGTCCCTGCCTCTTTGTAGTTCTGTTACTTTGGGCAAGTTACTGCCTCAGTTTCCTCACATGTAAAATGAGGCAATTACCTACTTCATAGCTTGAAGGTGTGGATTGTGATGTTGCATACATAATGTACTGAGTACACAGCAAGCAATCTATAACTTTTCACATTAAAAAATATTGTTTCCTCCTGTCTGATCTAGGTTCTCATCTCTCAGGTTGGTGAGTATAACTAAATACATGGATAATTAAATAAGCTTTTGTGGTCTTGCCTGGAGAAATGGGTACCATTTCCATTCTTAATTTTATGGGCAAATACGATCTCAGTTGGAAAACTCTAATCCTTAAAATGTTGGAACTATAAAACAATTTGAATTCTGTCTCTTCTCTTTTGAAAAGAAGCAGTCACATTTGATCAAGCCAATAAAAGGGTTAAGAGTTTTGTATGTTTCCCATCTCCCTGATACCATCCCCCTGCCCCGCCTCCACCAATAAAATCCTTTTTTGTGCACCCTTTCTTTGGCCAGAGTGTTCTTTTCTTTTTCTTTCTTTCTTTTTCTTTTTTCTTTTTTTTTTGAGACGGCGACAGAGTGTTATTTTCTACTCCGTGATTTGGAGTCGGGCTGTCTGTCCCCTCACTGAGCAGGAGTGGTTGAACAGCTGTGAAAACAATGGAGAAGCCGAGGATGGCTGTGATTAGTGGGGGACGCTGGGGCAATCTGGGACCCACCAGGCCTGTTTCCCATGTCACACAGCCTGCAGAGTCTGGGTGTCACATGCCCGGGCTTGGCCTGGGGAGGCCTGCTCCAGGCTGGGGCTGCCTGATAGTCACCCTGGCAGCCCCTCTCCAGAAACAGATTTTTGTATTTTTGCTATTCTTCTCTCCATGTTCTCAGACCATTGTATAAACATAGTGTTGCTAGGCAGCCCTAAAACCTCCTTTCATCCTGGATCCCAGGAAATTTGGTCCAGGAAAATTCACCGGAGTGTACTTAACAGCTGGTGTTGTCCACCGAGCCAGCTCTCCTCTCTGGCCCCAGGTTTCTCTGCCAGAAATTCCCAGCATCTGTGTTGTACATTTAATTTTCTAGATGTGGATAACATTGAGGTGGGTTTAGAGATCCCCCTGCCCTCTGTTAAATGTCCCTTACTCTGTGACCTGTGAATACAAAATGTTTAACTTAATCATAGCTTTTTGCCAGTCAGTCCTAGATTACTGAAGAACAAATAATAGTTTTGCTTACTGCTCCACTGAAACACCCAGTGACCGCCTAATAGCAGTCTCAATTTCACCTCACTTTTTTCCTTTCAGCTGTAGAGCTTACCAGTCATGTGATTATTATTTTAAAAATCATCTCAAAAGTTTAGTGTATTTTCAGTTATGGAACCACAATTGTAATCTAAACTTATTTATTTTAGAAAGTGTAAATGCATTTTTAATAGACAAATAATAATTTTGTACATTTATGTATAAGGCACAATGTGATGTTTTGATCTATGTATGCATGGTGTAAAAATCCAGTCAAGCTAATGAACACTTTGTCACCTCACCAACTTAGCACTTTTTGGTGGCCACTTTTTAAAACTTCCTCCTGCCACAGCTCTCTCCTGGTTTTCCTTTCAACCATGTGACAGTGACAGTTTTCTTAGGCTCTGTTTCTCTTCCTAGCCAGAGCCATGTTGCATTTATCTCTATGCTTCCAGCAACCAGCACAGAACCTGGTCTGCATTTGCTTCAGTAAGCATTTGTAGGGTGACAAGATGATGAAATCATTTAAATGTACTCATTCTTTACTTGTATGGGTTTTTTCCCCCATTTGAAACATAATTAAAAAAAATCTTGGTGCCATCCAGAATTAAGTTTAATATTCTCTCTTCTGGATTGAGTTATCACTCTAATTATTCTTAGTTCCCATTTGATAAAAAAAAAAACCATATAAATTATAAATGTTGACAAATAATTATTAAACATAAAATTAGACTTTTATTGAAAAGACCTCTCTCAAGGAGATATATGGGCTTTTTTCCCCACATAATTTATCTATCTATGGATGAAAACTACTTATTCTTAGAATGACAGAGGGTTCTACATTAATTCTGTTCTAACTTTCTGTTTTTTAACTATTTTATATTATAGCAATTTTATATATTTGCTAATAGAGAGATTAGTATAATACAATCATCATTTTTCCTCTTTTTATGGTTGCCTATAAATTGTACTGTCTAGATGTATATAAACTATCTAGCCTATGTCAGTCTTGGATTAGTCAACTTTTATTGAGTGAATGATGTAGATATCTGTCCTCACTTGACTTCTTTAATTGTTATACATGAAATTTCAGTCTTGTTTTTATTAGACTGTTGGAATGTTGACTATATGACTGTATGTATGACCACAGGCTATACATGTATGCTGTATGACCTCACTCCTTCTTGGCGCCCATGGCAGATTTACTGATCTATCAGCTAATTGTTTTCTGTGGAGCTCAGAATCCATTTCAACATGGTATTCCAGGCAACTGTCACAAACCAACCAGAGTGGGTATGAAAGCCAAAATCAATTTTATTTTTTAAAAATTGTATGAAAATCTTTTAGAAAAGAATGGCATCTTTGTTATTTTTTTTTTCCAAATATGGTACATGCTAAGAATAAAAGTTAAGCAACCAGCACAGAATCTGGTTCTAGTGAAAAGTTCACAGAAGAAGGTAAAATCTCATCTAAAATTCTTCCTCCTGGCCAGGTGCGGTGGCTCACACCTGTAATCCCAGCTACTTGGGAGACTGAGGCAGGCGAATTGCTTGAACCTGGGAGGTGGAGGTTACAGTGAGCTGAGAGCACGCCTGTTGCACTCCAGCCTGGGCAACAAGAGTGAAACTCTGGTTCAAAAAAAAAAAATTATTCCTCCCAGATATTAGCATTGTGATTTTTAGAGAGTATTGTTTTGTACACCTGTCTTTGAAAACACAGATTAAGCTGCGTACAAATAATTTTATAAAGATGGGATCTTTTATATGCATATCATTTAAAATAAAACATTTTTTCTTGAATTGAGTGGAAGGAAAAAAACAGAAGGAATTGCCGAACCTCAGATTGTTTCTTTACAAGGGAACTTTGTTCTTAAAAGATACCTCAAAGGCTAAGAAAAACAATATAAAACACATGAAGGGGATGAGAAAAAAATGTTTTTAAATGAATATTTCAAATTGGTTATTATCTATTAACTGTAGTATTTTTTTGAAATATGAGAATACTGGTTTATATCTCCCCATGCCCTCCTTGCATCAGCTGGGTTTTTCTAGTAAAATTATTTTACATTGCTGGAATTTATAACATTTGTATTCCATCCTGTAACCATAATTCTCACAGTTGTTTAACCTTTGTTCAACATTTGAATTCATTTAGTGCTCACTACCAACCATTTTATCATGGCTTTTCTATTGAGTTCTTTTATTTTGAAGCATCATTGGTTTGCTGTGGGTAACTTCTTCAAGAAAGGCTCATAAATGTTGTGGTTTTAGTTTTGAATATGCTTGAGGGCATTCTCATCTTTATACCTGAAGAAAAGGTGATTAAATTATCCTTACAATTCTGTGATCCAGGCAACAAAATGATACTAGTATTTCTCTGTGGAGTAACTGAAGGACGGCCCACATCTCCAGTGTGTAGGTATTCCTTGGAATGCTGTCTGAGGTCTGAAGGGGATAAGCCTTTGTTTAAATGAGCACAGGTTACACCAGAAGGTTCCCTTGGTATCGCCCATGTTACTCCATCTCTCTTCAATCCCTTTCTGCTCTTGGCTCAGACACATACCTTTTCCTTCTTCACCATGTGGATTATAATTCTGGCCTTGGTCCGTCCTCTGTGAGATTTAATTTCTTTAGCACCTGCTCTGGAAAGATTTTGTTTCTCACAAAATTTCCTCTTCCTTACTCATAAGGAAAATGCATTCTGTCCTTGGCACCTCTGAAAATTGAAGTAAATGATTTCTCTAAGCCTTTCTGCAGGTTTTACTATTTATTCCATTAAGATTTTCCTTGTCCTCTTTCTCTCTTTTTTTTGGGGGGGGGGCCAGTGTTTCCTCAACTTCTAATATGGCTGTTTGCTTTTAGCTGTTCTTTATTGTAGCTAAAAATGAGGTGTTCATCAGAAACCTGTTCACCTATAGCTCTGACAGTCTCCGTAGTTCAAGGTCTCATAACTAATTAGCGACATCTAACTTGGTTTCTACTTTGGTTTTTGCCTATTACTAAGCAGCAGAGGCCACTATAATAATCCTTTTTATTAGCATGACACAAATTCAAAATATTTTCACCATAATCTAACTAACTTGGGGTGATGACTGCTCTGTGATTTTATGGAAAAGACAGAGAGAGCAACAAATATAAGACGAGTATTACTTTAATTGGGAGAGAAGAGGGAAGGTGGAAATGATCTAAACCTGCTTAGGGGCTTCAGAGAAGACAGTACAAAGTTTTGACATTTGAAGGGAGACTTGGAGATTAAGTCAGAGTTTGTCAGAAAGTCAAACCCTTGGGAAAAGTAAAACAGAACACAAGATGCACCATGACGTGGCAGCAGGGAAAAGCATGGTGGGCCATGGAAGCTGAAGTCACTTAGTGTGGGTTGGAAGGAGCTGAAGTCGCTTGGTGTGGCCTGGAAGGAGGAGAGTTAGAATCTGTGGCTGATGAGGTAGGCAGAGTCAACCACATTATGTTTTGATTTTATCGTGTAGGTAAAGGAAAGACGGGGGGATCATGTTGAAAGGGGAATTTGATATAATCACATTTGGATGCCATGGGGGTCACTCTGGCAGGAGTGGGGCTGTTGTCAGAGGGTGAGCCTGCAGGCAGGGAGACAAAAGGCTACTGTAAGTATGCAGGTGAGAGATGACAGCCGTGACGTGGGCTGATTGACTGCAAAGGCAGCAGACGTGGGGTGATGAGGGGGCCACCGTGAGAGAGATGTCTTAGATGATTTTGAAGACAGTGAGTCTTTAGAGGAGGGATCAACAGCTCTGGACATATTTGACCTGTGTGCAATACTAGCTCTGTCCCTTATTGTTTACACTATCATGAGAAATTCACTAACCAACCTTTTCAAATCAATTTCTTCATCAGTAAACAGGGATGAAAATGCTAAACCCAAGATTGTTGTAAATAATATATGTAAAGCCCCTGGGAGAATGCCAGTCCAGTGGCCCTTCAAAATGAGCTAGCTCTACCTGTTTCCACCCTCCTGGCCATATAAGGTTCTTTGCCTCTAGAAACAGTTATGTTGTTAACTCTCTGAAGAGTGGAATGAAAATTTTGAATTCTGGGGCTACCCTAGCACCCACCTTGTAGAGTATTACTAAATAGTTCAGACTGTAAGTCAGGAATATAAAATCAATCAAACCCTGGCTGAGTAAATTTGGCATAACGTCTTATTAGTCACAGGATGAACAGCGATTTCAAACAACCCTTTGCTTGCCATTTCTCAGAGCTGGAATCAATATGGAATGAATGGTGTGGAGGAAGTATTGCTACTTACGCTGTCACTATTATTACCACTATTTGTTCACTACTTGAATTGTGTAAGGCATTATAATTTTACTATTTCTACCATCACTATTATCATTAGTTATTCACTACTTGAATTTCATAGGTCACTATAATTTTAACAGACATTTTAAATGTCTTTTAAATATGTGCTAGACACTGTGTGCCAAATATCTTAATAATATTATATCACTTGGTTCTCACAATAAACTTATGAGGTAGGAATTGTTCATCTATTTTACAGGTAAGGATATTGAAGCTAAAACACTATTAATAACTTGATCAAGGACACTTGACTAGGACTTTGGAAAATATAAACTCTGGAAATGAAACTATCAGTTAGCTTTTGCTGAGTAATGAACCACCCTAAGGTGCAGTGGCTTCAAATAACTACCATTTATTATTACTCATGAGTTTAAGGGCCAGTTGGGTGTTTCTGATCATCTGGGTCAGGCTTGGTTCATATTAACTGGGCTTGCTCCTGCATCTGTGGTCAGATGGAGGCCTGGCTGAGACTGGCCGGTCTTGAATGGCCTTTCTGGTTTTTGGCCAGCTCTTGACTGAAGCAGTGGGAGTGACTGGGCCTCATCAACTAGCAGGCCAGCCTGAGCTCATTCACATGGAAGACAGGAGTGTTCCAGGACCAACAGCAAATGTGAGCAGACACTGGAGGCTCAGGTTCAGAATGTTGCTTCTGCTACATCCTTTTGCAAAAGCAGTACAAGTTCAATACAGATATAAAGGATGGAGAAGTAAATTCCACCTCTTGGTGGAAGAAGTGTAAAGAATTGTGGCCATTTTGGTTATCTACCACACATGCCTATGTGTTGGGCTCCAAAGTCAATGATCCTGCAGTGCTGCATTTTAATTTTATTTTTATTTTAAGGATAAAAAAACTGAGGTTCAAAGATCTTAACTTGCTCTCTTGGCTGGTAAGCAGCTGAACCCTGATATGAAGCCAGGCATGCATGACTCTAACCAGTGAATTTCTGATGGATCAGGTTGCTGGAACTTGGTTTTCAGAGTCTGTGAGATGTAGTCATTCACTCTTGCGGGTAGTAGGAGCCTCAGAGATTATCTGGCCCATTGGCTGATAGACTTTTGAATCTCATAGGTCACTATAATTTTAAAAGACATTTTGGCAACCAACACAGAGTAGTTAACCTATTTTTTTTTCCTCCAAGTCAAGCAAGGTATTTGCTTGTCATTCTCATTTCATTATGAAAAAGAAATTTGATGCCAAAAAGCATAATTTGTAAATAAAGGACAGTTGTTTAAATTGAATTAATTCAGTATTGTGAAAAACTTGCTACTTTTGTTTATATTTTGTTGTGGTAGCTTTACACGAGTCCAAAGAGCAGAATTTAGGAGCCACTAACCTAGACTACTATTCTGTTTAAGAATAGGAAAACTTTCCTCTAAACTCTAAAACTTTTCTAACATGTGATCTTCCATTCATTGCCTGCATACTTCTAATGACAGACAGCTCACTATTACCTGAAGCAGCTTATTCCGTTTTTGGAGATCTGTACAAAAGAATGTTTTTTTAAATTTTATTTTATTGAAACAAAATCCTTCCTGGTGACATCTATACATTAGCTGAAGTTCATCTGTTGGTGCTCAGTTAGAGAAGTTGAATGCACTAAGGTGTTTGAAAATAGCCATCATGACTCCCTAAGTTGTCATTACCCCTAGGTCCTTTGGTCTCCAGTGATACAGCATTAGCATTGAGCACCATTTACTTTCATCCTGCTCTCAGGCTCTACCCAGTTTGCCTGCATTTGCCTTCATGTTGACGTAGACCTCAGTTTAAGTCTCTGGGCCTGGTCTGATTAGCTGTAGTAGATTAGGTCATCCATTTTCTCTTTCTACATATGATTTTCTATTAATGAGGTGGAAGATCATATTAGCCTTTGCACAAAATCTTATCAAGTTGTTGACTTGAGGCTCAAGTTAAGCCTCAATTTCTGTATGAATGAAATGAGAGCACTTTAGAGCTCTTTTAAAGGCTCAATAAATACTTATTAAAATCCAATATGACTTCAATAGCATTTATAGAATATATTTTATGAACTAGTCCCTATGATAGTCACTAGGAATCTAAAGAAGAAGAGGTAATTTCTATTCTCAAAGAAATCAAAGTGCAGAAACAAACATGCAAAAACAATAAAGCAACAAGATTATCTTTTTTTTTTTTTTTTTTTTGGCGGTCCGTGCCAAATGAGATGGGAGAGTAAGGAAAGCAGCATCAATGCCTTCCTGGGGTTCAAAGAAGACTTTGTAGAGGCTGTAGTGTCTGAACTAAGAGCTAGAGATTGTGTAAGATTGGTCACTTGGCCCTGGTTTCCCTACCACTTGGGGAGGTAATACATCATACAGATGAAAGAGCACAAGCTTTGGAACCAGAAAATCTGGATTCTAGTCTTGGCTCTGCCACTTCTCACAGGTTAAACTCCCTATATCTTGACTTCCTTTCCAAGGACATTATTGCCCCATCTCAGTGTTGTGAGGATTAAATGAGATAATATGCATAAAGTTCTTGGTATAATTCTGGTGCATAATGTCGTAGGTATCCTTGTTCCAAGTGACTTAAGATGACCCAAGTACCAAGCACTGCTATCCTGATTGAGGATACACTTTATCTTCCTTTACCTTACCCTCTGTGCACTGCAATGAAGTCTGCGCCCAGAGTGCATCCCTTACATGTCAGAATCTTAAGATAATGGCTTTAGGAAGAACACATGAATGGGCCAAGAGCTGCTGCAGTGAAAAGTGCTGACATTTACCAGAGCATAGTCTGAGGCAATAAGGTTCACATTGCTCTTTTGAAATGTAATTGCCGGAAACTCAAAATTAAAAAAAAAGTTTTAAAAAAAATTTTAAGAAGAAAAATCCAGTCATTTATTTAATAATGAAAGGTTCTATAAATCTACTGAATGTTTTATAGTTTAAAATAACTTTTTAAAATTATACTTCTGAAGCATTTAAACCATTATGTAGTTCTCAAAATTTTATTGGTCATTTTCTCCCTGTGACATTTGTAAACGTGTTTGACCAGATAATTCCAATTTAACTATACTTGCAGGTAACAATTAAGCATGTGTTTTCCATTGTTCTTCCTTTTGACTATTTAAATTTTAAGTTTGATTTTTATTTTATTAATGTGATTTTTGGCTTCAGCCAATTTAGTTTTTAATCACTGTAGTGTTTGAAGTCACTGGAAGCTTCTCAAAGGAGAAAAATATAACAGGAAATTTAACTCCTAAATAATTTCTATGCAAGTCTATAAGAATTTTCTCCTATTAAAGAATTACTTCTACTTTTTACAACAGCTGAAAAAAAAACCCCTTTTTTTCCTTTTGTTAAATCTTCAGAGTACTGGAACTCAAAAATATTTTTTAAAAAATGAAAATAAATTTGAAGAAAAATCACAGACTAAAAGCAGTGCAAAAAACAGCCATATGTCCTTTATCCATATTTTACTATTGTTAACATTTTGCCCCATTTGCTTTACCATTTCTTCTCTTTTTTCCACACAAACATGAGCGTGCATGCACACACACACACACATACATGCATCTTTGGAGAGCCATTTGAGAGTAAGTTGCATATATTAGAGCTTTTATCCTAAATATTACAGTGTGTACTTGCTAGAAATAATGGTGTTTTCTTACATAACCACAATGTGGTTATTAATTTCAGCAGATGCTGATATAATACCTTGATACAATCTGCTGTCCCTTTCTAGTTTTGTCAATTGACTCAATAATATCCTTTATAGCATTTTTTATCTCCATTATGGGATCAGTCAAAGGCTAAGTATTGCCTTTAGTCGCCATGTGTCTTTAGTCTCCTTCAATCTGAAACATTTCTATAGGCTTTCTTTTTCTTTTATGATACTGACATTAAAAAAAAATACAGCCTCCTCCCTGCTTAAAATATAGTGTATCTAATTTGCAGGATGGCTATCTCATATTTCCTCATAATTTGCTTCAGTTTATGCATTCTAGGCCACTAAAGTGATGTCCTTCTCAGGGCACGGCATTTGAAAATACATGGTGTCCGTCTGCCCCTCATTGGTGATGTTAACTTTGATCACCCAGTCAAGGTCATTTTTCATTTCTCTACTGTTTAGTTACTACTTTTCTCTTTCTCTTACCAATTAGCAAAGTGTAGGGAGACATTTTAAGGTCATGCAAATACATATCATTCTCCTTATCAAAATTTCCCCATAGATTTAACATCCATGGATGATTCTTTTGTTTGAACTAGTTTTATACTATGATGGTTACAAAATGATGATGTTTTTCCAACTTCAGAACTTCTTCTGTATTTACCAGTCAGGACTCAGCTAGACAGCCTTCTTTTCTCTATGTGTGTGCGTGTGTGTATGTATGTATGTATGTATGTATGTATGTATGTATGTATCTATCTATCTATCTATCTATCTAGATTTATCATAAAAATGGACCCATGGAGTCCTATTTTTAATGTTCTATAATTAATCACCACCTTTAATTAATTGGTGGTCAAATTATGTCATATTCAGTCAGTGGTAGCCCTTTCAAGCTGGCTCCTATGTACTTGTAATATGCTCTCAACCACTTTCTGAGTATTTCCTTACTTTCTGGCACAACTCGTTTTTTCCAGACTCATGTTATACACAACTTGCCCCAGCTTTGAAATCAGCCATCTCTCCATGGTGCCCTTGTTCCTTTTGGTGGGGAATAGCATTAGAGACAAAAATGTGGGAGCTAAGTATGCTCATTGCTACTGAAGTGTCTTTGCTTCAAGACCCTTTCAGCAGACAGAGCTAGGAAAGAGCCAGGAAAGGTATACACAAACACATATATTAGAAAACCTGAATCCCTAACAATAGCCTCCAATTTCAGTTCACCCTCACAGATTCTTTATTTCCTTCTTCTACTCCATATTTACACATCCCTTCTTCCACAATGAAAACTCTGGATCCCATCAACATCAAAATACTTCTTTATTTGCTCACTTCTGTAATACACATAAAATAGTTTTAGAATTGCTTCACTTAAACCACTACAGAAAACAAACTCATTAAAAGGAATTCAGAATGTGTAGTTTCCCACCCTCTACCCTGCCTAAAACTGAGCATATATATGGTTGAATGCAGTTTTCATATGACTTTTGTTAAACTTTTCTACCTTTTACTCTGGTCAGTGAGGTTATACAATTCATTCGAAACACACTTGGGTTCACTTTTATGGTTTGCTTTCAGAACTTTTTTTGCCCTTCCCGTATTTATTGGACACATTTTATTTTCTTTAAAATGTAAAACATTAACAGTTTTTCAAGCCAAAGCCCTATAAGCAGCTCTATTTAGAGGAGTGTCACTCTTTCCTATATCTCTTTCTGCTTGTTTCTTCATCCCTATAGGTAACCAACTTAATTGTTTTCTGGTTTTCCTTTCCTTGAATTTTTCTTTCTTTTATGGGGGGTAAGGTTAAGCAGAGACTTTTATGTTTTCCCATTTTCTTTTATATTTTACACAAAAGATAGCATACTGTATGTGTTACTTTGCATTTTGCTTTTGCACTTAGCAGTATCTCCTGGAAATTGCTCCAAATTAGAGTGTAGAGATCATCATTTTTTTAACAGCAGCATAGTACTCCATTGTGTATATATACTATGGTTTATTCAACCAGTCTTTTATTCTTGGATACATTTAGGTACTTTCCAATATTTTTCATATAAAAGTAGTATTGCACTGGATAACACTATGTATATGTAATAATATACATATATTAAAGGTGTATATTCAGGGTTAAATCTTAGAAGTAATATTGCTAGGGTTAAGGGTAAACACATAGGTAGTTTTAAAATATGTTGTCAAATTATCCCCAATTGGTGTTATAGCAGATTGCATTTCCGCTAGTAGGAGAGTGCCTGGGAAACTCAAAATTTTGATCTTTATGCTCATATAATGATAACTCAGAAGGCATTCAGGAGCCAGAACAGAATGAAGATCAAAAGTTAGGTGTAAAATTTAGTGGGAAAAGGGATGCCCATACAAAATCAATTCACAAAATGCTTTTTCAGACCCTTGGACACTATCTGCTTGAGGGCACGGTGGTCTTATTTAATTTTTCTCTTTGTGGTTAGGTATCTTTTGCTAGGCATCTTAGCAAGATGCCTAACACACTGTAGGTGTTCTGTAGAGATTGACTGTTTAAATGAATTAAAGAATAAACTGGCAAAAATCTGGCATTGCTCATGGGAATAAACAAACCTGGCTAGGAGATTATTTTGAAAGGACAAATCTCACCTCTCTCCTCATCCCTCCTAGACAGACATTTCCTTGTTCCTGGGGACTGAGCAGTTTGAAGTTTCCAAAGATGAAAACATGTAAATCGTCCTTGCATAAGGAGATGGGGCCACACAGAGGCCTATTGTCTGCAGGGACATTGAGAGCTCTGTGGTGAAAGAGGATTGTCCTCAACTGCAGCCTGGTCTTTTTAGCCTGAGCATTGCCTTTTCTCTCTGGAATGTAATATTCTACCCATGCCCTCTGAGTGGCATTGTGCAGTAGCAGGGTCAGGAATGGGAGGGTGCAGGCGGGGAAATGATCTCTATATAGGCAACCCAATAAGTCAGAGGCAGCATCAGAGGGCATGGCTAGGCCTGGGTCTCTGAATAAGTGCTTTGTGCAGGTCTTGGTGGCAGTGGCTGGAGAAGCACCTTCCTCTTGCAGCTTACCTGGTGGCTGAACAAAGCAGCCTTTCAGGCCTCGGGCCCCACAGCAAACATTGCGCAGGTGATTGACCTGCTCTCTTGCCCTGCAGTGGCCCAAGGATTGCATTTCTGCCTGGCATTTCTTCTGGGTCACCACTAGGGCTCGTTCTTCTTCCAGAATGTAGGGGAAATGGTGATGACAGCCCATGAAGAGATGGGGCACTGGTTCCAAGGTCAGACAGGTTACTAGAACTCTGAGGATATGTTTTCAGAATCATAGGGAGCAGGCACAGCTAATATAGCTGTCTATTGGCTCTTGGCATGGTCCACACTATATTAGCAAGCACTCTTTCCCTGGCTTCCAGCATTTATAAAATTTCTTTTCTCACTTGATCTCCATGATAGTCTTGGGAGGTCCCTGGGACAAAATTTACGCGGAGATAGTGGAATCGTACTGTGCTGAAGTGCATCCAGGATGGTGTAGTCTTCTGACTCTCAATTCAATTTTTTGGACACAATTATGCACAGTATCATGGGGATTAGTGTGATGATGGGGCAAAATTATATGCTGTAACCTTATTTTGGGTTTTGTTCTGGCTACTCTGAAGAGACCTGAAAGGACAAGAGATGTTTTCCTCTTGCTTATCATAATAAAAGAGGTGAATCTTTCTGTTCTGAGTTTGAGTTCCTTGTCTAAGGGATTGTTAATAGTTTCTATGGTATCAGGGTTAAAAGCAAAAATTGTAAAGCACCTGGAAAAAAACACACATAATTCTATTTGGACTAATAAACTCATGGTTTATAAGGTGCTGTGGGCCCAGGAAATAGAACGGGGTTCACTCAAAGGTGAAAGGAGATGTTTTCCTTTTCTGTGGTGGAGACAGGGGTAGGTAGTGTTTTTAGTGTTTCCATGAGTGGCGGAGATCCGTGGCCTATATGTCTGATGCATCAAAGATGGGGAGGTGTCTGTGAGAGGATTGTGGAGGCTGACACTGAAGCTTTACGAGCAGGCATTGGTTCTGTGGTCAGGCCTCTGTTGAGTGAAAAGGACTGCTGTGAAAGTACATCTGAGCTCACCTGAAGCATCCTCACCTGCTAGATGGGGGAGGACAAGTTCGTCCAGTAGCCTCATGCACGAAACAGACGATTGGAAGATGACAACATGATGGAGCAATCTTTCACTTTTTGGATACCATGTCAACCTCCTTGATTGTCTTTAAAACCCTAGGAAGAGAAGGAATTCCCCTTCAAAAGTGACTGAAATGGAATCCTTCTCATCTGTAGCAAGCTGGGACTCAGAGCCAAATTTAATTCACTTAAGGAAAGTGAAATGATTTGTTCATTTATTCATTCAACGAAATTTATTGAGTGGTTACTATGACTCAATATGATCTCAAAGAATGTCAGTATGTCCTTCTCTGGACACCTTAACAAAGTTTGATTAAAATGAATTCATTAGATATTTGGCCTCTGTCATGATTCTTTTCTCTGTCATGCTCCCTCTTCATGAATCTTTGCCCCACAGTGTTTGCATAAATCTGACTCTTTCTTCAAAATGTGGTTCAAATACTTCCTTTTTTGGGCAGATACTCATGTTCTCCCATCCAACCCATAAATCAAGGTGTAGCTGGGTTTCAGCTTGAGCATGGGCCATGTCCACTTACAGGTCCAGGCGTGCTTGAGGCTATTGGGAAAACTTCAGGTTTGTATCTGATGGAAATATTTTTGGGGATATTGAGGATCCTCCTGTGAAAGAAATCATAATGTTTCCACTTGTGGAATCCAGACAGACACATTTGGGCATGTCTGGAGAACCAGTTGAGAGGCCTTAGGTTTTAGGAAGTGGGTAGCTGACTCCCAAGAAAGAAACTGTGCTCTGGCTGCCATTTGGGTTTGTTTCCTAGACTGCCTTAGCCTTTTTTAAAGGGTGGATCTTAAGCAGCACAGAGTTGCCACACATAGAAATGAAAATAACTGCTTTGTTTAAATATCTGCAAACTTTGGGATAAGAGGCATACAGTTTGGTACTGCTTTCTCTGTTCTTGGAGGTTTATGCAAAAGGGATACAAATGCTCTTCTCCATTTGTCAGAATATTACCAAAATTTTTGATGTTTAATACATCAAAGCCTTTGGGTCATTGAACATGAGGCTTGGCAGAGCAGAGGTAACACTGCTGTGAAATCTTGGTCTAGGGGATAAATCAAAATAATCTGAGACAAGTCTCAATCAGTTTAGAAGTTTACAGCTTGATTTTATGCATTTCAGAGGGATAGAAGTTACAGGCAGATGTCAATCAATACATGTAAGGTAGGCATTGGTTCAGTCTCAAAAAGCAGGACAACTTGAAGTGGAGGGTGAAGTGGGGGTGTCCTTCCAGGCCAAATATTTTCTGATTGGCAATGGTTTAAATATTTAAGCTATTATCTAAAGACATGGAATCAATAGAAAGGAATATATGCGTTAAGATAAGGAATTGTGGAGACCAAGGTTTTTATTATGTAGATGAAGCCTCCAGGTAGTAGGCTTCAGAGAGAGTAGATGGTAAATATTTCTTGTCAGAGTTAAAAACATCCCAAACTCTAAGTTAATCTTTCTTGGATCAGGAACAGACCTGGAAAGGTAAGGGGAATCTCTCCAGAATGTAGATTTCCTTGACAAGAGACAGATTTGCAGGGCCATTTCAAAATACATCACTTAAGTATATTTTGGGGTAAAATACTTCAATTTCTTTCAAGACCTGCTATCTGTCATGTGATGTTATACTGGAGTCACACTGAAATTTGATATTTCGTTGTTACAAAGTCTTTTGTCAGTCTTAAGATTTCTATTTTAATATTAATGATGGTCAGTTATGCCTGAATTCCAAAGGGAGAAGGATATAATGAGGCAAGTCTGACTCCCCCTTTCCCATCATGGTTTGCACTAGTTTTCCAGGTTTACTTTGGAATGCCCTTGGGTGAGAGGAAAGTTCATTCAATTGGTTGGGGGGCTTAGAATTTTATTTTTGGTTTACAAGGGCTTGGTTGAGTACTACAGAGGAGCAGTGGGCACCTTGATGCCTAGTGTCCAGGCGGAGGCCTGCATGAGTAGACTTGTTCAGGAATAATGAGTTAGATTCTGCCTGTGGAAGTCCAAAAATTATTTGGCAGAAAGATCTTGAAGATGATGGAGAGTCCTGTTTTAGTCCAGTGGGAATGGCATGCTACAATATTTGTGGTGTTTTGGGTTAATGTAATCCAGAAGCAGAGAGAGTGGGGGAAGGAATGATGGGCAGTAGGGAAAACTCATGGACAACACTGTGGCAAGTCCAAGGCTGCTTGAGCTCATCACTAGGAGAGGGTTGTGTTTTAAAAAGATAATTTTGGCCGGGCGTGGTGGCTCACACCTGTAATCCCAGCACTTTGGGAGGCCAAGGCAGGTGGATCATGAGGCCAGGAGATCGAGACCATCCTGGCTAACATGGTGAAACTCCGTATCTACTGAAAATACAAAAAAAAAAAAAAAAAAAATTAGCCAGGTGTGGTGGTGGGTACCTGTAGTCCCAGCTACTCAGGAGGCTGAGGCAGGAGAATGGTGTGAACCTGGGAGGCGGAGCTTGCAGTGAACTGAGATCACGCCACTGCACTCCAGCCTGGGCGACAGAGTGAGACTCCGTCTCAAAAAAAAAAAAAAAAAAAAAAAGGATAATTCTGGAGGCAGGCAGATTGGAGATGGGTAAAACTGAAGAAGGAAAAACTGATAACATATCACATTTCTTAATATTTCCAGGACTGCTTCTGGCCACAGGATATGCCTGGTCCAGGAAATGGCCACATTTCCTCCCTCAGGACCTCTGCTTGTATGGGCTGTCTTGGAAATAAGGTGAACAATTAGTCTTTATTCTGAATTCTCTTTTGATAACTCTGTTCTCTAGTTATTAAAGAGTACCTTAACTTAGAGGTATTTGTTTATAATCCTTCATTTTGTGAGGTTTTTTTTTTTTTTTTTTTGATAATCAAAGCTTTGCCTCAAGAACTAATTTTTGCCTACATTATAGGTTTCTAGAAACAATTCTGGGACAGTATTGAAATATTAATAATAAATGAAATATAATCCCACCAATTAGATTCTCAACCCTCCCATATTTTTTCCATTTTATCCTGAATTTATAAGCATACTCCCATCCTTAAGACTTCTGCTTACTTTTTAAGGCACCCAGTAATGTTGATTGACCTTCACCTCTCCCTTGACTCAAACATACACACTCACACACACCCATGCACACTCACACACCACACTTCTCTCATCCCATTCTTGAGGTGCTTGACCTCCTCTCATCGGAAACAGTGGCTCTCTAAAGCAAAAGCTCAGGGAATTGCTTTGAAGAGATGATGAGCCATGCAGTTTGAAAAATTACAGCAAGGTGGCTCAGTGGCTCATGCCTGGAACTGTAGCATTTTGGGAGGCCGGGATGGATGAATTGCTTGAGCCCAGGAGTTCAAGACCAGTCTTGGCAACATGGAGAAACCCTGTCTTTACAAAAAAATACAAAAATTAGCTGGGTGCGATGGCATGCACCTGTAGCCCCAGCTACTTGGAAGGCTGAGGTGGGAGAATTGTTTGAGCCTGGGAGGCAGAGGTTGCAGTGAGCTGAGATTGCACCACTGCCCTTTAGCCTGGGCGATAGAGCCAGACCCTGTCTAAAAAAAAAAAGATAAAAATTCCAACTGAAATGTTGCTGTTTCCAGAAGGTCATGGAAAGCCCAGATTTTCAGGATGGAAGCCTATTGACACTTATGCCATTTACAACTACTTTCAGGATTATGCTAGTCTTTTAAAAATGTCAAGTAATATTTGATTACATTTTCTGTACTGGGAATGTAGGAATTTTGCATATGTGACATGGAAAGCAATATATGTTGGAGTCCAAATATAGGAATCAACCAAAATAATTATTGTAAACAAATTAATAATTGTCATTATATTGCCATCCATGCCATTGGGATAATAAGAGGATCTTCTCCTATGGTATTTTTGCATGGTGAAGATCCACAGGGCTATGAAAGATGGGCTGAGGAGTCACATGGACAGGGCAGGAGGGCAGATTTTCATGGGTAATCGTAATGACCTGGTGCACATCTTTCTGGAAACTGATTAATGTAGTTCTTAGCCATTTGCATATTTTTGTGAGTGACAACTATTTTAAGATATTAAATTGAAATTGGTCCATTATATTATTATCTTTTAAAACAATAATTAATTTCTTTAACAGTTTGGATAACTAAACTTTAAGAGTATTATTAATCTAGAAATGATCAGAGCTGGAACATTGCTGTTAAAGGAATGCATTTATTCTTTTTTTAATACGTCTTATATAGAAAGCACGTAAAATGGAACTTACAGTTAACTTACCGCCTTAGTTTGTTTGTGTTGCTATAAAGGTATACTTGAGGCTGGGTAGTTTATAAAATTAAAAAATGATTATTTGGCTGTTGGCTCTTTGGGCTGTACAAGAAACATGGCACCGGCATCTGTTCAGCTCCTGGTGAGAAGGTCAGGCTGCTTCCACTCATGGCAGAAGGCTAAGGGGTGCTGGTGTGTGCAGTGATCCCATGGTGAGAGAGGAAGCAAAGGTGAAAAGTGGGAGGTGCCAGGCTCTTTTTAACAACCAGTTCTTTTTTTATTTTATTTTATTTTATTTTTTTACGTGGTACTACAGATAATTTTTATTTTCTGTTTTATATTTCTTTTTTTAAATTTATTTATTTATTATTATTATACTTTAAGTTGTAGGGTAAATGTGCATAACGTGCAGGTTTGTTACATATGTATACTTGTGCCATGTTGGTGTGCTGCACCCATCAACTCGTCATTTACATCAGGTATAACTCCCAATGCAATCCCTCCCCCCTCCCCACTCCCCATGATAGGCCCCGGTGTGTGATGTTCCCCTTCCTGAGTCCAAGTGATCTCATTGTTCAGTTCCCACCTATGAGTGAGAACATGCGGTGTCGCACTATTCACAATAGCAAAGACTTGGAATCAACCCAAATGTCCATCAGTGACAGATTGGATTAAGAAAATGTGGCACATATACACCATGGAATACTATGCAGCCATAAAAAAGGATGAGTTTGTGTCCTTTGTAGGGACATGGATGCAGCTGGAAACCATCATTCTTAGCAAACTATCACAAGAACAGAAAACAACCAGTTCTTATGGGAACTAACAGAGCAAGAACTCACTCACTACTGTGAGAATGGCAACAAGACATTCATGAGGAATTTGCCCTCAGGACCCAAATACCTCCATTAGGCCCTACCTTCGAACATCACTACTCTGAGGATTAAATTTCAATATGAGGTTGGAGGGGACAAACATCCAAATTATAGCACTTATATATTTATCAATTTTCTCAACAAAACTATAAAATATGCATCCTTATTTTCAATGTTAGAATTTGCCAAAATGGCTAGCCTTCTTTTCCCTTTAAAACTACTTTAAAGAGTAAAATACTAAATAAATGGAAGAAACCTAAAAATCAAGTCGGCTGATTTATGGTCATGTGATTTTCAAAAATCTTTTCTCTAACCAGGCCTGCATATGTAAAGGAAGGCTCAAACCTTCCATAGAGTTTCAAATCCTCTTCTACCCAAATATTGTATTTCCTCAGAACTGGCTTAACGTTTCTTGGTCAAGCCATATAACCTGTTCTAGAAGGGAACCCCGTCTGTCTCATTTTTATGTGTACAAAAAATGGTTAAAATGGGACAATGCCCCCCCCCTTTTTTTTTACCCTGAATGGTGGCTGCCAGCTATTAAAATGCTAATTACCCCAAAAATACAAAAACACCAAATATAGGAGCCAAAGACAGCCAGAAAACAAGAGGAATGAAGTCTACTGAGTGATTAATCATTTGATTAACCAGGTAAGTCTCTGGCACATTACTAATTAGCTCACTTACAAAGCCCTGCACTGAACAGCCCTGGTTTGATTAAAGAGGTGCCGAGCATTCAAACCCTGATGCTTGAGCTGCTTTTATAAAACAAAATGTGACTTTCATTCTAAGCTCATCTCTGTAATCCAGAGATGACTTCTCAGGCCTCTGACACTCAGACCTAGGCAAATAAATCAAACAGCCAGAAAATAGTCCTGTGAAAACAGCTCAGAGAATATAATCTGTCTTCTAGGACTCTTTATTCTAATTTGTAAAGGAGATTGTCTAAATTCTGAGGTTGCAGTAACTACTTGTTGATGGCCCATTGGGTTATCTGCAGGCATTGGTAGAAGACTCTGCCTTTGTAGAAAGTAATAAATCTGCTCTCACTCCACTCTATTCCTGTGGTAGGATTTATGAGATTTAAAAGAAGATGTTTGACATCGTTATTACAGATCTTCTCAACTTTACTATGGAGTTTGCCTTTAAAATATATTCACAGTTTATTTCTTCTTGGCTAAGTATTTCTATTCTTAGTCATTTTAATGGATTCTTTTTTTCCCTGGATGGAAACATCCATCTTCTCTGTGGTACTAATTTAGAGTGATCCTGACTGCCTACAAAATTAAGGAGGCATATTAGACTCTTTCTGCTCCATGATTCTACTTTGGATTCTCATACAGAATCTTTGCTTCTTTATTTTTTCAGCTTGCTTAAAATAACTGAATACTTTTTCAGGCTGTACACTGCACCAATGAGTCTGGCAACAATGCTATGGTAGTTTTCTTTGTAACTACTGCAGGAATCAAAAAAAAAAAAAAAAAACTAATAGAAATGTTGGTTGGGTTAGCGGAAGTACAGTGTTAAGGTCAAAGCCAAATTCTTATGATATTTCAGGTTGATCACATCATGGCTGGATATCACCTCCCCTCTGGGTGCCATATTCCTAAAGGTTATTTTCAAAACAGAGCTTGTCTAACAATGGCCAGGAAAGAGAGGATCGTGTTGGGACATCTTGTCATGGGGGAATAGCTAAGGAACTGAAGAAGAGACCAGAGTGGATATGAACATGGCATCTGTCTTTAAATACCTGAAAGATGGAATGAAATATACTCTTGTTCACTGTTATAACTCCAGCATGTAGCAAAGTGCCTGAAAAGAGCAAGCATAAGCAACAGTGATCATGACTTTTTGAACACATAGTATGTGCCAGTCATTGTAATGGTGTTTTGCTTACCCTATCTTACTTAGAAATTATTATTATCTCCACTATATAGCTGAGGAAGCTCAGGCTCAGAAAGATTAAGAAACTTGTTCTAAAGTGCCTGGTACATATCTAATCTAGGAGTCAAGACAGGTCTGTGTCCGGGGCCTGAGTACGTCTCTCCATGGCAGCCTGACTCTCACGGCACCAATTTTGATGCCACAATGATCTTAATATTCACTGGGGATCTGAGTTGGAACTTTTGTGACCAAATCTTAGCATTTACATTTTTTTTGCTTATGGATGAGGAATTGAGGTTTGGGGAACTGAGGTTGCATAACTGGTATATTTCAGAATCAGGACTAAAAACCCAAGACTTTCTACAAAACCCAGTCTCTTGATCACTATGTTCTGTCTCCTCTCTGCTATGAACAACTCAATACATGCTTGATTTTAGCTTGATCTGGACAAAATACTACTGTTTTAAGTGAGAATCTCCATTATATCTACCTTCTTCTGCTTAACTTTTGAAAACTGGGAACCCCCTTGTTTTCTGGACCTGAATTCTCGGTTTGCCCTTAACTGGTATTCAGTTTTTCTCTGGATTCTTTATCTGCCCTGCACCAGCTGACCTTCCTGTTGGAAATGCAGGTAATTATTATCTAAGTTTACTAAGTGTTTTGTGTAGTGTCAACATATCAGATCTAGTACAGCACTAAGTGCTTATCCTCTCAACATTTAAATATTACTTTTAACGATCTCATGAATAGAATTATTATTGCCTATATTTCACAGATTAGCAATCACAGTCTCAGAGAGGTTAAGCATATTCTCAAGGTCACACAGCTAGTTAATTTAGCCAGGGAAATCAGGCAAGAGAAAGAAATTAAGGATACCCAAATAGGAAGAGAGGAAGTCAAACTATCTCTGTTTGCAGATGACATGATCTTATATCTAAAACCTCCATAGTCTCAGCCCAAAGCTCCTTCAGCTGATGAACAACTTCAGCAAAGTCTCAGGATAGAAAATCAATGTGCAAAATTTACTAACATTCCAATATACTAACAACAGTGAAGCCAAGAACCAAATCAGGAACACAATTCCATTCACAATTGCCATAAAAAGAATAAAATACCTAGGGATACAGGTAACCAGGAAGAAGAATGATCTCTACAAGGAGAACTACAAAACATTGCTCAGAGAAAACAGAGATGACACAAACAAATGGAAAAACATTCCATGCTCATGAATAGGAATAATCAATAGCATTAAAATGGCCATACTGCCCAAAGCAGTGTATAGATTAAATGATATTCCTATTAAACTACCATTGACATTCTTCACAAAACTAGAAAAGTCTATTTTAAAATTTATATGGAACAACAAAAAGAGCCCAAGTAGCCAAGGCAATCCTAAGCAAAAAGAACAGAGCTGGAGGCATCATACTACCTGACTTCACTCTATACTACAGGGCTACAGTAACCAAAATGGCATGGTACTGGTACAGAAACAGACACATATGCCAATTAAACACAATAAAGAATTCAGAAATAAGGGTGCCCACCTACAACTATCTGATCTTTGACAAACTTGACAAAAACAATCAATGACAAAAACAAACTTGACAAAAACAAAGGATTGCCTATTCAATAAATGGTAATAGGATAACTGACTTACCCATATGCAGAAGATTGAAACTGGACCCCTTCCTTTTACCATATACATAAATCAACTCAAGATGGATTAAAAACTTAAATGTAAAACTCAAAACTATAAGAAACCCTGAAGGACAACCTAGGCAATAACATTTTGGACATAGGAACAGGAAAAAATTTCATGATGAAGACGACAAAAGCAATTGCAGCAAAAGCAAAAATTGCAAATGGTATCTAAGTAAACTAAAGAGTTTCTGTACAGCAAAGGAAACTATCAACAGACTAAACAGATAACCTATAGAATGGGGGAAAATTTTTGCAAACTATGCATCGGACAAAGGTCTAATGTCCAGTATCTATAAGGAACTTAAACAAATTTACAAGGAAAAAAACATTAAAAAGTGGGCAAAAAAATGAACAAACACTTCTCAAAAAAAGACATGCATATGGCTAACAATCACAGGAAAAAAAGCTCAACATCACTAATCATTAGAGAAAAGGAAAACAAAATTGCAATGAGATACCATCTCATACCAGTCAGAAGAGTTATTACTAAAATGTCAAAAAATAACAGATGCTGAAGTGATTGTAGAGAAAAAGGAATGTTTACACACTTTTTGTGGCAGTGTAAATTAGTTTAACCATTGTGGAAGACAGTGTGGTGATTCCTCAAAGACCTAAAGACAGAATGACCATTCAATCCAGCAATCTCATTACTGAGTACATATACAAAGGAATATAAATTCCATTATAAAGACACATGCATGTACATGTATAGTGCAGCACTATTCACAATTACAAAGACATGGAATCAGCCTAAGTATCCATCGATGATAGAATGGATAAAGAAAATGTGGTACATATACACTACGAAATAGTATGCAGGCATAAAAAGAATGAGATCATGTCCTTTGCAGGAACATGGATGGAGCTGGAGGCCATTATCCTTACAAAACTAATGCAGGAACAGAAAACCAGATACTTCATGTTCTCACTTATAAGTGGGAACTAAATGATGAGAACACATGGACACATAGAGGGGATCAGCACATACTGGGGCCTACTGGAGGATGGAAGGTGAGAGGAAGGAGAAGATCAGGAAAAATAATGGGTACCTGAGTGATGAACTTGTCTGTATAACAAACCCCCATGAGACAAGTTTACCTGTAAAACAAACTTGCACATGTGCCACTGAACTTAAAATTGAATAAAATATTTATTGAACAGCTTTAGAAAAGTTTTTATATTTTACTATTACTCAATGTATACTTTTACAAATATTGTTTCTTGATGGAAACAAGCACAGTCTTATAAAATATTGATATCTGTTAAAAAATGAATGGGCAATTCAGGTTAATAGTAATAATAACAACAATAATACATATATTATTTCTGCTATGTGCATGCTACTATGTTCCCTTCATGCTTCCCTTCACTTGCCAATGTTTCCTTCTTTCCTTGCAAAGAACATAAAAAGCCTCTTATTAATCAGTTATCACTAGGTAAGTATCATTGTATTAGTTGTTCTCACACTGCTATAAAAAACTACCTGAGACTGGGTAATTTATAAAGAAAAGAGGTTTAATTAACTTGTAGTTCTGCAGGCTGTACAGAAGGCATGGTTAGGGAGGCTTCAGGAAACTTACAATCACTGTGGAAGGTGAAGGGGAAGGAAGGAAGTCTCCACTTGGCCAACAGGAGAGAAAGACAGAGAAGTAAAAGACACACTTTTAAACAAACAGATCTTAGGAGAATTCTATCACAAGAACAACAAGGGGAAAGTCTACCCCTATGATTCAATCGCTACCCACCAGGCCCCTCCTCCAACACTGGGAATTACAATTTGACATGAGACTTGGTTGGGGACACAGAGCCAAACCATAGTATTCCACCTCTGGCACCTCCCAAATCTCATGTTCTCACATTTCAAAAGACAATCATGCCTTCCCAAGAGTCCCCCAAAGTTTTAACTCTTTCCAGCATTAACTCAAAAGACCAAGTCCAAAGTCTTATCTGAGACAAGGCAAGTCCCTTCTGCCTATGAGCCTGTAAACTAAAAAACAAGTTAGTTACTTCACAGATACAATGGGTGTATTGGCATTGGGTAAATGCTCCTGTTACAAAAGGGAGAAATCAGCCAAAACAAAGGGGCTATAGGCCCTATGCAAGTTTAAAACCTGGCAGGGCAGTCATTAAATCTTAAAGCTCCAAACAATCTCCTTTGATTCCATGTCTCACATCTGGGCAACACTGATGCACAGGGTGGACTCCTAAGGCCTTGGGCAGCTCCACTTCTGTGACTTGGCAGGGTACAGCACACTAAACTGGTTTCACAGGCTGGCATTGAGTACCTGTGGCTTTTCCAGGTGCATGGTGAAAACTGTTGGTGGATCTACCATTTGGGGTCCTGGAGGATGATGGCCCTCTTCTCACAGCTCCCCTTGGCAGTACCCCAGCTGGGATCCTTTGTGGGGCCTCCAACCCCACATTTCCTTTCCATGCTGCCCTAGTAGAGGTTCTCCATGAGGGCTCCCCCGCTGAAGCTGACTTCTGCCTGGACATCCAGGTATTTCCATACATCCTCTGAAATCTAGCAGAGGCTCCGAAGCCTCAACTCTTGCCCTCTGTGCACCCATAGGCTTAACACTAAATGGAAACCTTGGCTTGCACCCTCTGGAACAGTGGCCTGAGATGTATCTGGGGCTTTTTTAGCCATGGCAGGAGGACCAGCTGGGATGCAGGGAACGATGTTCTGAGGTTGTGCAGGGCAGTGGGGACCTTGGCCAAGTCCACAAAACCATTTTTCCCTCCCAGGCCTTCAGGCCTGTGATGGGAGGGGCTGCTGTGAAGGTATCTGAAATGCCTTGGAGGCATTTTCCCCATTATCTTGATTATTAACATTTGGCTTCTCTGTACTTATGCACATTTACGCAGCAGGCTTGAATTCCACTCCAGAAAAATGATTTTTCTTTTCTGTTACATGGTCAGGCTGCAAATTTTCCAAACTTTTATGCTCTGCTTCCCTTTTAAATATAATTTCCAGTTTCAGGTCATTTCTTTGTTTATGCAAATGAACATAGGCTTTTGGAAGCAGTCATGCCACATGTTGAACACTTAGCTGCTTAGAAATTTCTTCTGCCAGCCACCCTAAATTGTCTCTCTCAAGTTCAAAGTTCCACAGATCTCTACAGCAGGGGCACAATGCCACCAGTCTCTTTGCTAAAGCATAACAAGAGTGACCTTTACTTCAGTTTCCAATAAGTTATTCATCTCCATCTGAGACCTCCTCAGCCTGGACTTCACTGTCCATATCACTATCAGCATTTTGGTTGCAACCATTCAGAAGTCTCTAGGAAGTTTCAAACTTTCTCCGTTCTTCCCGTTTTCTTCTGAGCCCTTCAGAGTGTTTCAACCTCTGCCCTGTTCCAAACTCACTTCCACATTTTCAGGTATCTTTATAGTAATGCTCCACTTCTTTGGTACCAATTTTCTGTATTAGTTCATTCTCACACTGCTATAAAGATCTACCTGAGACTGGGTAATTTATGAAGAAAAGAGGTTTAACTGACTTATAATTTCTGTAGCCTGTACAGGAGGCATGGCTGGGGAGGCCTCAGGAAACTTACAATTATGGTGGAAGGTGAAGGGGAAGCAAGCCTGTCTTCACATAGATGACAGCAGAAAGAGAGAGAGAGAAAAAAAAAAAAGAGAGAGAAGGGGGCATTGCTACACACTTAAACAAACAGACCTTGGGGGAACTCTATCACAAGAACAGCAAGGGGGAAGTCCACCTCTGTGATTCAGTCACCTCCCACAAAGCCCCTCCTCCAACACTGGGAATTGCAATTCGACATGAGATTTTGGTGGAGACACAGAGGCAAACCATATCAATCATCTTCTTCATTATCATCAATTTAGGTAAAAAACTGTAGAAAGGTATAAACAAAAATATAAGTCACTCACGTCTTAGAGACAACAATGAACTATCAAACAAGGAGACTGAGGCTTACAGAAATGGCGTGACTTTCTCATGGTCTTTCAGCTGATAAACAAGCTTTCTGCCTTGATTTCAGTGCCATAAAGGTTGGATGGCATATATATTTTAAAGAGGAGCAAATGGATAATTTAGATGTTAGTTAAGGAGAAATAGACAATGATGGAAAAATGTTCAAAAGACTTAGAAAAGTTGGAGAAAACTTATAGAAATGTCATGAAGGCCTTAGTAAGGCATAAATAAAAAAATTTAGTGACATTAACCTGTCTGTAAAGCTATGTTTCAGTGGACAAAGGAGCCCTTTTTTGTTCAGAGGAGATTTAGTTAAGTGGACCCTCCTGGTTAAGGAAATGTAAAAACCAAGTGAATATGCATCTATGATTCTAGAAGAAGAGTATAACTGGATTTGTGTACATTGGGCACATGTGTGTAATTTTTCAAAGGCTGTGCTCCTTAGAGTCTTTGATATGTGGAGTGGTGGTGATAGTTTGCCTTCTGAGATAGAGAAATTGATATCCAAACTTCCGCTTCATATGGTGTGAAGTTAGGGAACTTTGCTGAGTGGATTGGATTGGAGCAAGATGTGCTGGCAAGAAAGGGCCCCAAAAAACCCAATGACCCCAAAGAGTAATTCATTTGGAGGGAAGAGAAATCTGATGACTTCTAGATTTATGTCTCCAGTTCATAACTAATGCCCAGGCTTGTATATCCCACCTAACATCTCCATTAACTAGGTCCAAAAAATAATCTCTTGATTGCTGAAATATTCCATTGGTTTTCCATCTTGCCCAGAGTAAATGTCTAAGTCCTTATGTGGCTTCCAAGGCCCTTTGTGATCTTAGCCTCTGCTTACCTCTTACTCCTTATCTCTGCTGTTCTCTACTTGGTTCTCTCTACTTCACCCACACTGGCATCCTCGCTGTTTCTCGGCCATGGCAGGCATACTCTGGCCTCAGGGCTTTTACATCTGCTGTCTTCTCTGCCTCAACTGCTCTATCTCCAGATATTCACAATGCTTGTCTCCTTGCTACATTTAGATGTCAGATCATACCTCATCAGCAAGGCCTTTCATAAACCGCCCACCTAGAATAGCCAGGACTCCTTTATTCTCCCACTCACTCCCCTGCTTAATACTTTACCTCTGTATCTTATTTTATTTTTTTCATGTGCCTATAACTATCTGACATATTTTATATGTGTAATTTATTGGGCTGGTGGTGGACCAGTATCTGTCAGATCTTACAGGCCCAGTCTTCAATAGTGACACCTTGTGGCAGGAGAGGCAACATTAGCAGAGAGCTGACTTTAGACCCTCCAATTTCCTCTGGGGCTGGCATTTGTAATCAGGACTGAGTAAGCCCCTGAGGTCTTGGACAATTCTAGGTGGTGTGTTTTTTTATTCATTGCATGTTTTTGCAATAAGGTAATATATTCACATGGTCTAAAATGCAAAAGTAGCAAAAGATACCTGATGAGTCTCCCACTCACCCCTGCTCCTAGTCACCCAGAATTCCTCGTCTGACATGACCAGTTTCTCATGTAGCCTTCTAGAGATATTCTATGCATGTATAAGCAAATACATATATAGACGTATATTTTTTTCTTTTTTGCACAAAATATAGAATATTATATCCATAGTTCTGTGTCTTGCCTGTGGATTTGTTTTATAAATAAGAGGCCATGTAAAGTGCAGAATTTGTGTATGGTGTGATGAATTTTTACTCAAGTACATACCCATGTGATCACCACCTGGATTAAGATATCTATTTCCTGCACCCCAATGTCTCCCTTGTGCCTCTTCCTATTCTCTCCAGAGATAATTGCTATTCTCACTTTTATCACCATCTTTTAGTTTCTCCTGGTCTTGAATGCCATGTAAATGGAGTCATATATTATGTGCTATTGTGTTTCTGTTTCAATCCAACCTATGTACTTTTTAATAGAAAATTATTTCTTGATGATTGTACCTCATAAGGATAAAGGACATACAGAACTTTGTCCTCCTCTTTTATAATAAAGAATGCACCATGCTTTGTTTAACCACTCCGTCCTGATGTAGATGGGACTTGCAACTAAACATGCACAAGCACACGTGCAAGTATATCTGTCGACTGAATACAAGGAAGTGGAATTGGTGGGTCAAAGGCTATGTACCTGTATACTTTCGATAGGTGTTCCATTTAGTGCTTGTAGCAATGTACAATCAACAATATACAAGAATGCCTTTTTCCCACACCTTTGCCATCTGAGTATGTTTTCAAACTTTGGATCATTGTCAGTTTGGTTTTTTATTTTTGAGATGGAGTCTCACTCTGTCACCCAGGGTGGAGTGCAGTGGCACGTGATCTCAGCTCACTGCAGGCTCCAAGTAGCTGGGACTATAGGGGCCCCCCACCGTGCCCAACTAATTTTTTTGTGTTTTTAGTAGAGACTGGGTTTCACCATGTCAGTGAGGATGGTCTCGATCTCCTGACCTCGTGATCCCCCTGCCTCGGCCTCCCAAAGTGCTGAGATTACAGACGTGAGCCACAGCGCCCGGCCCCATTGTCAGTTTTTAAAAGCAAAATGGCATCTCAGTATATTTTCTCATTATGAGTGAGACCAAACATTATTTCTTATTTTAAAGACCCATTTGTATTTTTCTGTAAACTACGTACATATAACTTAACTGTTTTCAAATTCGTTAGTGATATTTTCTCTCACTGGTTTCTGAGCACAATTTATGTATTAGGAAAATTATCCCTTTGATGTGATATGAATTACAAACATATCTTTGAAATATTTTGTCTTTGGACTATTTTTAAGCCATTTATGAATGGCTAAAATGTTTTACTTTTAAAATGTTTTAGTTTTATGTGGTCATGCATCAACTTATTTAAAGTTTTAGGGTTTTGTGTTATTCTTTGAAAGCCTTTCCCTACTCATAAATTGTTTAAATAAATCATATTATTTTCTTCTAGTCTTTTTATAGTTTCCTTTTAAATTATTAATAGTTTCGATAATTCTATAATTCATTTTGGTGTAAGGTATGAAGTAGTGATCCCAATTTTTTTCCCAAATTGAATCTATCAACACTAACTGTTTACTCATGAATCCATTTTTTGCCCAGCTTATCATATACTAAATTACTCATGCATTTGGGTTTATTTCATAATTTGGCATTGTTCTATTTATATGTGCACCAGTTTAAATTACTATAGATTTAACATATTTTAATATTGGCTTTTAAGTAGAAATATGTTAATATGGAACTACTGTTTTTCCTTGTAATAATGGTAGCAGACTTCATAGCAGTTAATTATAATAATAAAAGAGATGTGACTGTATTTGGAGCTCAAATGTAGGGAGCAGAATACAGTGGCTAGAGAAGAATAAAATGTAGCAACAAGAGGGATTTTAGACAAAGATCCCAAAGTACATACTTATCATCCCCCTCTTCTCTTCTCCCTCCCCGCCAATCCCCCACGTCTCCACTCAGCAGACTGACTGCTTGGAGCGGACCGAACAGTTTGTCCAGAGGCACGGTGGATGGTGACATAAAAGTGATAGGTTAGAACTTGAATATGGAAGGTCTCCCTTTACCTCCAGTCTTTAAAAAGTGACAATGCAAATAATAGATTTTATAATTGTACTTTCTTAATGATTTCAATTTTTATTTCATTTTAATTTATGATTAAAAATTAATGTATTGAATAAATATTCATTGATTACACACCATTTAGAATGATGAAAATCCAAAACACTGACAAACCAAATGCTATCAAGGATGTGGAGCAACAGGAACTCTTATTAAATGCAAAATGGTAGAGCCACTTTGGAAGATAGCTTGGCAATTTCTTACAAAACTAAACAGACTCTTATATGTTCCAGCAATTGTATTCCTTGGTATTTATCCAAAGGAGGTGAAAACTTATGTCCACACAAAAACCTGTATGTGGATGTTTATGGCAGTTTTATTAATATAACAAAGATGTCCTTCAGTGGGTGAATGAATAAATAAACTGTGGTACGTCTTGACAATGGGATATTATTCAGCACTAAAAGGAAATGAGCTATCGAGTCATGAAAAGACATGAAGGAACCTTAAATGCATACTACTACATGAAAATAGCCCAGTCTGAAAAAACTACTTGCTCTATGATTCCAAATATATGGCAGTCTGGAAAAGGCAAAACTATGAGGACAGTAAAAGGATCAGTGGTTGCTAGGGGTTATGGGGAGGGAGGGATGAATCTGCAGAGCAGAGAGGATTTTTAGGGCAGTGAAAATACTCTGATACTATAAAGGTGGCGACATGTCATTATACCTTTGTCCAAACCCATAGACTATACAACACCAAGAGTGAACCCTAATGTAAGCTATGGTCTTTGGATGATGATGTGTTAGCGTAGGTTCATTGATTGGAACAAATGTGCCTTTCTGATATGGTATATTAATAGTGGGAGAAGGGGATATATAAGAACTCTCTGCACCTTCCACTCAATTTTTTTTGTGATGAACCTAAAACGATTCTAGAAAATAAAGTATATTGAAAGTTCAAAAAAATAATTGATCATCCAATGTAAGTACTGTCAATGGTAGCTGGTATTAAATGATTAGCAAGACTGGTATAGTCCCTGCCCTCAATGAGCTGGTGAATGCCAACCTAAAGGTTATGTGATGTCTGACGAGAATCCTGAAAATTCTCAGAGGGTAAGCAAGTGAGAGTGGAAAGGACTTCAGCAGCAGTCAGGTGTGAGTTCAAATTCTGACTACATGCTTACAAGCCTGACTCTGGGCATATTTCTGAGACTCATTTGCTCAATTGTAGAAAGAGATAAAAGTCTTTCCCTCCTAACGTTACTTGGAGGCTTAAAGGACCTGGGGTAGCACCAGGCTCCTATTTGATGCTTATTAGAGAGTGGGTTCTTTCTGGGGATTTTGAGTACCCTACTTGGGCAAAGCAAAGGGCAGCCACACTCAAGAGAGTGCTGGCCGATGCTTTCTAAATTTATAACATGTATACCTCCATTGAGAGCCTGTTTATGTTGGCAATTTCCCCTAGGATCTCTTCAGATTGCCCATGTTCTTTGCAGACTACCAGACACAGACTAAACATTCATCCTCCGCCTCCATGCACCTTTGCTTGGGCTTCTCATGTTTACTCTTGCCTCTTTCCTTCAGCTGAAACCTGGGCTTTGTGAGAAATTTCCCCAATGAAATGTTCTTCTTTTAACTAAGAAAGTACATGCTTTTTTAGTTAAGAAAGTTTGACAACTGCACTTCATTATATTTATATTACATATAGTATTTCTAATATCTTCTTCTTTATCAGCTTCCCTAAACCTGACTGGTTAATAATATTACAGGCTGATACAAAATGGACTGTATTGCTTTGATGCACAGCTCTGCTTTGTGGGGAGGAACTGAAGGTCAGATATGAGTATTTACTTTTGAATTAGCATGAACAGAGACTGAAATATGTAACCCAGACAGGAAATGTGTGCCATTCCCTGACACCCAGGATGGATTCTATTCCCTCCTTTTTTGTTCACATAGTGCCTGGTGTTTGCTCCTGGAAAGGAAGTGATTACATTCTGTGGGTTCTAGAATCCTAATTCTTATTTCAGAGCCAAAGATCACCATGAAGGTGCTCTGGGTCTATTAAATTGCTTATCTGCCCTGTGCCCCTGTATTCTCATCTGTAAAATCGGTTTAATAATAGAACTTACAGTACTTCATATGGCTTAAGTGAGGATTGAATGATTTAATGCATAAGAAACACTGTGTTTGGTACTGTTCTTAGTGCTTCCTAGGCATTAATTCATTCAATCCTCACAACAATCACTTGAAGCAAGTGCTGTTATTAAAAATGCCTAATATGTTTTTTAATATCAAAACACTTACCACATTGAATTGCACATATATGTTTACTTATTTGTCTTTTCCACTAACCCATGAGGTTTCTTTTTTCTCTCTGGCTTTATTGATATATAACTGACAAAGAAAAATTGCATATATTTAAGTTTTACAATGTGATGTTTTGGTATAACTATACCTTGTCTAATGATTCCCACAACTAGACTAGTTAACATTTTCATCATCTCACATAGTTACCATTTTTTGGTGATGCAAACATTTAATATTGACTCAGTATATTTTAAGTATAAAATACATTATTATTAATGACAGTTATCATATGGTATATTAGATCTGTAGAATTTGTATGTCTTATAACTGAAAGTCTGCACCCTTTGACTAACATGTCTTCATTTCCTCCATCTCCTGTCTCCTAACAACCACCATTCTAGTCTCTCTTTCTGTTGATTTGACTTTGAATTCTCTATATAAGGAATATCGTGTAATATTTATCTTTCTGTTTGGCATATTTCACTTGGCATAATGTTCTCCAAATTCATCCATTTAGTCACAAATAGCAGGTTTTCTTTCTTTTTTAAAGGCTAAATAATATTCCATTGTGTACACACACACACACACACACACACACACACACACACACACACACACAATTTCTTTATTCACTCATCTGTCAAAGGATACTAAGGTTGTTTCTGTACTTTGACTATTGCAAATAATCCTGCAATGAACATGGGAGTCCAGATCTTTCTTCAAGGTACTGATTTTGATTCATTTGGATAAATATCCAGAAGTGGAAATCCTGTATCATATGGTAATTTGATTTTTAATTTATTGAGGAACCTCCATACTGTTTTTCATAATGGCTGTACTAATTTACATTTTTACCCATGGTGTACAAGGGTTCCCTTTCCTCCACACCCTTGGCAACTCTTATTGATAAAAGCCATCCTAACAGATGTGAGGTAATATGTCAACCTGGTTTTGATTTGCATTTCCCTGATGATTAGTGATGTTGAGTACCTTTTCTTATGTCTATTGGCCATTTGTATGTCTTCTTTGGGAAAATGTCTATTGAAGTCCTTTCCCCACTTTGAAATTGGGTTATTTGTGTTTTTCCTATGAATTGTATGAGTTCCTTATATATTTTGGGTATTAACCTTTTATCAGATATATGGTTTGCAAATGTTTTCTCCAATTCAGTAGGTTGCATTTTCATTTTTTAAAAAAATTATTTTTAGTTACTATGGGTACTTAATAGATATATATTTATAGGGTACATGTGTTTTGATATAGGCATGCAATGTATAATAATCATATCAGGGTAATTGGGGTATCCATCACCTCAAGCATTTATCATTTCTTTGTGTTAGAAACATTCCAATTCCATGCTTTTAGTTATTTTAAAATAGATAAGAAATTATTATTGACTATAGTCACCCTTTGTATTATCAAATATTAACTTATTAATCCTATCTACCTATATTTTTGTACCCATTGACTATCCCCAATTTTCCACCCTTCCCTGGTACCTTCTCTGCCTCTGGTAACCATCATTATACTCTCTATCTCCATGAATTCAATTGTTTTATTTTTTAGCTTCCATATGTAAGTGAGAACATGTGGAATTTGTCTTTCTCTGCCCGGCTTATTTCATTTAATGTCTTCCAGTTCCATCCATGTTGTTGCAAATGACTGGATTTCATTCTTTTTATTGCTAAATAATACTTCATTCTGTATATGTACCACATTGTTTTAATCCATTTATCTGTTGATGGACACTTACATTAATTCCAAGTCTTGACTATTGGGAGTAATGCAGCAATAAACAAGAAAGTGTAGATATTTTTTCAACACAATGATCTCCATTATTTTGGATATATACCTAACAGTGGGATTGCTGGATCATGTGGTAGTTCTATTGTTAGTTTTTGAGGAACCTCCATACTGTTCTTCATAGTGGTTGCCCTAATTTGCATTCCCACTAACAGCGTACAAGTGTTCCCCTTTCTTCATATCCTCTCCAACCTTCATTATTACCTGACTTTTGGGTAAAAGTCATTTTAACTGGGGTGAGATGATATCTCATTGTGGTTTTGATTTGCGTTTCTCTGGTTATTAATGATGTTGAGCATTTTTCATATACCTGTTAACCATTTGAGAGTCTTCTTTTGTAAAATGTCTATTCAGATTTTTTGCCTATTTTTAAATAAGATTATTTGATTTTTTTTTTCCCATTGAGTTATTTGAGCTCCTTGTATATTCTGGTTATTAATTCCTTGTCAGATGAGTAGTTTGCAAATATTTTCTCACATTCTGTGGGTTTTCTCTTCATTTTGTTGATTGTTTCCTTTGCTGTGCAGAAGCTTTTTAACTTCATGTGACTCCATTTGTCCATTTTTGCTTTGGTTGCCTGTGCCTGTGGGGTATTACTCAAGATGTTTTTTCCCACTCCAAGTCCTAGAGAGTTTCCCTGATATTTTCTTTCAGTAGTTTTCGATTTAAGTCTTTAATCCATTTTGATTTTATTTTTGTATGTGGTGAGAGATAAGGGTCAAGTTTCATTCTTCTGCATATGGATATCCAGCGTTCTCAGCACTATTTATTGAAGAGACTGTGCTTTCCCCAATGTATTATAGTTTCTTGGTACTTTTGTTGAAAAGGAATTCACTGTAGATGTGTGGGTTTATTTCTGGGTTCTCTATTCTGTTCCACTGATCTATGTGTCTGCTTTTATGCCAGTACCATACTATTTTGGTTGACATGGCTTTGTAACATAATTTGAAGTCAGGTTATGTAATCCTCCAGTTTTGTTCTTTTTGCTAAGGTTAGCTTTGGCTGTTCTAGGTCTTTTGTGGTTCCACATAAATCTTAGGTTTTTTTTTCTATTTCTATGAAGATTATCATTGGTATTTTGACAGGAATTGCATCGAACCTATAGATTACTTTGAATAGTATGAACATTTTAACAATATTGATTCTTCTAATCCATGTACATGGAATATCTTTTCATGTTTTTGTGTCCTCTTAAATTTCTTGCATCAATGTTTTATAGTTTTCATTATCGATATCTTTCACTTCTTTGGTCAAGTTAGTTCCTAGATATTTTATTTTATTTTAGCTATTTAGCTATTGTAAATGGGATTATTTCATGATTTCTTTTTCAAATTGTTTGCTGCTGGCATATAGCAATGCTACCGATTTTTGTATGCTGATTTTGTATCTTGCAACTTTAGTGAATTTGTTTACCAGTTCCAATAGATTTTTGATAGAATCTTTAGGTTTCTATAAATATAAGATTATATTGTCGGCAAACAAGGATAATTTGACTTCTTCCATTCCAATTTGTATGCCCTTTCTTTATTTTTCTTGTCTAATAGCTCTAGCTGAGACTTCCAATACTATGTTGAATAACAGTGGTCAAAATGGGCATCCTTGTCTTGTTTCAGGTCTTAGAGGAAAGGCTTTCAGTTTTTCCCCATTCAGTAGGGTACTAGCTGTGAGTCTGTTGTGTATGGTTGTTTTCATGTGAGGTATGTTCCTTCTATATCCAGTTTTTGTTTTATTCCTCATAAAGGAATGTTGAATTTTATTGAATGTTTTTTTGTCATCAACTAAAATGATTATATGATTTTTGCTCTTCATTCTGTTCCTATGAGGTATCACAGTATCATATTTGTTGATTTGCATATGTTAAACCATCCTTACACCCTGAAAGAATTTCACTTCATCATGCTGAATTATCTTTTAAATTTGTTTTTGAATTGAGTTTGCTAGTCCTTTGTTAAGGATTTTTGCATCTAAGTTAATCAGAGATATTGGCCTGTAGTTTTTTGGTTTGTTGTTATGTCTGCCTGATTTTGCTATCAGGGTAATACTTGCCTCATCAAACTGAGTTTGGGAGTATTCCCTCCTCCTCATTTTTTTGATACAGTTTGAGTAGAATTGGATTAGTTCTTTAAATGTTTGGTAAATTTCAGTAGTAAAGTCATTGGGTTCTGAGCTTTTCTTTGATGGGAGACTTTTTATTATAGCATCTATCTTGTTATTTGTTACAGGGCTTTTTAAGTTTTGGATTTCTTCATGGTTAAATCTTGGTAGGTGATGTGTGTCTAGGAATTCATGTGTTTCTTCTAGGGTTTCCATTTTATTGGCATATAGTTGTTCATAGTAGTGTCTAATGATCCTCTGAATTTCTGCGATATCAGTTGTCTCCTTTTTCACCCCTGATTTTATTTATTTAAATCCTCTCTTTTTCTCTTAGTCTGGCTAAAGGGGTGTCACTTTTGTTTATCTTTTTAAGAAACCAACTTTTCATTTCATTGATCTTTTGTATTTTTGGGGGGACTTAATCACATTTATTTCTCTCTGATCTTCATTATGTCTTTTCTTCTACTAATTTTGGGTTTGGTTTGCTCTTGCTTTTTTAGTTCTCTAAGGTGCATCCTTAGGTTATTTATTTGAAGCTTTTCTTCTTTTTTGGCATAGACACTTATAGCTATAAATTTCCCTCTTAATGCTGCTTTCACTATATCCTATAGGTTTTGGTATGTTGTGTTTCCATTATCATTTGTTTCAATACATTTTTGGTTTCCTTCTTAATTTCTTCATTGGCCCACTGGTCATTCAGGAGCATGTTGTTTAATTTCCATATGTTTGTATAGTTTCCAAAATTCCTCTTGCTATTGATTTCCAGTTTTGTTCCATTGTAGTCAGAGAAGATACTTGATAGTATTTCTTTTTTTTTTTTTTTTTTTAAATTTAAGACTTGTTTTGTGGCCTAACATATGGTCTGTCCTTGAAAATGATCCATGTGCTGAGGAGAAGAATGTGTGTTCTGCAGATGTTGGATATTCTGAAAATACCTATTACATCCATTGACTATAGCACAGATTAAGTCTGATGTTTCTCTGTTGATTTTCTGTCTCGATGATTTGTCCAATGCTGAAAGGAGAGTATTGAAGTCTTCAACTATTATTGTATTGAGGCATATCTCTTTCTTTAACTTTAATAATATTTGCGTTATATGTCTGGGTGCTCCAATATTGGGTACACATATACTAACAATTGTTATATCCTTTTTCTTAATTGACCCTTTTATTATGTAATAATGTTTTCTGTCTCTTTTCATACTTTTGGTCTTGAAGTCCAGTTTATTTGATATAAGTGCAGTTACTTCTGTTCTTTTTTGGTTTCCATCCATATGGAATATATTTTCCCATTACTGTATTTTCAGTCTGTGTGTGTTTTTATAGGTAAAATGAATTTCTTGTAGGTAGCATATAGTTGGGTCTTATTTTTAAAATCCATTTAGCCACTCTTTGTCTTTTGATTAAAGAATTTAGTCCATTTACATTCAATTTTATTATTGATAGGTAAGAATTTATTACTACCATTTTGTTATTTTTTTCTGATTGTCTTCCCTCCTTCCCTGCCTCCTTTCCTTTCCCTTCCCTTCCCTTTCTTTCCCTCCCTCTCTCCCCCTCCCCCTCCCCCTCCCCCTTCCCTCCCTCCCTCCCTCCCTCCCTCCCTCCCTCCCTCACTTCCTTTCTTTCTTCCTTCCTTCCTTCCTTCCTTCCTTCCTTCCTTCCTTCCTTCCTTCCTTCCTTCCTTCCTCTTTCCTTTCATCTTTCTTTGGGTAAAAGTGTCTTTCTCTGTTAGTGTGTTTTAATTTCTTGCTTTCTATTTTTTGTTTACCTGCTGTAGGCTTTTTGTTTTGAGATTACCATGAGGCTTGCAAATAATATGTTATAACAAATTATTTTAAACTGAGGAAATCTTAACTCTGATCATAAAAACAAGCAAAGAGAAAACTATTTAAAAACCTCTACACTTTGACCCCATCCCCTCACTTTAAACTTTTTGCTCTATTTGTATCTTTTTATACTATTTATCTCTTAAAAGTTGCTATAGTTATTATTTTTGATAAGATTATCTTTTAGTCTTCCTAATCAAGATATGAGTGGTTTGCATACCACAATTACAGTGTTAGGATATTCTGAATTTGTCTATATACTTCCTGTTACCAGTGAGTTTTTTAAGTTCGGATGATTTTTTATGGCCCATTAATGTCCTTTTCTTTCAGACTAAAGAATTTCCTTCAACATTTCCTATAAGACAGTTCTGGAGTTGATGAAATCCCTTAGCTTTTGTTTGTCTGGGAAGTTGTTATTTCTCCTTCATGTTTGAAGAATATTTTTTCTGGATATAATATTCTAGGATAAAAGTTTTTTCCTTCAACAATTTGAATATGTTATGCAACTCTCTCTTAGCCTGTACAGTTCCCACTGAGAAGTCTGCTGCCAGATGTGTTGGAGCTTCTTTATATGTTACATGTTTCTCTCTTCTTTTAGAATGCTTTTAGAATCCTTTCTTTATCCTTGATCTTTGGGAGTTTAATTAAGGGCCTTGAGGTAGTCTTATTTCAGTTAAATCTGCTTGATGGTCTATGACCGACCTTTTTGTCTCTTATTTCAGTTAAATCTGCTTGATGTTCTATGACCGACCTTCTTGTACCTGAATGTTGATTATCTTTCTCTAGGTTTGGAAAGTTCTCTGTTATTACTTCCTTGAGTAAACCTTCTACCCTGATCTCTCACTCTGCCTCTTCTTTAAGGCCAATAACTCTTAGATCTGCCCTTTTGAAATTATTTTCTAGATCTTGTAGGTAGGCGCTTTGTGCTTATGATGCAAGCACAAAGGTGTGCTTCATCCTTTTTTATTCTTTTTTCTTCTCTGACTGTGTTTTTCACAGAGACTGTCTTCAAGCTCACTAATTATTTCTTCCACTTGATCAGTTCTGCTATTGAGAGACTCTGATGCATTTTTTCAGTTTGTCAGTTGTTTTCAGTTCCAGAATTTCTGTTTGATTTAAAAAAATTTTAATCTCTTTGTTAAATTTCTCTGATAGGTTTCTGAACTCTTTTTCTACGTTATCTTGAAGTTCACTGAGCTACCTCAAAACAGCTGTTTTAAATTCTCTGTCTAAAAGTTCATATATTTTTGTCACTTGGGATTGGTCACTGGTGCCTTATTTAGTTTGATGAGATCATGTTTTCCTGTACGTTCTTGGTGTTTGTGGATGTTTTTCAATGTCTGGATGTTGAAGAGTTAGGCATTCATTCTAATCTTCACATTCTATACTTGTTTGTACCTCTCCTTCTTGAGAAGGCTTTCCAGGTATTCAAAGGGAATTCAGTGTTATAATCTATTGCAACTCTTTGGTCACTATAGTCATATCTGCACAAGGAAGTGCCACAATCCTAGTAAAGCTGCAACTCTTGCAGACATGTAGAAGTACTGCTGTGGTTGGCTTGGGTAAGATCTGGGAGAATTCTCTGGATTGCCAGGCAGAGGGTCTCTTTTTTTCCCCTCACTTTCCCCCAATAAGAAGGAGGCTCTCTTTGCAGAAGACTGCTTGGAAATGGGGGACGGGTGGTGAAAGCACTCTTGTGGCCACCACAGCTGGGACTGGACTGGTTCACATCTGAAGCCAGCACATTATTAGGCCTTGCCCAAGGCTTATGGTGGCTACTGCCTGGCTACCATGAATGATTATTCAAGGATGAAGAGATCTTTAGTCAGTAGATGGGGAATCCTGCCAAGACTGGGTCCTTCCCTTCAGTACAGTGGGTTCCATTCTGGCCCAGGGTGAGTATACAAATGCCATCCAGGAGCTAGGACCTGGATGTAGAGGCTTCATGAATCTGCTTGACACTTTATTTTACTGTGGCTGAGCTGGTACTGAACTTTCAAGACAAAGTCTTCTGTACTGTTCCCTTCCCTTTCCCCAAGTGGAAGGAGTCTCTCCCAGACCTGCTTTGCTTGGAGTTGGGGGAAGGGTGATACAAGTACTCCCTTGGCCACCACAGCTGGTGTCTCAAGTGCACCCGAAGTCCACTGGCTCCAAGCCCAGCATAGCAGAAGGACTTATCCAAGGCCGTTTTGCCATTCAAATTCATTTAGGACATTCACAATTCATTCACAAGGACACTTTAGTCGGAGGAGCCCTGGGATCCTGAACTAGGTGGTGGAGCTAGCTGGAACTCAGATTCTTACTGCTGCGATGGAGGATTTCCCTCTGGCTAGGGCTAGTCTGGCTGTTCCCTCCAAGGGCACTGGCCAAGTACTGCCCTGTGTTGGGTTCCTCTGTGACAGGGCAGCACTGAATTCCTATGTGAAGTCCCACAATCACTCACTTTCCCTCCCCCAAGCATATAGATTTTCTCTCCATGCACTGCTGCGGGATTGGCGAGGGCGGTGTTTGCAATGCAAGAATGTCTTTCCTACCCTCTTCAGTGCCTCTTTCCCTAATATGATGTTAAATCTAGGTACTGTGATTGCTCGTTTGATTTTTGGTTCCTTTGAATGTGCTTTCTTGCAAGGATAGTTACTCAATTTGGTTTTCCTGTCGGGGAGGAGCGATCCCTGGAGGATTCTATTAAGCCATGTTGCTCTCCCCACTCCCTGCCTTTTAATATTTTTTGACTGTTTCCCTTGCCATGCAGAAGCTTTTTAGTTTGGCGTAGTCCTACTTATTTAGTACAGAAATAGAGAAAGCAATGCTGAAATTTATGTGGAATCACAAAACACTCTGAATAGCCAAAGCCAACTTGAGAAAGAAAAACAAAGTCAGAGGCATCACATTTCCTGATTTCCAACTATATTATCAAGGTATAGTAATCAAAACAGCAGAATACTTGCCAAAAACAGACACATAGGCCCATGGAACAGAAATAAGCCTATGAATATACCATCAACTAATCTTTGACAAGGGCACCAAGAATATATAATGGGAAAAGGCTGGTATCTTCTATAAATGGTGATCAGAAAACTGAATATCCACATGCAAAAAAATAAAATTGGGCCCTTATCTTACATTATACACAAAAATCAACTCAAAATGGATTAAAGACTTACATGTAAGACCTGAAATTATGAAACTCCTAAAAGAAAATACAGAGAATAATCTTATTAACATTCATCTTGGCAATTTTTTTTTTTTTTTTGGCCTGACACCAAAAGCACAGGCAACCCATGAAGTTGTAATGGCAGAAAATGTGTCTTGTTTGTTGCTGCATTCCTAGAACCTAGCATTGGGCTTGCACATAGTATGTGTTCAATATTTGTTTTAAAATAAATTAATGGATAATATATTACTCTGTGGTTCATTGACTCAATGATTGTGCGGGGACTGAGGTACTATGGTATGACTAGGCAGATAAATGTGACTATAGAGACTATGCAGGTTGTTACAGGGGTACCATTTACATAAACTGTACAAAGTTGTTGTTCTGAGAAAGACATTCTTGGAAACTATGAATAAATAGTTTTTTTCACACTAATAATTATTTATTCTTAAGAGTTGATTTCAATGACTAAAACCATTGAAATACTTACAGTTTTTTAAAAAATGTGGTATTTTAGATAGGACTCAGAGATGTGACCTGTGTAATGTTTCCTTTCTTCTTATTTTTAAAAATAATCTAAGATTTTGAAATGGGACTTAGGGGGAATGCTGGAATGGTGGATGTGTCTAAGTGGTTTAACCAAACTGTAATCATGACACTCCTCTCTGCCTGACCTTTTCACTCCCTATACTCAGTGGTGAGATAAGATTTGTCCTTGTGACTTCAGAATGATGAGGTTATTAGGGAGACTGGCTGGGTAATTTATTAGATATCTGATTTTGGGAAAGTCACTTAACCTCTTTGTGCCTTGGTTTTGTCCTCAAGGGCTGTTGTGAAGTTCAAGTGAAATAATAAATATTACAATGCTTAGGGAACTGCAGAAGCTATTTGAATGTACAGTTTTATACTTATTGTTTGTGTGTGTTTGTCGGGGGAGGTGAAGTCGGGGGTTCCTTGCCTCTTCTCCCGTGTTTCTGATCTTGCCTTCAGGTGAAGTCATGCCTCAGACTGCCTTCTCCCACTTCCAGGATTCCTCTATGTTGATAAGGGAGGAAGATTTTCCGCTCAGATGTGTCCACAGTCCTGGTGGGCAGGATTACAGTTCCTTCAAGGCAAAGGACTCGGCTCTCCTTGCTGCTCCATCACATCCTCACAGCACCTGATCTAAACAGGTGGGCTCATGGTCTTTTCTCTCAGTATCTTGATGGACCTGTCAGGTCGATTCTGCTTTGCAATTTGACCATCTTAGATAGCGTCAGAAGAAGTGGGAAGCCCATCTTACATCTATTAGCCTCAGGCATGTGTGTCATCCCAGCATATTAAAGAAACTCTGAATCGGACAATCACTCCCTTGGTTTCTTTTCTCTAATTTTTCTTTATGTGAACAACTTCCTTAGGATGCTAGAGGGGAGCAGGGCCGACTGTTAAATTTAAGAAACAGAATCCTTTAGCATCCTTAAAGTGCTACGAGATGGTAAATTCTATGAAAGCTGAAGGTGTGGATTCTAGAATCAAGAAAGACCTGCATTGAATCCTGGCTTAACTACTCTGACTTGGAAATACGTCTTAACATTTCTAGTCTGAGTTTTCTTCATTCTGGGAAGGGAATCACATTTGTACCAACCACATAGGGTTCTTGTATAGATCCTCTGTGAAAATGTATTCAAAGTGCTTACTACTAGGTGTGCCTGTAGAAGTGGGTAATAAATGCTAAATAAAGTCATTTTAGTTAATTCCAAGCTTTGAAAATCATCAAAAGTTTCTGTGCAGCCATGCAGCATATTTTGATGTAGTTAAAATCAATTAAAGACAGCGTTCTCTTAAAGCAGAACATTGAGTTGGACGTGGATTTTTAATGTTATCTTTTCCTTTTCAAAATGCGGACCATCTCTACATGTCTAACTTTATTTCCTACTTCTTTTCACCACACATATTTCCGACCTTTCCCATGAATGTGTGTACATCCTCATGGCTCTAGTCTAGTGCCTTAATAAAGCCTTTCTAATGTTTGGTTTCCTCTTCTTTTTTCCTCCATTTTACTTTCTTGAAATTTTTCAGGAAGCTTTCTGAACTCCATTTCTTCTTGATTCTTTCAGTATCCATTCCTAGTATTGCAAAATTCATTATATATAGTATCCGACATCTTTTGACAATTGCAAGCGTGTTCAGTTGTTAACTTAGTGAGTATAGGAATCACAATTATTTCTTTTTCATTATCTGAAGGAAGACAGTGCAATGTATTGGAAACAGCCTGGGATTTGGAAATAGAAAGTAGGGATTCTTTTGATGACTTTTCATTGATAATAACTAGTGTATAGACACATTTTATTTAGATTATATCAGGGCTTCATCTCTCTGTGTGCTGCTATGTGGTGCCTTAGAGATAAACAATCTTTTCTCTGTTAGTTTACCAGACTTATAGAAATCTGTTACATAGCATGTGTTCATTGAAGTCTCTAGTTTATAAAACTTGTTAAAGCTTAACTCTGAAACTCAAGATTTTTCATTGTTAAAAAGATGTCTTCTTAATGTATAACCAGGTTTTATTTAGTAGAATTACTTCTCATGACATGAGAAAGCTTAGCTAGGAGTAAACAGTGAAAACTAAGGAAAGCAAAGGACAATTAATGACTTTTTTTGCAGTATGTGTACCAAAGCATTCAGTACTGTGCTTTGTGGCTGAAGAGTTGTGTTACAGAGAGAAATACTGACATTTATGATTTGGTCTAGTGGCAAAACCTATGCACTTAAGTAGATTTATCAGTGAACTAGCCTGAAGGACTTTCCTAAGATGAGAAACTGCTCTAGAACACTCAGAAAAAACAAATGCAAGAATCAGGTCAAAATCATTTTTCAACTTACATAGGCCTCTTTGAAAGTATGTGCCATTTCATTTCACATTGATTGACCCTCTACGGCTTTGTGAACATGAACAGGGTTCCAGAGGTTCTTTGTGAATTGATGTATCAAAAATGGTGAGATGTATCTTAAGCATAACTGGTTCAAGATAAAGACCATGCTCGATCCCCCTAAATTTTAACCCTAGTTAGGAGACAATTCTAGAGTTACTACTGTGAACTTTTGGGAAATTGGAGATCAGACAGGGATGATCTTGCATTGCTGAATCTTCCCTCATTCAAAAGTGCCCGGTACTAGGTACCAATGTTTAAAGATATGATCAAGGATCAGTATGAGTCTGCCTTCATTGAATTAACACATTAAGGCTATGTTGGTATACCTAGGAGGGCTTTCAGGGTCAGGAAAATTACTGGAGGAAATGGCATTTAAAATAAGATGGAAAGGGCAAGTGAGAATTAGCCAAAAGCTACCCTCTCCTGGGTGGAGAATCTTGGCTAGCATATATACAACTCAGAGAAGATAGAAAGTTAGAGTGTTGGGGGATTTTCAAGTCATTTGTTATCACTGGGGTTGAGTGAGATAAAGAGGTGTCGCTAGATGAGTATCTAGTTATTAGCAGGGGTTAGGTCATAGAGGATAATAGCAATTATGAGAGTGGACTTTCAAGTAAGGGTAATGGAGAGTCACTGGGGAGTTTTAAATAAGGGTGGTGATAGGAGAAAATGCTTTCTTTAGAACCACCTTTCTGATTATGGTGTGAAGAATGGGTAAAGAGAAAAGACAAGAGGGACTGAGACCACTTAGGACATTATTGCTATAAAGCTGGCAAGAGATGGAGATGGCTCCATAAACACAGCCTTATTAGGGATGGAGAAAAGTAGATGGATTCTAGATATGTTTCAGAGATTTCATGCATAAAAAGCCCTATGACCTATTGAATGTAAGGAATGAGAAAGAGGTAAGACATCCAGGGTTATGCAGTTGAATGATGTGGGCATCATTAATTAAAGTAAGAGGAAATGAGCATGTTTTGCAGTAAATAAAATAAATTCAATTTTAACATGGTCTATCCAAGCAACATGAAACCTGGGAGATAATCACACAGAAGCCAAGGGAGGAAAGCCTTTTTAAAGGGAGTGAATAAGCAATAGTATAAATGCTACTGAGAAGTTAAGTAAAAAAGAAATAGACTCGGAAGTCTACCAGAGAGATGCAGGTTTCAGTTAGAAAAAAAAGGTGGAATTATCAAACAGGTTAAAGATGTGAGAAAGTGAGATCTCCATGGAAAAGGATTTCCAGTGTGGAGGTTTGTGGGGTGGGGGAAGCAGTAAAAAGTGGGTCTGGGAGAAGTCAAGCAGCAGCATTCTTATTTACGGAGTGCTTATTTTGCACCTTGGAAAGTGCTTGAAAGGTATTACAGCTTTTGATACTTACATTATCCTGTGAAATTGGTGCTCTCATTGTCTCCCCTTTTCAGGTGAGAAAACTGAGGTTCTGAGAGATTAAGTCAATTTACCTAAAATCATACAGTTAGTACGTGGCAGATTTGAACACAGACCTATATGGCCCAGATTCCTGCTTGTAACCACTGGTGATGCTGCTATGAAGAGCACAATGAAAAGCGCAATATAGAAAGTGTAAACCAAAAATAAAATGCTAAGACCCCCAACCATCTGAATGGACCCCTCCTCTCAACCAAGGGCATTCCAAAGTTAACCTGAAAAACTAGTTTAGGCTGTGATGGGAAGGGGGAGCCTGAAATGCCTCATTATACCCTCCTTCCTTTTGGAATTACTAATAGAACAGATTCTTTAAGTCTGATAAGAAACATTTACAGGCTATTCTCTCTGAAGTCTGTTACCTGGAGTTTCGTCTGCATTATAAAACCCTGGTCTCCACGATCCCTTATTGTAACCCAGACATTCTTTGATAATGACTCTTTCAATTAGTTTCCAATCAGAAAATCTTTAAATCTAGAAATCACCATTAAAGAACTTATCCATGTAACCAAATACCACTTGTTCCCCAGAAAGTATTGAAATAATAATAGTAAGAAAGAAAATCTTTAGATCTACCAATGACCTGCCTGCCCCCACTTCAAGTTGTCCTGTCTTTCCGGACCAAACCAATGCACATCTTACATGTATTGATTGACATCTCATGTCTCCCTAAAATGTATAAAACCCAGCTGTACCCCAATCCCTTTGGGCACATGTCATCAGGACCTCTTGAGGCTGTGTCACAGGCACATCCTTAACCTTGGCAAAATAAGCCTTCTTAATTGATTGAGACTTGTCTTAGATATTTTTAGTTTACAATTGGCAATGATGAAGGAATTCTGAGTGGAGGTGCCTCTGACCTTGACAAATCTCCTATTGGTGCTTGGAACCAACTTGAGCATTCTTTATTGCTCAAACCAATAGGACAATTTGCTGAGGCCTGGGAGCTCCCCCATCCAGAGAATCCCTGATGTTCCCCAATTTGGTTGTGATCTAAGGTTTATTTGGCTGTACAACTCCTTTTCTGGAGTTTTACTCTAATAAAGAACCCCAAAGGTTTGTGTCTTTGAGAATTGGATCTTGTGAATTGTATCATTGGAATCCCTTGTGAGTTGCCTTCTGATTGGGTTCAACCAATGGGAGATTGGTGGGCAGGAGAGAGATGTCTCCTGTGCAGCAGTGTCCCACATCTGGTAATAGCTACATCCCTCTGGGTAGCCCCTTCTCCTTCAGGGCGCTCGTCTTCACAGAGCTCTGGTAGAAGCTTTTCCTTCCTTTGTCCCTTTAGCCATAGGTGGTAGTAACTCCTTCCAGCTGTTGCTGGTCTTTTGGTTTTTCACCTGCGCCTCTCTAAGTAGGGGCTTCATTCAAGTCTCCCCATTTGAACCATCTGGGAATGAATTGTGTCTCCTGCTGTGCTCCTGAGTAATAGAGACAGTAGCCAAGGGGTAATAGGGACATGAGGACTGAAAAATTTAACTGACAGCAAAACCTATACACTATATCACCATAAATAATCATGATGAGAGTTATAACACTCACAATTGTTGACACTTTATGATTTATAAAGTGCTTTCACATAAGTTATATCATTTGGGTCAAGAAATAACCCCAAATAGTAGATTCCATTATTTACATTTTAGACAAGCAGACTGAGTCTCAGAAAAGTTAATATGTTCAAAGTCTCCCAGGTGACAGGGCTGAGCTTCCAAATTCAGTCCTCTTGAGATCAAAACCAGAATTCTTTCTACCACTCATCTGCTTCCCATTAGTTACTGAGATGACAGAATGCCTTTTCTGTAAAGCCTCCTGCAGTGGGCAGGCAAAGAACGTCTAAATCATGTCAGGAATCCCCAAGAACTCAATGCGTTTCATATCATAGCTAGATTCACGTGAAACAAAACTTCCTTCAATCTCTTGGGATTTGTCTCCCTGTGTGTAGGTTAAAGAAGACCAGTAAAGCATGCCAACTTCGTGAACAATATCAGCATAAAATGGGACCTGATAGTAGGTCTCCAGTGGCTGAAAATAACTGGACAAAGTACAAAGAAACTCTTACAATCCCAGGAGATTATGTTGATGATTTCATTGAGCTTATTCTTGGATCTGCAGCCTTTTCAATATATTGGGCCTTTCCCATATGTACTTTGTTGATTTCTCAAGATCAATACTCGCTGACTATAGATTGAGATTTAATAGCATCTTTTGAAGGCCTACTCTGTGCCAGATATTTTCACAGGCATCATCTCATTTTAGTCTTTGTTCAAGGCCATGGGGCTGGTGAGTGAGAGTGTAGAATGAAATCCAGGTGTCCTGGTTCCTTTTGCAGATCAAGTCTCTTACCCCAGGTTAGGAAGCAGTTTCCACAATTTCTTCCCGTTTCTTTTAATTTCCTTAGATATGCCTGGTGAAAACCTAAAGAAGAATCAAGTTTATGAGTTGAATCTGCTGATTCAGTTCAGGGGTTTGTGGAAAGGGCTGTGCCTAATAAGTAGGGACAAGGGCTGATGGCATGGTGATTTACATTATCCAAAACCCAAGTCTTCCTCTTGTCTCTCCTTAGATGCTTAGAGAGAAAGGAGAAGACCCTTCTCCTTTGTTGGATTATGAGGCAATAGGCCTGCCAACCTCCCCAGTAAAAGTAGCCCTGCAGAAGTTGCAGTGCTCCAGCCTGAGCCGAATGTCTATCTAGGAGTGACCCTGACAATGGTGATCAACGTAGATTGACCATTGTTCTTTTCATTATTGTCGCCTAAATGATCAAAATAGCACACCAGCCTCAGGGTTTATATCCCCCTTGATAACTAATTGTTCACCCAGACCATTGTTTTTGATGGGAGCCTTCAATCTCCCAGTGTGACAATAATTGCCTGAACGGAGATGCTGAGAAGGGAACTACTGAATAAACTCCTAGACATTTAGCATGGGGTTGAAGCCTTCTCAGTTTGATGTAAACTTACTCTTTTGCCATAAAATCTGCTGCTGATTCTCTTTCTTGTACCCTGAGCTACAGTTGTATCAAATTGCTCAAGCTCTTTAAACACACCATACCTTCATGCCTCTGTGGGTTATTCCTATAGTGAACTTCCATGTTTCTTCACATGAGGAATGTCTGTGATTATTTTAGGACCCAATTCAAAAACCGTCTTCTCTCTGAAGCCTTCCCTGATCCCCTCCCTTCATCTCTACTTCTCTAGAACCGATGACTCTTTTTTTCTGTGCTCTGTAAGAAACTACTTTTTACCTTTAGTGCAGGGGTTGTCACTTTGTAGAATAAGCCATGTGCATTCCTGAAATCCTGATAAATTCTCCTCAAGAGCAGTGGCTGTTCCACAGTGGACACTCAGTGGAAGTTACTATCTGAGTAAGAAATTGAATTCTCCTTCTGTGAGTTGAGGGTTGTATGATTTGATCATTCTCTGATCCTCACAAAGCATTCCAGTCTGTGGTTACACAATGGCAATTTATATCTTTGCTCTCAGATAGAACCTAGCTTTGGCTGGATGCCTAAAAATATAGTGGACATAAATTAACAGGGAGCAATTTACAGTCTGTCATGTCTTATTGCTTAATGAATTTGTCAAAAATCATATTACTCTGAAAATTATGGCAACCAGGGTCTATGGGGCTTATGTCTTTAGGAGGGAGATTGTTTCAGCCTCACCCAAGCAAAGCTGCTGCACTGCTTTCCTCTTTTTAATGCAGACACTAGAATCTCTGAGCACTTCTGTTTATTTATCAAATCTCTGTTGACCTTCACTTCGCATTAGGACTATCAGGGATGACCTTGGCCAGTTTGCAAATCCCCAACAACAGTTCACCTGCTGTCAGAGCCAAATAGGATTTAGGAGTCTATCTTAAACTCCTGATTCTATGCTAATATGATGTCATACATTTCTGGCTTATGCTCTCGCCAGACTTCATTGCTCGCTTTTCAAACAAAGCCAAAGTCTTTCCTCTGTTAAAAAGACCAAAGAAAACCCCCTTTTTAGCTCTGCCCCAATTTTTACTCCACCTTTTTTTCTCTCATTCTGTTCTTCTTCCACATCCATTTGCTCCCTAAACCTCTCCCAACCTTGTTCCCCTCTGTTTCTCAGGATATGAGTCTTCTTTGAGTGATGCTATCTTACAGGATAAAGAGTCAAGACTTGGGTTTCTCTAGGCATTAATTTTTTCATTTGTAAATGGGATCAATAACAGCTAACTCACTGGCCTAGTATGAAGATTAGCAAGCTTGGCATTTATTCATTTCTTCATTTATTCATTCAACCATCCACCCATCCATTCATTCATCCTTCCATCCATTCATGCAAAACTTATTCATTCATTTTGTAAATATTATTGGAGTACCTAAAATGGGTCAGACTCAATGCTTGACATTTAGGATACACAGGTGAACTCTACGTCTTGCTGTGAAAGACCTTGGAGTCCATTAGGAGGATGAACAGATGAAAAGGTAACTAGGAATGAATGTGGGAAGTTTAGTAATTGAGACATGCTCAGGCCAGAAGATGGGTTCATAGCCATCTTCACAGGTCTGCTAGGAGTGTGTGGAGGGATGCCAGGTCTCTGTTCTGCGAGAGCTCCATTCTCTGTTTATACTCTTTGGGTTTGAGGCCACAGTTAACACTCAAAAATGATGAAACTGTTGGTGGGAGTGGCAGCACTGACAATAGTAGTTCCGGTTATTATTATCTCTGTCAATTTCTCTCTCTTCTTTTTCTCTGCTTCTCCTTCATTTTCTTTCTGCATACCTCTCTCTGTTTTTCACTTTGGATCCATTTATTTCTTCTTTTACACCACATCTTATCATTCTTTTGGGGACATGTAACTATGGATTAACTGATGGCTGATTAAAACACAATTGCATCTTTTTATTGCATGCTTTTCCTAAGGAAAAATTGCCCCAATGACACCTAAACATATGGAAGAGGCATGGCTGGGTTGCAAACCAGTGGGAGCTGCCCCATGGAGGTAGCAGATGCCCCCAGGCAGCTCCCTGGCCCATCCTGTGATCTGTCTGGTTGGCCAAATGGAAGCAGGCCAGCCACCTAACAGTTAACTGTGATTCTTTTTTTCTCCTATTTCATTTCAATCTCTTTGTTCCATGCCACCAAAGAGCTAATGGCTGGCGAATTTATTATGACCCATTGTTTGGCTCGTGGAGTAAACTGATTCTTCCCCTTTCTATGTTCTGACTCCCCCTTTGTCTGCAATTTTATTTTACGGTTCTTTTTGTACACATCCAACACATGCTGAGGTTATTGAAAAGCACAAATTACACAGAATTCAATTTGCATATCTATTGAGGGTCCAATCCCAGAGTCCTCAGTCAGGCAAAATGCCCACTGACTCTTACGTCCTTTACTCTGCTCCTCCTTGGCACCAAAACAGGCAGACTGCCCCTCCGCCACTCCTAGCGGACCTGGCAAATGGCCTTCGCGAGAGGTTTAAGCAGTGTTACACCATGGAGGACAGCGCGCCAGGAGTTAGCAAAGTTCCCACAAAGTCACTCAGAGTGTCTGAGTGGGCAAGGTTCAGAAAAAGGCCAGATAGCAGCAACACAATGCCAATTTAGCACTGGCGTGACTGAGAATGTACAGGCATTGGAATCAGAGTTATGTGTGAATCCTTGCTCTGCCAATTGCTTCCTCTAAAAAAAAAATTAAACCTTTTATTTTGAGATGGTTGTTGGTTCACAAGCAGTTGTAAAAAATAATGCAGAGAGATCTCAAGAAACCTTCACTCAGTTTCTCTCATCATTTGCTTGTTGACCATGGGCTAGTTACTTAATCTAGCCAAATCTCAGTTTCTTCATCTGTAAAATGAGAGTACTAAGAGTTTGTAACTTGTAAAACTGTTTTGAAGATCATCTGAAATAACATCTATGTACCAACCTATGAGCACAGTAGTTGTGCCCACTGTGCCCTCAATAAGCAGATATACTCCTCAGAACTGGTTAAAAGATGATGGTTGACATGGTTTGGCTGTGTTCCTACCCAAATCTCATCTTGAATTGTAGTTTCCAGCAGACCTCACAAATGGCCCTCACGAGTGGTTAAAGCAGAGTCACACCATAATCCCCATGTGTAGTGGGAGGGATCCAGTGGGAGGTAATTTAATCACAGAGGCAGTTATCCTCATGCTGTTCTCCTGATAGTGAGTGAGATCTCATGAGACCTGATGGTTTTATAAGGGGCTTTCCTGCCTTTCCTCTGCACTTTTCTCTCCTGCCGCCATGTGAAAGAGGATGTGTTTGTTTTCCCTTCCGCCATGATTGTAAGTTTCCTGAGGCCTCCCCAGCCATGCTGAATTGAGTCAATTAAACCTCTTTCTTTCATAAATTACCAAATCTTGGGTATGTCTTTATTGGCAGCGTGAGAAAAGAGTAATACGATGGTCAAATAATTCTGATGAGTGAAGAAATATTAACCTGAAGAGAGTCTCCAACAGTATACTCAGTTTTGATCTAAATCTTATCATGAAAAATAGAATATTTTTAAGATTTTGATATAAAAGTCATGCCTTCTGTAGAAAATTTTAAAAATAGAGAAATTACTGGCACACTTCAGAGATACTGTGGGCTTGATTCCAGACCACCACAATAAAGCAATTATCTCAATAAAATGAGTCACATGAATTTTTTAGTGCTCAGTGCACATAAAAGTTATATTAACATTATACTATAGTCTATTAAGCATGCAGTGGCATTATGTCTAAAAAATACATACCTTAATTTAAAAATATTTTACTGGTAAAAAATGCTAACAATCACCTGAGCCTTCAATGAGTCATCTGAGCCTTCAGTGAGTCATGCTGGTGGAGGGTCTTGCCTTGATGTTGATGGCTGCTGACTGATCAGGGTTTGAGGTGGATGTGGCAATTTCTTAAACTAAGACAACAGTGAAGTTTGCTGCATTGATTGACTCTTCCTTTCACAAAAGATGTTTCAATGTTTTTTGATAGCATGTTTCCCACAGTAGAACACTTTCAGAATTGGAGTCAATCCTCTCAAACCCTGACATTACTTTATCAACTAAGTTCATATAATGATCTAAAATTCAGGGGTGTCCAATCTTTTGACTTCCTTGGGCCACATTGGAAGAAGAGGAATTGTCTTGGGTCACACATAAAATACAGTTACACTAACAATAGCTGATGCGCTAAAAAAATTAGCAAAAGAACCTCATAATGTTTTAAGAAAGTTTGCAAATTTGTATTGGGCCACATTCAAAACCGTCCTTGGCTGCATGAGGATCATGTGCCAGGGGTTGGACAAGCTAGTTCTAAATCCTCTATTGTCACTTTAACAATGTTTACAGCATCTTCATTAGGAGTAGATGCCATCCCAAGAAATCACTTCCTTTGCTCATCCGTGAGAAACACCTCCTCATCTATTGAAGTTTTATCATTAGATTGCAGCAATTCAGTGCCATCTTTAGGCTACACTTCTAATTCCACTTCTGTTGCTATTTACACCACATCTGCAGTTACTTCCTTCACTGAAGTCTTGAACCCCTCAAAGTCATCCATGAAGGTTGCAATCAACGTCTTCTAAACATCTGTTAGTGTTGATATTTTGAACTCCTCTCATGAATCATGAATGTTCTCAATGACATCTAAAATGCTGAATCCTTTCCAGAAGGTTTTAAATTTACTTTGCCAAGGTCCATCAAAGGTATCACTATCTGTGACAGTAATAGCCTTACAACATGTATTTCTTAAATAGTAAGACTTGAAAGTTAAAATTACTCCTTGATCCATGGGCTGCAGAATGGATGTTGTGTTAGCAAGCATGAAAACAACCTTTGTCTCCTTGTACATATCTACCGGAGCTCTTGGGTGACTAGGTGCATTGTCAATGAACAATAATATTTTGAAAGGAGTCTTTTTTTCTGAGCAGTAGATCTCAACAGTGGGCTTAAAATATTCAGTAAACCAGGCTGTAAACAGATGTGGTGTCATCTAGGCTTTGTTGTTTTATTTCCAGAACACAGACAGAACAGATTTAACATAATTCTTAAAGGCCCTAGGATCTTTGAAATGGTAAATGAGCATCAGCTTCAACTTAGAGTCACCTGCTGCATTAGTCCCTAACAGGAGAGATAGCCTGTCCTTTGAAGCTGTGAAGCCAGGCATTGACTTCTCTTCTCTAGCTAGTAAAGTCTTAGATGGCATCATTTTCCAATATTAGGCTGTTTTGTCTACATCGAAAATCTGTAGGCCCCTTCATCAATGATCTTAACTAGATCTTCTGGATAACTCACTGCAGCTTCTCCATCAGCAGTTGCCATTCATGTTGTATTTTTATGTTATAGAAATGGCTTCTATCCTTAAACCTTATGAACCAACCTCTGCTAGCTTTAAACTTCTCTTCAGCAGTTTCCTCATCTCTCTCAGCTTTCACAAATTGCAGAAAAAGCCTTGCTCTAGATTAATTCGCCTTTGCTTTAAGGGAATGTTGTGGCTGCTTTGATCTATCCAAACCATTAACACTTTCTCCAGGCCAATCACGTTAGCTCATGCAAATCCCAGCCCTTTGGAAGGCCAAGGCAGGAGGATTGCTCAAGCCCAGGAAGTTGAGACAAGCCAGGGCAACATAGTGAGACCACATTTCTACAAAAAGTTAAAAAAATTAGCTGATTAACTTGGTGTGGTGGTACGCACCTAGAATCCTAGCTACTCAGGAGGCTGAGGCAGGAAGATCACATGAGCCCAGGAGTTTGAGGCTGCAGTGAGCTTTGATTGCATCACTGCACTCCAGCATGGATAACAGAGTGAGACTCTCTTAAAACAACGAAAAACACAAAACAAAACGAAACAAAAACAAACCTTCTCCTTCTCAGCAATAAGCTGTTACATTTTCTTACCCCTTATGAATTCACTGGAGCAGCTCTTTTAATTTCCTTGAAGACTATTTTCTTTTCACTCATAACTGGAGTAACTGTTTGGTACAAGACGCCTAGATTGGGCCTGATTTGGCTTTTGACATACCTCCCTCACTAAGTTTAATCACTTCTAGCTCTTGATTAAATGTGAGAGATGGGTGACTCTTGCTTTCACTTGAACACTTAGAGGCCATTGTGTGGTTGTTAACTGGCCTAATTTCAATATCCTTGTGTCTCAAGGAATAGGGAGGCCAGAGGAAGAGGGAGAGAGATGGGAAATGGCCAGTTGGTAGAGCAGTCAGAACACACACAACATTGATTGATAAAGTTTCCCATCTTTGATCATGGTTTGTGGTGCCCCAAACAATGATGATAGTAAGATCAAATATTCTGATAGCAGATCAGCATAACAGATATAATAACCATGAAGAAGTTTAAAATACTGCAGGAGTTACCAAAATGTGACACAAAGACCCAAAGTGAGCCCAGGTGGTTGGAAAAATGGTGCCGATAGACTTGCTTGTTGCAGGCTTGCTACAGACCTTCGATTTGTCAAAAACGTGTATCTACAAGGCATACTAAATGGAAGCACAGTAAAATGAGGTGTGACTGTGAATTAAAATAACTTGTAACCCCAACACCCAGTCAATTGCTAATTATTTGTTGTATGTCTCGTATAATTACATTTTTAAACAACAACAATGTGATTATGCCTTTTATACTCTTCTGTAACCATTATAAAAATGTAGCAGTTTATTTTAGGGCTGCATGATGGTGTGCAGTAAGGAGTACCACATTTTGTTTTTATGTTTTGTAGTTCCCAATATTTTGCTGCTGGGCAATCAGTTTCTTTCCTTTCTTCACCTTCTCCTCACTCTCCTTCAACTCCTCCTCCACTTATTCCCCTCCTCCTCCTTTTTTTTTTTTTTTTTTTTTTTTTTACTTATAAAGAGATATGTACTAAATAAATAGTCTTGAAAACAAATCTTTGCACTCATCCATGATTATTTTCCCAGAACCAATTTCTAGGAGTGAGTATGTATGGCTTAAAGGGTCTGTGAATTTTATGTTTTTTGATACATAGTCAACCACATTATTACCAATTACTTAGATTGGTGAGTCTTTAATCAGAGTGCATATCAGAATCATCTGGGGAGCTTTTAAAGCCTATGCTTCTCCACTCTTGATCTCTGAAGATTTTTATTTCAAGGATCTGGCACAAGCCCTCAGTACCTGTGCTTTTAAGATGTTCCCCCAGAGGAATCCCATATGCTCATATGGTTGAGAACCACCGGCTGAGAAGGCAGAGGTAAAATGCCAACAAAATTTTCAAATGACATGAGGCTGGAAAGAAGAATTAATTAATTGGGTGATTGTATCAGGTTTCCCCAAATATCCTTGTGCTGGGATAATGGAGGTATGAACCAGGGGGACTTAATATATATTGAGCACCTTCTATAAGACAGACAATGTGTTGCCTCAGAATATACATGGTCTTAATGGTAACAACAACCCAGGCAGGAATGTGTTCTATTTTACAGGTGATGAAATAAAAATTCAGGGAGCTTACTTATTTGCCTAAGGCCAGGTTTTGAACACAAGTCTTCCTATCTCCAAAGTCCATTTTGTTTTTTCACCACATCTTACTAACTTTTACTGGTGCATTTAAGAGGGATCAATACAATGTCAGGAATTTGAACCCTCAAATCTAAGTACACAAAGAACACCATTAGGCTGTGTACTTTATCTAAAGCATCTGGGAGAAAGATTCAAATCAGCGTTTGCAAAGTGCACTGCAAACATCACCAACAGTAAAATTACTTGCAAGGGGGAGAGAATGTTATGAAATGCAGATCCTTGAGTCTCACCATTGATCTACTGAATTAGGATCCAGATTTTGTTTTTTCTTTATCTAGTTCACCATTGATGGTCACCTGGGTTGATTCCATGTTTGTGCTATTGTAAATAGTGCTTCAATGAATGTATGCATGCATGTGTCCTTTGGTAGAACAATTTATTTATTTATTTTTTTTGATACATACCTAGTAATGGGATTGCTGGGTCAAATGGTAGTTCAATTCTTAGTTTTTTTTCCTTCAACTTTTATTTTAGGTTCCATGGTACATGTGCAGGATGTGCAGGTATGTTACATGGGTAAATGTGAGCCATGGTAGTTTGCTGCACAGATCAACCTGTCACCTAGATATTAAGTCCAGCATCCATTAGCTATTCCTTTTGATGCTCTCCATCCCACTGCATCCCTCCGACAGGTCCCAGTATGTGTTGCTCCCCCCATGTGTCTCTGTATTTTCATGGTCCAGCTCCCACTTATAAGTGAGAATGTGCAGTGTTTGTTTTTCTATTCCTGTGTTAGTTTACTGAAGATAACAGCTTCCAGCTCCATCCATGTCCCTGCAGAGGACATGATCTCCTTCCTTTTAATGGCTGAATAGTATTCCGTGGTGTCTATGTACCACATTTTCTTTATTCAGTTTATCACTGATGGGCATTTGGGTTGAGTGCATGTCTTTGCTATTGTGAATGGTGCTGCAATGAACACATGCATGCATGTATCTTTATAATAGAATGATGTACATTCCTTTGGGTATATAGCCAGTAATGGGATTGCTGGGTCAAATTGTATTTCTGCCTCTAAGTTTTTGAGGAATTGCCACACTGTTTTCCACAATGATTGAACTAACTTACACTCCCACCAACAGTGTAAAAGTGTTCCCAGTTCTCTACAGTCTTACCAGAATCTTGACTGTTTCTTGACTTTTTAATAATTGCCATTTTGACTGGCATGAGATGGTATTTCACTGTGGTTTTGAATTGCATTTCCCTAATGGTCAGTGATGTTGAGCTTTTTATTTTTCATGTTTGTTAGATGCATGAAGGCCTTCTTTTGAGAAGTGTCTGTTCATGTCCTTTGCCCACTTTTTAATGGGATTTGTTTCTTTTTCTTGTAAATTTGTTTAAGTTCCATGTAGACTCTGGGTATTAGACCTTTGTCAGATGGGTAGATTGCAAACATTTTCTCCCACTCTGTAGGTTGTCTGTTCACTCTGTTGATATTTCTTTTTGTGTGCAGACACTCCTTAGTTTAATTAGATCCCATTTGTCAATTTTTGCTTTAGTTGCTACTGCTTTCAACAATTTTGTCATGAAATCTTTGCCCTTGCCTATGTCCTGAATGGTATTGCCTAGATTTTCTTCTAGGGTTTTTATAGCTTTGGGTTTTACATTTAAGTCTGTAATTCATCTTGAGTTTATTTTTGTATATGGTGTAAGAAAGGGGTCCAGTTTCAATTTTCTGCATATGAATAACCATTTCTTCCAGCACTATTTTTTAAACAGGGAATTCTTTCCCCATTGCTTGTTTTTCATCAGGTTTGTTGAAGATCAGATGGTTGTAGATGTCTTATTTCTGAGTTCTCTATTCTGTTCCATTGGTGTATGTGTCTGTTTTTGTGTCAGTACCACACTGTTTTAGTTACTATAGTCTTGTAGTATAGTAAAGTCAGGTAGTGTGATGCTTCTAGCTTTGTTATTTTTGCTTAGGATTGTCTTGGCTATGTGAGCTCTTTTTTGGTTCCATATGAATTTTAAAATAGGTTCTTCTAATTCTGTGAAGAATGTCAATGGTAGTTTAATGGGAATAGTATTGAACCTATAAATTACTTTGGGCAGTATGACCATTTTCATGATATTGATTCTTCCTATCCATTAGCATAGAATGTTTTTCCATTTGTATGTGTCAACTCTGATTTCTTGGAACAGTGGTTTGTAGTTCTCCTTGAAGAGGTCCTTCACTTCCCTTGTTAGCTATATTCCTAGATATTGTATTCTGTTTGTAACAATTGTAGATGGGAGTTCATTCATGATTTGGCTCTCTGCTTACTGTTGTTAGTGTACAGAAATGCTAGAAATTTTTGCACACTGATTTTGTATCCTGAGAATTTGCTGAAGTTGCTTATCAGCTTAAGAAGCTTTTGGACCAAGATGATGGGGTTTTCTAGATATAGGGTCATGTAATCTGCAAACAAAGATTATCTGACTTCCTCTCTTCCTATTTGAATATGCTTTATTTCTTTCTCTTGCCGGATTGACCTGGCCAGAACTGTTAATACTGTGTTGAATAGGAGTGGGGAAAGAGGGCATCCTTGTCTTTTGCTGGTTTTCAAGGGGAATACTTCTAGCTGTTGTCCATTCAGTATGATATTGAACGTGTGTTTGTCATATATGGCTCCTATTATTTTGAGGTATGTTCCTTCACTACCCGTTTACTGAGATTTTTAGCATGAAGGGATATTCAATTATATTGAAGGTATTTTCTGTGTGTATTGAGATAATCGTGTGGTTTTTGTCTTTAGTTCTGTTTACATGATGAATTATATTTATTGATTTGTGTATGTTGAACCAACCTTGCATCTCAGGGATGAAGCCAACTTGATTGTGATGGATAAGCTTTTTGGTGTGCTGCTGGATTTGGTTTTCCAGTAAGAAATCCAGATTTCTAACAAACACCAGGCACTTCTCATGCACACCACAGTTTGAGAATTAGTGGTTGAGGGTTTTAATTAAACTTGAGTCTGATGTAAATCAACAGAGTAAAAAATCTGAAAAGACAAAAAAATGTGAACTGGATTTGCATTGATAAAGTGGCAAACACACTCACACTGTGGAAATCACATTTGAGCAACTCATATTTAAGGATATTTGAAATTTGCAGTGCACAGAGAGAAGAGTAACCAGCATGTTGGGCATACTTGACGCAGTTGAAGGAACTAAGGCTACTTAGCCTGGAATAGAGAAGACTTTAAGGAGACAAAACAGGTGCTAAGATTGGGGTGTCAGGTCTTCCTTCTTATTTTCCCTTGTAGACCCTGGCAATACAGCTGGAAACTCCAGGACTGGGGAGCTCATATTCTATTTAGCAGAGTAGTAGACATCTGTGGAAGTCTTTCTCTAGCAGGAGGATGGGCTGTCCCTAGAACATGGGACCCATGGCAACTCCCCTCTACTGTCCGCTGGAAGCTGAAGATTTCAACCACCAGGCTGTCCTCATACTGTACTTTTCTTAATTAAATAATTTTATGGTACCAGAGAATGGCTCCTTATACAGACATTTTCTGGGGGCTACTGCTGTATTTACCACCTTCTTTCTCATTTGTGGCAATAAGGGGTAAGAGATAAGACCTGGGCTTCAGTGATAGGGGAGCTAGCTTTCGACCCAGGTTTGCAATTAATGAGACAGTTAAGGCAAGAACCCTAATCTCTATAAAGTGTTTGTTCATCTGAAAGACAATGATCATTTTGGCTGTTCTTTATCATGGTATTGCTGAGAGGGCCAAATGAACAAAAGGCAATGAAAATGATACAGCCGGAGCTGTATGATCCAATAATCCCAATGCTGGGTATATACCCCCGCTAAAAAGGACATCAGGATATTGAAGAGTGAATTAGTCTGTTCTCATGCTGCTAATAAAGACATACCTGAGATTGGGTAACTTAGAAAGGAAAGAAATTTAATTGACTCACAGTTCTACATGGCTGGGGAGGCCTCATAATCATGACGGTAGGCAAATGAGGAGCAAAGTCATGTCTTACATGGTGGCAGGCAAGAGAGCTTGTGTAGGAGAACTTCCCTTCATAAAACCATCAGATCTTGTGAAACATATTCACTATCACAAGAACATCATGGGAAAGACCTGCCCCATGATTTAATTACCTCCCACTGGGTACCTCCCATGACACATAGGAATTATGGGAACTATAATTCAAGAAGAGATTTGGGTAGCATCACAGCCAAAGCGTATCACTCTGTCCCTGACCCCTTCCAAATCTCACATCCTCACATTTCAAACCCAAACATGCCTTCCCAATAGTTCCCCAAAGTCTTAACTCATTTCAGCATTAACTCAAGGGTCCACAGTCCAAAGTCTCATCTGAGACAAGGCAAGTCCCTTCCACCTATGAGCCTGTAAAATAAAAAACAAGTTAGTTACTTCCTAGATATAATGGGAGCATGGGCATTGGATAAATTCACCAGTCCCAAATGAGATAAATTGGCTAAAAGGAAGGGGCTCAAGGCCCATGCAAATTTGAAATCCAACGGGACAGTCAAATCTTAAAGTTCCAAAATAATCTTCTTTGACTCCATGTCTCACATCCAGGTCACACTGATGTAAGAGGTGGGTTCCCATGGTCCTGAGCAGTTCTGCCCTTGTGGCTTTGCAGGGCACAGCCCGCCTCCCAGCTTCCTTCATGGGCTGGTGTTGAGTGTCTGTGGCTTCTCCAGGTGCATGGTGCAACCGGTTGGTGGATCTACCATTCTGGAATCTGGAGGATGGTGGCCCTCTTCTCACAGCTCCACCAGGCAGTGCCCCACTGGGGACTCTGTGCAGGGGCTACCCCACATTTCCCTTCCACACTGCCCTAGCAGAGGTTCTCCATGAGGGCTCCTCCTCTGCAGCACACCTCTGCCTGAATGTCCAGGCATTTCCAGACATCCTCTGAAATCTAGGTGGAGGTTTCCAAAACTTAATTCTTGACTTCTGTGCACCTGCAGGCACAACACTATGTGGAAGCTGCCAAGGCTTGGGGCTTGCACTCTTTGAAGCCACAGCCTGAGCTCCGCCCCTTTTAGCCATGGCTAGAGTGGCTGGGATGCAGGGCACCAAGTCCTTAGGCTACAAACAGCAGGGGGGCCTGGACCCCAGCCCAGGAAACTATTTTTCCCTTCTAGTTCTCCTGACCTGTGATGGCAGGGGCTTTCATGAAGGTCTCCGACATTCCCTGGAGACATTTTCCCCATTGTCATGGTGAATTCGGCTCCTCATTACTTATGCACATTTCTGCAGCAAGCTTGAATTTCTCCTCAGAAAATGGGATTTTCATTTCTATTGCATCATCAGGCTGCAAATTTCCAAATTTTATGCTCTGCTTCCTCTTGAACACTTTGCAGGTTAGAAATTTCTTCAGCCAGATACCCTAAATCATATCTCTCAAGTTCAAAGTTCCACAGACCTTTAGGGGCACAATGATGCCAATCTCTTTGCATAGCAAGAGTGACCCTTACTCCAATTCCCAACAAGTTCCTCATCTCCATCTGAGACCACCTCAGCCTGGACTTCATTGTTCATATCACTATCAACATTTTAGTCAAAGCCATTCAGCGAGTCTCTGGGAAGTTACAAACTTTCCCACATCTTCCTGTCTTTTGAGCCCTCCAAACTGTTCCAACCTCTGCCTGTTACCCAGCTCCAAAGTAGTCCACATTTTCAGGTATCTTTACAGCAATGCCCCACTATCCAGTACCAATTTACTGTATTAGTCTGTCCTCAGGCTGCTAATAAAGACATACCTGAAACTGTGTAATATATAAAGGAAAGAGGTTTAATTGACTTACAGTTCCACATGTCTGGGAGGCCTTGCAATTATGGCTGAAGGTAGATAAGGAGCCAAGTCACATCTTACATGGCAGCAGGCAGGAGAGCTTGTGTAGCAGAACTCTCCTTTATAAAACCATCAGATCTTGTGGGACATATTCACTATCATGAGAACAGCATGGGAAACACCCACCCCCATGTTTCAATTACTTCCCTCCAGATCCGTCCCATGGTACCTGGGGATTATGGGAACTGAAATTCAAGATGGGATTTGGGTGGGAACACCGCCAAACCATATCAAAGAGATAACTGCACTCCCATATTTGTTACAGCACTGTTCACAATGGCTAAGACTTGGAAGCAACCAAATGCCCATCAATGGATGAATGGCTAAAGAAAATGTGGTACATATATATACAACAGAGTACTCTTCAGCCATAAAAAAGAATGAGATCCTGCAAGCACATGGATGGAATTGGAGATAATTATGTTAAGTGAAATAAGCCCAGCACAGAAAGACTAACATTACATGTTCTCACTTATTTGTGGGGCCTAAAAATCAAAATAATGGAACTCATGGACATAGAGAGTAGAAGGATGGTTATCAGAGGCAGGGAAAGGGTATTGGAAAGTGAGGTGGTGATAGGTGGTGATGTTTAATGGTTACAAAAATAAATCGTTAAAAAGACTGGATAAGACCTACTATTTGATACCACAACAGGGAGACTATAGTCAATAACTTAGTTGTACATTTAAAAATAACTAAGAGAATGTAATTGGATTGTTTGTAACACAAAGGATAAATGCTTGAGGAGGTGGATACCCCATTCTCCATGATGTGATTATTACACGTTGCATGCCTGTATCAAAACATCTCATGTATTCCATAAATATATACACCTACTATATACCCACAAAAATTAAAAATAAAAATTTAAATTAAAAAAACCCAAAATGGCATAGCCATAAAACACTGCAAAGTCAGATATTAATACAATTCCTACATCAAATTAGAAAAACATATATTTAAACTCCTATATTGTTTGTAAATCGAGAAAAAAATATTGTGCATTATTAACCTAAACTCAACTACAACAGAACAAATTATAATAAAGTAGAAAGAATTAGATCAAATTAACCACAGTAAAACAGTAAGAGCTTGTCACTTTACACAGAAGCTTACTCCTACTTTACAGGAAAGAAGAAGAACGAGTGTGAAGTGTGCAGAATGAGGGACTGCATATATAAGGGAGGTCCTTGAATCTGCTGAACATGGCTTACACGGGACGGTTGTTATATTCCTGCCACACTCCTTGAGGAGCTGCTATGGGAAGCCCTGTATTTTACAGTTGAGGAAACTGAAGGCAGAAGACATTGAGTATTCTGCCCACAGCAGTCACTGGTAGATCCCCATGAAGGGGGTTGTTGACATTAGGCAGTGGTGATGGAGGAGGGAATTGAGTTCTTCTGTGACATCACCTTCTTCAGGGTGGAAAAAAGGTGCCATAATTTTGTTCAGATGGAGAGTCAAGTAAATTCTTTGATAAATGGCACAGGTCTAGGATGACTTTGCGGCAATATTTGTCTCATCGTATGTCTCACATGCAATTCTGGAGTTCTGCTCTGAGTACATACTCCTCTAATCACTGGAGATACAGTGGTTCCTGCTATTGCAATGCCATCAGTGCTTGCATAAACACCTTACATACATGCCTTCTTGCTGTAGCTTCTACTTCCTTCCTCCTTCCTCCTCCTTTTCTTCACTCAATTCTCAGCCAGTGAAAACACTGCCAAGGTAGAGACTGAATGGCACTTCCTCTTCTTCATTCTCTCTTGCACTTTGCCTTCCTCTTAGTAATACTTTCTAATATATTTACTATGTGCCAGAATTTGTGCTATACACTTTAAATAGACCATTCAATTTAGTCCTCATGACAGTATCATGGGCTAAGTTTTATTATTTCATTAATAGATATGAGATGTTAAGTAATTTCTTCAAAATAGCCTGTCATGGCCAGCAAATGTCTGAACTGCCTTTCAAGCCTGGGCTTTTGGACTCCAAGTACATACCACTTACCATGATATAATGAGAGCCACTATTCCACATGCATGTATGTTTGCTGTTGACATTGATCATCACTTTAGCAGAAGTTAACAATAAAAGGTTAACAGCTTCTGGGAACCATATTTTACAAGAGTCAATGTGCTATATACATGAGCATTATAAGTAAATGCTATATGACTTGGAATTATTTATCTTGTAGGCAAAAATGGGAATGGCTACTTATGTGCTGTCATCACTAAGAGCTTATAGAGTTAGAAAAATTGAATTTGAGTTTTGACTGTGCCATTTAGTTGATGTGAGACCTTGGAAATGTTATTTAATTTTGGTTATTCTCATCTGTATAATGGGAGTACTAATAGTGTCAACTATAGCAATTATAAGGAATCAAAACAGTGTAATTCCTAGTGTATAGTAAGTGCTCAATATATTTTTGTTACAATTACAATTACGATTTTGAACCTTTAGTATTTTTCAGGTACTCTCGGAAGTTTTGTAGAGGATACTGTTATTCTTCGTTCATATATACTCAATAAACATAGAATAGAATGAATATTAGTGAACTACCCAACCCTGTTGTTCTACAAGGGCCCACCTTTCCCCTTTACCTTACCCTATGCACATTCTTAGTCTCCTTTCATATGGAATTGCTGTGTCCCAGGAGAGGTGGCAAGACGTGATGAAAAAATGAGGCAAGAATAACTGGGGATGATCTGTTTTATTTTATTTTATTTTTCCGTCTTGGGAAGGAGCAGGACCACTCTACTGCAGCTAATTTCTACTCTGCTAAGTCATGCTGTATGTGCTATCTGACCAGGCCCTTCACCCCCACCCCAGCTATAACTGAGCCTAAATTGCTGGGTTCTTGATTTTGGTGTTTGCATGTTGGTTCTCATGCTGGTGTCCTCCTCCAATCTATCAGTACAGGCACTAAAGTTGATTTTTTGACCTTCATCTGCTTCTCTTTTGCTTATTTCCCAATTTGTTCAGGACTCAGGACAACAAGAGGGGTGCTGTGCATGGTGGGCTCCATCAGAGAGTCTCAGCAATCACTTTTCAGTTAATTTGGCAATATTTATTAAATAACTTGACTGAGACCTACATTTCAAGGGTTTTGTAAGAGTAGATTAAAAAAGGCTTACCATGTTGCAAAGAAGGAAGCACTTACCCATAGGAAGTCCACAGCCCCAAAGGCCAGTGTGGGTGGTGCAGCCAAGCCAGGAAAGGGCAAAAAATGACGTCAGTCTGGGCTGGAGTTGGTGGGGAGGTGAGACCTGAGACGTTGTCAAGAAGAATGGATAAAATTGAGCAGTGGAAGAATACTTGGCAGGCCTTCCAGGGAGCAAGGGAAATGGTATTGGCATTGAGGAAATGGCTGGGCTCTGGAATTCCAGATACTTTGATTACTGCCCAAACTGAATGTGGACTTGGTACAGTGGTGGGGTTCTCAGTTTTGTCATTTATTCACTGAATGACTTTAGGCAGGTGAATTCTCCTCTCTGAACTGTGGCTTCCTCATTCTTAAAATGAAGGCAATAATTTTGCCCTTGCCCGGCAGTTGTGAGATTTTAATGAGTCAATGGATAGAACGCATACAGCCCAATGCCTAGCACATAATAAAAACTTAACAAGTTTATCTGTTTTGACCAAAGAGTAACTGAGCTGCATGTGAATGAGGTGGCTTGCCTGCAGCCAGTGAGCCTTATCTTCGCTTTCCATGAAATTCTGTCAGGTGTTTTTGAGCTCCAAAAATAAAACAAAACACCATAGTTTTTAAATGGATGTAGTCATTATTCAGTAGACCAGTTTCCAATCTTTAACTCGTAGTTGCAAAAGTTTTTAAACTCCTCTCTTTCTTCAATTATTCATTTTGACTAAATTTTTAATGAAAGAAATGTAAATACAGAACCAGCATGACCAAATTATAGTTCCGATGTTTTGTACCAATTATTACCTTTAGGTTCTAAAATATTAAAAAGTAGGATTACTAAGCAGGCCTTTATGAAATCAAGGCTCGGTAGAGGTTTTATCTGCCTTAGTTCCTTTTTATAGTTTCTTTATCAAAATCTTATTTACTGTCAGCAGCTCAATCGCTTATTATTTTTGTGTATTTCGAAGTATTTATAGAATACTTCAAACATGGTGACTGAATGAAAATAGCCATATTCTTTGACAAGAGCTGGTTCACAACTAACACAATGACACACGTACTCTAGAAGCAGCTCCTGACATGCAATCAGAACCAGGGGTGCAACAAGAAGAATACCATTCTGCCATTTCACAAGGGCTACACCAGTGACAGCGGTGGGCAGTCTAGGCGCCCCCATGGTGACAGTTGCTATCTGTACACTGATGACTTCCAAATCTAGATCTCCAGCCCAAAACTATTTCCTCTGCTCCGTACTCAATTGACCAATCCCTGTTGGGCTTTTCCACCATGATGTCACAGGTGCCTTGATTTATAGCTCCCAGAGAAACTTGACTCTTTCCTTGACATCTGTTCTCCCTTTCAAGAAGTAAATGACATGCCCATCTAAACAACAGGCAATTCTGCAAGAAATTTGGGACTCACTGTTGGCTGCATAGTGTTAGTGGTTAATAGCAGACTCGAGGTGGAGACTACCTGTTCACTGGCTGTGGCACTTAACCTCCCTGTGTGTCATTTATCTCAACCATCATATGGGGATTATAGAAGTTCCAACTTCATAGGTGTAGTGTGGTGATTAAATGAGTTAATATTTCTAAGTGCTTAGAACAGTGCCTGGCACATAGTAAAAACCATGTAAATGATTGCTGAATAAATAAATCACACATAGCAGTCCCTGAAATGCTACTAAATTTACACATTCCTCTTCCTCTTCATCTCCAGGCAATTAAGGATGATGCCTTAGTTCAGATTCTATCTCCCCTGATACAATGCGGTGATTTTCATTTCCTCAGTGAGGTCCTGTCCCCTGTTTTTCCCTGCTCCAGTCTATACTCCCTATGGCAACCAGAATGACATTTACTGAATGTAGAGCTGATTATGTGACTCCCTTGTTTACAACATTGAGTGATTCTTCATCATGTTAGCCGGGCTGACTTGGCTCTGCATGGTCTGGCTCCTGCTTGCATCTCTTGCTGCCTCTCCCCTTTCTCATCACTTTGGGTTCTAAGCATTACAAATTCATTCTTTTTCCCTAAGCCTATCTTCATTTGCTCTCCTTCCTATTGATGCAATGCTTCCCTCTGCCTTATTCACCTTCAGATCCAGCTTAAGCATCAATCACTCTGTCTCTAAAGATTCCCTGATTCTTTCACCAGGAAACCTTCTTTTCCTTGTGCTTTCTTTGTATTGGTGATTATCGTTGCACAAAAGGATTTTTTTGCTGCATTTATTTCTTTGCACCATCTATCTTGCCAACCAAAATGTGAGCTCTGAGGGCATGGAGTGGTCCCTCTCTCATGTGTACTCATGCACACGTATATGTGCATATGCACACCCCCCCACACAGTTAATTTTAATTAACATTTTTTTGTTCTATATCAGTGCCTTTCACAATGTCTGACACAAGGTAGATGATTAGTTAATGTGCATTGAGTAAATGAAGAAATAATAAATGGAAAGGTATTTTATTGGTCATTTAATCCAATCCCTAATTTTACAGATAAGAAAATAGACCCATAGAAGTTAGTTAACTTGTTCTATATCACTCTATTGGGCAGCATCAGATCTACACAAATAGTAACTTTCCAGCATCTCCCATGGCTATATAGTCTCACTTATTAAGTCCTATTCGGATTAATTATACAATTTTAAACTCTAGATTGAGGAAGCTAAGTGCTCCCTGATCCCATTCTCCTCATCTATCCCTATTAGAAATCCCTTTCTTAATACCCAGGATTTAGACTCTGTGGTAAGGCATGTTATTGAATTCCCAAACCACTTAGGGCTTCCAGGGCAGGAGTTTGACTTGCCTACCCTCCAGGCACTAGAAGTGACCTTGACTGTTTTAACATTTTAATTAGGGTTGGGGTAGGGGTAGCAGGATGCTTTTTGAAATTTAAATATAAGAACTCTTTCAAAAACAAATTATTTTGTCCTTAAGAAACTCTGTGTGTGTGTGTGTGTGTGTGTGTGTATGTGTGTGTGTGTCTGTGTGTGTTGTGTGTCTGTGTGTACTGAGCAAAGGGGATGCTAGGTTACTTGAGGGGGTGGTTCAGAGGCAAAAACATGGGGATGCCCTGAGTTTTGCATTTGTGTTGAAAAGTCATCAGAAAACAGTAAGGTCAACTCTGAATTCCGCCAAGTTTTGCCTTCAGTGCTGCAGAATGAAATGAAGTAATGTACTTTATGAGCTGTGAAGAGCTACAGAAATGTGAGGCATTTTTAGAATGGTTGATTTATGGAACAGGAAGCCCTTTAGAAACGAGGTAGCTCCCCCCATCTTTCTCATTTCAGAGAGTGGTAAAGTGACTCGCCCAAGGTCACAGTTCTGAGGCAGTGGCAGAGTTGGCTCTGCTTCCACTTCAGCCCATGGCTTACCTCTTCCTGCAGGTCCTCCACAATCTCATCTACAACTGTGGCACCTGAATAAGCTGGAGTCTTTCCCTTCCTCTGGGCTTCTACACACGCCATTCCTTATTTCCAGATACTTTCTTTTTTCATGGTGGCCATGGGAGAACCTCGTCCTTCTGTGAGATTCTGCCTCATCTGACACTCCTGTAAGTCTCTCAGCTCTTTACTCCCAATGTCTGGTCATAAAATAAAACACATGGAAGACACAGTTCTTCCCTTAGAGAAATTTACAATGAGCTATGTCTGTTTCTAAGGGGCCTCCCTAAGTGCAAGTCTGCACCCCTAACTGTGATTAAAACTGAAGTCTTCACAGGTGGTGGGAGATGGGATTGAGGCACAGAGAAGTTCCTCTAAGACACACGATCCTCCTGGTCCTCTCTAAATCACACCTCTTAGGCCATGGCTTACTCTATCAATATTTAAAGTCAGGAAGTTTGTTCAAAGCAGTTATCTTGGGGTCCTGCAGTATCAGTGAGGAGAATGTTTGCTTTTCAGAGAGAAAAGTTACAGGGAGGCAGATTTTGAGTTAGCTCGAGGGAGCCCATCCTATCAGTAAGGGCTGAACAACCATAGAGGGCTCTGCAGCCCAAGGAAGAGGGATCTCCTGCCCTTGACAGTGTCCAGAAGAGCAGCCAGCAGCTTGCAAGGCTGAGCCATGCATGAGGCCTCCAAGCTTCCATCTGGCACTGAGGCCCTTGATTTAATAACAGAGTTTCTGTCCCATCTGCAGTATTGGTAGTTTTGGGTCCTGATCCCACAAGGTGAAGACGAATTTCTTCCTGTGGACTGCCAGAGGTATGTTATTTTAATCAAGGTTGGAATGACCAAGTAAATGTTTTTTGGAATATTTTATAAAAAGTAATAATTACGGTGTTAGAGAGAGCAGCAAATACAGATGTGCCATTAAATTTTTATCTCCCTCATCTTTTCCAGTATACTGGATTGGAAACCCGTTCAATCTGACATTTGCTGAGGAATGGAGAAGGACCATTGGTGATTTCTCCAGGCTCACTCCTGTGCCCCTCCTTGCATTGCAAGTGCTTTACAAGTCTTCCTGATAGACCAGGAGCATCCTGAGGTCTAGTATCAAATGTAACTCATCTCCTATCCTCAGGGCCTAGTACAGGATGCTGGATGTAGGAGGAGTTCAGTAAGTATATGCTATATAAATGACAAATGAATGAGTGAATAAATAAGTAAAGGAATGACTTGATTCTTCCTCTACCACCAATTCAGAAGACTTGGCTGAAAGGGTGGGAGAGGGAATTAGGATTCTGTAAAGAAGACCATGATTGAGTTTTGAGGAAAAAATAAAAACTTCAAACAAAGAACTTTTTGTTTTTCTCCTGGTGCTCTCCCTTTTCTCTCCAACAGCCTCTTGTTCTTTTTGTGATTGACACCCCTCACTATACTATACACATCCTATCTGTTTGGTTCCATGTTATATTCTCAAATGCTTTGTACAATGCTTGGCACATAGCTGTAGCTCAATGAGTGGAAACCCAGTCAACACACACACGTTGAACATATATTCTGTATCCCAGTTTTTGAGCTAGATGTTGAGGGTACAGATTGAAAGATAAAAAAATTTGGGCACTGTTCTCAATTTGCTCACCTTAATGGGAAGAGGACATAAGAAGGAGAGCCTCCTCCTCAGCTGGTTTAGCTTCTTAGTATGCTCCTAACAATGTAAATGCTAGCCTAGAGGAAATACATTCATTCACCCCTTATTAATTCCAGTCTCCATAGATTTATTTGAAATCTCTTTGCAGGGCTTACAGAATGTGTCTGTTAAAATTCCAGAAGGAATGCAGACTCAAACTGGGCAATTAAAGAAAAATTGAAGGATTTATTTATAAAGGTATAGGGATGTTGTATGGAAACCCCAAGGATAGTGCAATGCCCTTGGGCAACAGCAGCTCCCTATTTTTAACCTTGTGTGTGAGACACAATGGGAGGGAACAGTTAACAGAATCTAGACACAGAACATGTTATGGAGAAGACCATCTGGCAGGAGATGTGCCCTTATGCCAAGGATGCAACAGCCTGAGATGACTGCAAAGGAGCAAGGTTGACCTCACTTTCCTTCTCTCTGGTCTCCTACAGTGCCCTTCATTGCTTGACTCACCTGGAAGTCAGGGAGGAAGCCCTTTGATAAAGTCCAAACAGGTCAGGCTCTAAGGGCATAGAGCTGGTGATGAGGGGTTGGGCATGGATCTGGGAGAACAAATGGGAGATAGACACTTCATTATATTAGATAAGGTAAGTCCTACAAAGATACACCCAAGGCTCTCCTGTCCGATCCACACAATTTACTTACCCTTATGCATCCTCCCTTTAGCCCCAACATCATTTATGAGAACAGACTGTGCCAGAGACTGTAGGGAGCACATCACCCACTTTATTTTCTCATTTCAACTTTACAATCATGCCTGAGTAGGTGAAGAGACAGACCAAAAAAAGAGAGTAAAATCTCTCTGACTCACGAGTCCATGTGGCATGCTGAATTCCTGAACGTTATTAGCACATCTAATTTGGATAGTTCACTGGGGCAGTATCTTCAGGAGGAAAAACTGCCCAAACTCCCCTCTGCCTGGACACCTTTCCAACCTCCATTTACTTAACTAGCCATGAATCTTTACTCCTGACTCAGATAGGCTTTGTTTCCTAGCAAGCTTTTATAGAACCTCCCATCTGGTGGTGTGGTCCTCTCTTAGAATTCTCATTGTCAGTAGTCTTGCTTCTAATTAGCACTAATCATGTTGAACTTAATCATCTTTGTTGTTTTTCTCATAAGACTGTAGGTCTTTGAGATCAGGGACCGTTTCTTTTTACATTTATATGTCTGTAAAATGCACGGTGGTTGTAATGCACTAGGACTCAGTAAATATTTCTTAACTGAAAGATTAAAAAATAAGGACAACTTTGTCTATAACTAAAAAAAAGATCAGGTGGAGGACAGTAAAGGAAGATAAAGTACAGAATATCCTTTATTATTCAATGTTTCAGGAATATTTGATACTCAGGAAACTTAGAAGGTTGTGTAACCAGATAGGCTAAAATGATGTCGTGAAAATCCTACTGTTATCACCCACGTGAACACCATCTCATTGCAGTTAATGGAAATAAATGTACCATTCAATACTTTAAATCATGAAGCAACATAACTGCCTTCTATTTGCAGTGACCTTCTGGTGCCCTCATTATTTCCTCACTGCAGATGTCTGTGCCTAATCTTGTTGATTCAGCAAAAGGGAGTGCATCCAAAAGGCATAGGTGAGGTGCAGAGAAGTAGGGGAGGGGAAAAGGAATCTGACATCCCCTAAGGAATGGAGAAGGACCACTGATGATTCCTCCACCCTCACTCCTGTGTCCCTCCTTGCATTGCAAGTGTTTTACAAGTCTTCCTGATAGATCATGAGCATCCTGAGGGCTGGTATCAAATTTAACCCATCTCTGATCCTCAGTGCCTGGATGTAGGAGGAGTCCACTAAATATATGCTATATAAATGACAAATGCTGGATGGAAGAGGAGTTCACTAAATATATGCTTTACAAATGACAAATGAATAAGTAATGGATAATTAAGGGAATGACTTGATTCTTCCTCTACCACTCATTCAGAAGACTTGGCTGAAAGGGTGGGAGAGGGAGTTAGCATTCTGTAAAGAAGACCATGATTGAATTTTTTTTTTGGGAAAAAGAAACTTCAAACAAAGAACCTTTTGTTCTTCTCCTGGTGCTATCCTCTTTCTGACTGACAGCCTCTGGTTCTTGTGATTGACACCCTGCACTGTCAGATCTGGTACCATATACATCCTATCTGTTTGGTTCCATATTTTATTCTCAAATGCTTTGTAGAATACTTGGCACATAGCTGTAGCTCAATGAGTACTTTCAATAAAGTTAAAACCTCTTTCTCTGGGGTTTTACTCTTCCTCTCATATTTGGTCGCCTCCCACCTCCCCTGCCTCTACCTCCAATGCTGAATACATACCCTAAGCTGCCTTGTCCTGTGGATATAAGCTCTCTTGTTGCTTAACTTTCCATTTTACAGAAAGGAAACTGAAGCTTTAAAGAGAAATACTTGCTTCAAGTCATATGAGTTAGTTTCAGACTTGGAATTAAAACGAATTTCTTGTCTCCTTTGCCATCACATTGTGACCTCAAAGTTCAGTCTTCTGGTTCATTGGCTTTCAAAAAAAATCTTTTTTATTAGGAAACTTTCTGTTCAAAGGAAATCTTATCCAGGAGTTCAATATGTAAAGTAGATAAAGTCATTGCTGCTCTAGTTAAACTAGTGGTGAAGATACTCCCCTCAAAACTCAAACACAGGCTAGGTGTGTTGGTTCATGCCTGTAATCCCAGCATTTTGAGAGGCCAAGATGGGTAGATCATCTGAGCTCAGGAGTTCAAGACCAGCCTGGGCAACATGGTGAAACCCTGTTTCAACCAAAAATACAAAAAAATTACCTGGGCGTGGTGGCACGTGCCTGTGGTTTCACCTACTTGGGAGGCTGAGGTGGGAGGATGACTTGAGCCTGGGTGGAGGAGGTTGTGAGCCGAGATCACACCACTGCACTCCAGCCTGGGTGACACAGTGAGACCCCCATCTCAAAAACAAACAAAAACAAAACAAAAGCCAAAAACCTAAATCAGTCAATCAAACAAGCAAAACAACTGAAACACAAATGGCTGCTAGGGAGTTCAGAGGAACACAGTGTGAAATTATTGACATAACAGGATACATGAATCTCTACTCAAAACCCTCGGTGAAGGTAGAGAGAAGGATCAATGGAGACTGAGCCCATACCCATAGCTTCATGTGAACCTATGTAGTGGCTGTGGCAGTTATGAGTACCCTGGCTGTGAAGAACTGCAGAGAATGGGGAGGCATGCTAACTTGGAGTCAGAAATTGCAGGTTCAAGGCTATCTGCCAATTACTAAGGGCAAAGTTGTAAAATTTCCCCTAATTCAGGCTTGATTTCTTCAAGATGTTAATGAAGTTTGATAATATCAGTGGCGAGCAAGCTATTTTTCTTCTAATGCTGATGCAGGATATAAAAAATGTTTAAGTGCCATTTATTAAAAAAAATCAAAGTGAAAATAACTTTATTGAGTTCTATGGGAAAAATTACATTTTTATAACCTACATTGCTTCATTTATTAAATAGGAGACTTTCAATGAGATACTTGAAAGCTTTCTAAGCCACTAAAATTATATCTTGACATACTTGAGAAGTGGGAAGGCAGAGATAAGTTTCTAATATTCTACGCTGAAACTGAGAAGTATTATAATTTATCATTCATGTTTATTCATGTGCATTATCTCTATTCATTAGTGAAAAATTCTGCAATGTGGGTATAATTAATGGGGAGACTCAGAGAAGTAAAGTAATTTTCTCCAAGTCATTCAGCAAGTTTGTCATAGAGCTGGAACTCAAAGTAGTTAATTCCAGTTAATGCAATGTTTACTAACTATATTAATGAAGGCAGACCTAGCAGCTGTAAGACATAAGCCTCTAAATCTTAATGCTTAACACTGTAAAGTTCTTCTTCTTGCTAGTATTAGAGCCTAGTGTGCATGCTTGTGGTTAGGGAGTCTCTTCTGTGCAGTGATTCAGAGTCAGGCTCCTTCCATCTGTGGTTCTGCAACCTTAAACACATAGCTCTTCTATGTTACCTGGGAGTTGTCTCCATTCCATTCAGCTGGAAAGGGAGAAGCACGTGGAGGAGAAGCACATTAAAATGGAACAGGTCTGGAAATGATTCACACGTGCCATTGGTCGCACATCAGCCACATGACCATTCCTAACCACATGTGGGCTGGGAAATATACTCTACTGTTTGTCCAGTAAGGAAAGGGGCATAAAGATTTACCACATTGCTATTGTGAGCACCTTGAGGACTAGGACTATGTCTTATTCATCTCTTTGTGTTGTACATTGTTTTTGCATGGGATTAATACATGTTGTGAACATTCCTTCCTTCCTCCATTCATATAGATACAGTTGGAGTTGCCATGTTGTTAAACATAGCCTTGCTCCTCTAGGCGCCAATGATTGGTGCAAGGTAGTCACCATCCCAAGCTAAACCAAACAGAATCCTTCATAGATGCCTTCTCTGGGATTTTTCAAGCTGTAATGGAAGAAATAAATTTCATCCTCTGGAGGTCAAATCTGTGCAATATGAAGCTTGGGAGTTGTTGGTGGCCATGTATCCCACCTTGCAGCAGAAGGTAGTCTGCGGTGGTGGCCAAGGAAACCATCAGAGAAGTGTAGAAAAGTGATAGGACTCGTCTTTAGGACTCATGACCCAGATATGTAGGTGGGCTCTGAGGCCCACCTACAACCATTCTTTCCTGAAGTTTGGTGGTTCAACACTATCTTAATCTGTTGAGTCAACTCACAAAATATCTTAGACTGGGAGGCTCACAGACCACAGAAATTTATTTCTCATAGTTCTAGAAGCTGAGAAGTCCAAGATCAAGGTACTGGCAGATTTAGCATCTGATGAGGGCCCTCTTCTTGGTTCATAGATGGCAACTTTTTACTGTGTCTTCACATGGTGGAAGGGGCAAGGCCTTTTATTAAGGGTGCTCACTCCATTCGTAAGGGCCCTCATGCTCTAATCATCTCCCCAAAGCCTCACCTCCCTAATAGTATCCCCTTGGAGGTTATGATTTCAAGTACGAATTTGAAGGGAATGGGGGACAACATTCAAACCACAGCAAACACTCCTACCTATGTGAGATAACACAGTACTCTTCCAATAAATTCCCCCTTTGCTTGACCTTGTCTGAGTTGGGTGTATGTCTAAAGCAATCACAAGAGACCCAGTCCTGCAGTTTAATGGTGCAGAGTGAGCAGCGATTGTCCCTGCTGCTCCCCAGCAAGGCTTTCTCACAAGGCCTGTTTCTCACCCCAGTGTGTGGTTGTGAGCTCATTCCCCACTGTGCAGGCCTCCCCAACTCCAGTGGGGGAGGCCATAGTCCCTCCGTGGGGCTTCCCTCAGAGGATGTTGTGCCTAAGGATTCCTAAAAAAATGTTCTCTGTGGTTGCATGGTAGAATTTTTCCATCTCTTTCATCTGCCTCAAGTAACCTGAATGATTGTGTTTTGATGAAGGGTGAAGGTTCTTGTCGAAGGCTCTTGATGAAGGGAGCTAGGTCCCAGTTCAGGGTTCACTCATATCCACAGCAGATGCTCTGTGAAGTTCCATTGCACCCTGAGCCTTGTACTAGTATTACACGTGGTCTGAGTTTGGAAAAATAACTATTTTTGGAGTGCCTCTTTGACAACGCTACTCCCTGATACGTTTCTCTCTAAGCCTAAAAAAAGGATAAATAACTCCATCACACACAAGCTGGGTAACCTAGTGGCCTTTAGGATGTCTGTTTTTCTCATTTGTAAACTTATTTATTAGTGAGGATTACATTACATTAATGTATGTGACACACCTAGCACGGTGACAGGAACTTGCTAGGTGTTAATTTCTTTCTCATACCGTCTTGCATACCTATCTCCACATTCAGGGCTCTGAGCAGTGGAGGGGGATTAAGACACAAGGGATCTAATGGTTTTCTCCAAATTCTCTCAGAAACCACCACCTCAGTCCCCTAACCCACTCCACTTGACCCTTTTTCCTTCCTCCTTCCATGACACCTCTATTTCTTCTTTACATTGAAGTGTCCTTGTTTCCTCTGATAGCCCCCTTTTCCCTCCCCCTTTGCCTCTCCCCTCCCACCAGCCCCAGCTGCTGGTGTGGCTGCCTGTTGTGATGCTATTGATTTTTTTCTATAAAAGATTGCTCAATTCATTTTCTCCACTGCAGCCCAGCGCCAGACCTCAGGGTAGGCCTCACAATGACTGAGTTGATTATGTGTACTGCTTCCCCTGAAGGACTGCAATCACATTCCTTTTCCCTTCCCAGGGAGGATTAGGCAGTGAAGGTGAACGTGATTCATAAACTCTAAAGAGCTAAACAGAGAGCAGTGGACTCTGTCTTCTCATCTCCATATTTACAAGGCTTAGCACAGGGCCTGGCAATGAGTGGGTCTTAATAACATCTGCTGAAATTAAATGAATATCTTTTCTTAGCTTCACAGCATTCTGGGCATATAAGTAGAATCTTCATTGATGTCTGATTGCCTACAGCAGTGGCTTGCAACCTTGACTGCACATTAGAATCACCCGGGGAGATTTAAAAACTACCTGTGGCTGGCCTTACCCCAGACAAGTTAAACTCAGACTCTTGGGCAGTGTAGCCTGAGCATTGGTGCCTTGTAAGAGCTTGACAGGTGACTCTGATATGCCACACTGGCCTACAGGATAAGACTAGATCTCCTAGCCTGGCACACAGAGTCCGCCATGTCTTGGCTCCTGCCATGTTCCAGCCTCCCCTCCTTCCTCTTTACACACTCCAGCCACTAAGACACTCTAGCTCTTCCCCGGAACATCACTGTGCCTTTGCTCATGCTGTTCCCACTTCAAAAATTGCCCGTTCCTAAACTTCCTTCCTGGCACGCTTCTAGTCATCTTATATGATTCAGATCAAACACCACCTCCTCTGAGAAGAATTTTTTATCTTCTCAAGTCCCTGTTGCTCTAAGTTTTCACCTCTGCTTGTATTCTCTTTTTGGAATTAATTTTGCCCAATATCTTCAATTTCTGTCATCACCCTGGATTTATTTTCTTCTTCTCTAATTGGCCCTTCCTTTCTGACAGTCCAGGTAGATTTTTTTTTTTTTTTTTTAGCTTGGTCTGGTACTCCAGCTTTGTCCCTGGACACAGATGTTTGCTGCCTTCTTTGGCTCTAAGCTCTGATGCCCACTAACTGACCTTATTTCTTCATCCTTTCTAGGCTTCTAGAACCTTTGCCTGGGTGCAGTGGCTGAGACTCTGCATCTCTGGGGGAGGCATTTGAATACAAATTGCACTTGTTAGTAGTGGCCAACATATATTGAGTCTTTCCTATGTGCTGTGTTAAAGTGCTTCATTGCATTATCTCACGTAAGCCTTTACTGATGAGTCAGTGGGACTTACAGACCTTAAGTAAATTGTCCAAGGTCAAACACGTGGCAAGAGGCAAAGATGAGATTTCCACAGAGGCTAACTAACAGTCTCCAAAGCCCACATGTTTCATGCCTGGGTGATACTTGGATGCTCGTTCTCTGTGCATTTTGTTTTTCACTCTGTTATTACACTCTGAGTGTTGTATCATAATTTATTGGTTGGTGTGTCTTGTCTACCCCATGAAACAGTGACTTTCTCAAGGGCAGAGGATGAGGTATTCAAGTCTATACTCCTAGCACTTAGCAAATTGCCTGGCACATAACAGAGGCTCAATAAATACTTATGGCCTGAATAAATAAATGCCCACTATAGCCTTGAGCAAGACTGGTGGAGAAAAGGAGACAGACCAATCTTGACCACAGTCTGGTCAAAACGCCCACTCTCCTACAGCCCCCATGAGTGAGATCTCTGCTTGGCAGGAAGGCAGATGGGTGGAAGAGTAGCGGCTGCCGGCCCGAGGGTGCCTTTCCCTGGTTCTCTTGAAATGCAGCGTCTGTCCTGTCCTATAGCCCAGCAGCAAGAGAACATTTGTTCCCTGAAGGGCCGGCGCTGTGCCAGCAGCAGGTGGTGGCCTGTCCACTGGGAAGGAGGGAGGCAGCAGGCAGGAGCACTGATGTGTCCCCGAGACAAAATGCTACAAGTCTGCTCGCAGCACGGCAGTGACAGCAGCTGGGCCAGGGTTGCAAGTCACCATTCTGTAGCCATTAAAAACAAGTTGCTGTCCCTTTCATAATAATAAATTAAGATATCACTCCAAACTGTGCTGGGCTCAGAGAGAAAAAATAAAACAAACAAAGAAACAAACCAAAAAAACAAAAACAAACAAGCAAAAAACACTCAAAAGACAAAAACGAAAATAAGTAAAAAAATCAAACAAAAACACAAAAAAACACCAAACAAACAGTGTTGGACCATATGTTATCAGTTGGATTGTCTATAAAATTGACTGGTTTCTTGGTAATTACAGAAAAACTTTCTGGCTGCATTTCAAGAAGCAATTTTTCATTTTCTTCCAGGAAAAAAAAAAAAAAAGTGAAACAACAACCTGCACCCATTCGACAACATACACATTTGGGAGCAAGAAGATGAGAAGAAGAGTAGAGGCAGCATTATATTTCTGACTGTTTGTTTGGTTGCTGGGGGAGCTTAAGTGTTATTACTAAACCAAGTCATCAATATCTCCTCTTCACGACTGTCTGAAAATATGCAGCTTTGCTGTTACCAAGATCGGACTTCACAGGGTGCCTATGAAGTTGACCTCAATGGCCTGACCTGCACTGGCCTTCTATAGGCCACTTTTTAATTCAATTACCAGATAAAGTGGCTTGGAGCTCCTATCCTGTCTAGAGTGGTCAGTCCAGTGCCCTCGTGAAGACTTAAGGGGATTCATGGCATAGGTGACTATGATCTCCTATAGTTTATTGTTATAAATTTTGGCTTCTTGATCAACCGGTTCACACTTAGGCCTCTTGGGACATTGCCCTTGCCTCTCCCTACTCTGTCCCATTTATTGACAGGAGTTTTCTTCATTCAAAGCATCACTGATGGATGGCAGCTATGTATTAGACTTTTACTAAAAATTTAGGGATGACTACAGGGATTATAGCAGAGAACAGGAACTAGCCTAAAATGTAAACTAGGTTACTAGACGTCTGAAAAACTGCCAGCCTCTCTACCCACAGGAAATCCTCACTCGCTGTATTTACGTTCAGGTTGTATTTGCAGACATGTTTTATTAGATCACTACTGCAAAATTCCTATTACTTTGTGTGTAGAACTTTTTTTTTTAAGTCCTACTCATCCAGAACAATGTAGGAGGCCTTACTATAGACAAAGTTTCCATTTTTGTAAACAGTTGAAAGTCTCTGAATTTTATTCTTTAAAAAAAAGCAATCTAGCTGTCATTCTAAGAACAGGAATCTGATTGCATAAGTTTGACATCAAATTATTACTATGTTACTACTACGATTGCTATTAAGATTACTGATGTTATAAACATAAAACAATTGGGCAGTTTTGTGCCACCTTAGCTTAGAGGCCATGAGCACATGCTCTGATCCCTGATCTGAAGCAGTTTGGGGTGGGCAACAGAGTGGAACTGTGGATGTCACAGATATGTCACACACATGAATCTACTTGGAGTGATTTCCTTAGAAGGGGCTGTGAGGACGGCATATATTCACATTTTCAATCTGTACTCCAGTTGGGTATGGCTGGTCTTCAAGAGGATGAAACCGATATCCTGACTAAGGGCTCAGTAGTCTGCTTAATAAATGGATGGAGGAAATCTACTCAGTGGCATAATTGTGCTTTTCCACACTTGAAATAATCTCAAATACATGAGATTATTTATGAGTTTGTGTGCACTTGTTCCTGATGAATCAGAATAAATTCTTCAAAGTACTCCCGGTAGACAGCAGGAGTTTGTGCTCTGCATTTTGAAATCTTCCATGGAGACTGGAAGAATACCTAGTACACTATGGACACCTAACTCGCTAAGTGAATAAATGGAACAAATGATCTGACAGACGATATCACGGGACTTTGGAATGCTCACCTTAATGCTCAACTTGGTTAATTCTTACTTATTCCTGTACATCTTAGCCCCTTATAATCTATGTCATTATACTCATTAGATTTTCCACTTGCACTCTATCTTCCCATCACATTTGCAATTGCATTGTTTGAATTGTATTGTTTGAATATGTATTTGTACATGTGTTTGTGATTATTGATTGAACTTCTTTATTCTTCTCTATACTTTAGGCTTCCCTGAGGGGAGGCTGTGTCTGTGTTACCTGCTCTTTTTAAAGGAATGGTTCGGTGCCTGGAAAGGAGAAGGTATTTATGACAGAGATGGAATAATATTCACAAAACCCATTTCCTCTTTATCACCACCATGAGTCAGGCTACACTTCCTAGTCTCAGTTGCAGTTAAGTATGGCCATTTGTTGGAGTTCCAGCCAATGGGATGTGAGGGGCAGTAACATGAGCCACCCCCAAGGCTTATTCTTTAAAACCTCCCATGTGCGATTTTCTATGCTCTTTCCTCCTGCCTCTGGCTTGTGGAAGCAAGTATAGTGGCATTGGAAGCCACATATTGAAGGTAGGGAAGCCATGAGATGGAAGGAACCTGGGTCCCTGAATGATCCTGCGGAAGAAAGCCATCACCAATCAGGATTACCTGTTGAGAACTACCCTTGAAGAAGAAATGTTTATGGGATTTGAGTTTTCTTATATTTTGAGTTTGGAGAGAGTTACCTCAACTCATACAGTATTAATTTTTGTGTTTGTAATTATTAGATATATACAGAGGAGCAAATATTCAGGATGCAGATCGTGTCATTAGAAATATTGAGTCCTGATATATTATGGCAATCTTCAAGGCACTAGAAGGAAAATGGTTCCATAAGAATGAGGTGGTATCCCAGCTATCCAGTACTCCCTCCTCCACACTGCAGTTAGCAGAGGCTTGTCCCACTTCGTACCCATGCAAATACTCTCTTCTCTAACACACCTAATTTCCCTAGTGCTCTCCATCCTCAAATGGTCCTGTATTCCTTTTTGTGCCATTGAAAAATCCAACACTTTACCAGGCAGGAATGATCTTTTGAAACCAATTTGTATTAAGGAGTAAAGTACTATTTTCTGCTTTACTTTCACAGGGAGTGTATGCATTTCTAGGGAGACTGGCAAAAATTAGTCTCTCATTGCTGATATTTCAGGAGTAGTGTAAAATGAAGCAAGCATTATTAAGCAGTGAGAGGCAGTTTACAGTCTAATCATCATGAAGTGTTTGCATTACTCCACTCAGAATAGCAGAGAAGACTGATGGAGGAAGCTTGAGGTCTTGATAAGACATAGAACAGCCTTGTCAGCCCAGATGCCAACTTCTGAACTTCTTGATTGAAAGAAAATCATTCTGAACTGAAATGGTTGCCAGTGTTTCCCCATGACAATGTACTTCCTCCAGAATCATGGATGTCAGGGGAATAAGAAGAGAGAGTGCAAATTCAGAGGTTATGGGGCCGGGAGTACCATAGAGATACTTAATAGTGGGTTAACTCTGAGAAAGATACAAGGAATAAGGTGGTCTGGCGACTGCAAAGTAATCTACTCACCAAGAACATGGCTTTGCAGAGGAATGGAATGAAGAGGTCTGTATAAAGTGTGTGACTTCCAAACCAAAGTTTAGTTAAGACTTAGATAAGTATAGCACCATGTTACTCTCATAAGTCCCAGACTCCCTGCCTCACCCTCATCACCTGTGGCCTGACTAAGGATTTTAGTTATCAAGTACACTTAGATTTAGTGCTTAACCCTTCATTTCAAGAAGGTTGGTTGGGATCTGAGGCCATCAGATCCTGCCATCCCTTCTTCTTACGGAGCTAGATTTAGACAGACCTCTTTGATGCACAGTAAGACCCTTACATGACAATGACGTATCCCTTCCTAAAAGGCCCTGAATCTGTTCTCCACCTTTGAGACTCTTCCCTAGCCCCGTTTCTTTACACAGCCCTTCATGGCACCCCTCCTTCATGGCCTGCACATGCCTTACTCATTTCCACATCCCCAGGGCTCAGCGTGTGGCTTGGCACACATAAAGTGCTCAGTCTGTATAGACTGACTACATACAATGACTTAGTAATTTGCTGAACTGGCTCCATCCTGGAAAAAAGACCAACTCTTGCTGCTCTAATTAATTTCCCTGCTTCTCATTAGCTTAAGTTTATGGCTACATAATCAAAGCTACTCAGGACTGGGACAAGAGATAGATGCAACTCTTCCCAACAGAGGGAATGAAAGAATGGGACATGTCAAACATAACAAGATGCAGAGGAAAAGAAACAAGAACCTCCTGTTATTACCAAACATTTTGGGTATTGGACCTTTTTCCTAAAGGGAAATTGAGCTAGGAGAACTGTACACCAGGAAGATGAGATAGTTGTTTATATTGGAGAGGACTGAAGAGAGTAAAATAGATGGCTTTAAATCTAACATTTTGACATATATTGATCAAAACGTGGTAAAATAAATCCTAACAATAACATTTCAATGGTAATTATATCCATGATGATTACTATAACCGTCATTACTGTCACTACCTCCTTTGCTACCACTATCACCACCATTTCTTGGACATCTATTATCTGGGACTAAGCTTTGTGATTTTACCAACATTACCTCACTTGATCCTATAAATCTGAGAGAGAGACAAAGAGACAGACAGAGAGAGAGAGAGAGAGAGAGAGAGAGAGAGAGAGAGAGAGAATCTCTTTTGCTCCAGGATCTATTTTCAAGGGAATCCAGCCTAAGATGTCAAGCCTTATGTTAGGCTAAGGATATGTTAGCCTATCTAAATTGGGATATTTGAGCTACCTGACAAAAATGAGTACAGTTATGGGAATAATGGATTGAAAAAATTTTAATAACATTTGTATTTTTCTTCAAATTATGAGAGTAATATATTTGTTATAGAAAATACAGAACAAAATTTATTATTAATAATAACTCATTTTCTCTCTTCCTTATTGCCTTTCCTCATTCACCCACTCAGAAACCCAAGTACTCTTTTTTTAAATTATTTTTATTTTAAGTTCTGGGGTATATGTGGAGGATATGCAGATTTATTACATAGGTAAACATGTGCCATGGTGGTTTGCTGCACCTATCAACCCATCACCTAGCTATTAAGCCCAGCATGCATTAGCTATTTAATCCAAGTACTCTTAATGAGCAAAAGGTTTGATAAATTCATTCCCAAAGAGTTACTAGGGAACCTCTGCATTGCCTTTTCCAGAGAGAAGTTTAGTCTCTTGTAGAAGTACTAAACCCCCAAGGCAGAGCTGGAACTAGAACTGATAGGAACTTGAGGTAGGAGAGGCTCCCTAGTGGAGAAGACAGCTTTGAGTGAAGGTCTCAGAGACGCCTCTCGGGCTGCATCATCATGCTGGCGGCCCACTCTGCATGTGCTTCAGTTACATTCCAGAAGTGAGCATACGTGTGTGCACCTGTGAGTGTGTCTGTGCATTGGAGAGGAGCAGTGAGGGCCATACAGCAAGAGATAATAAGGCACTTTTGCTGAGTAGTCCTTTCTGCATGACCCTCTCCCTTATTTTCCAGGAAACTCCCACTGAGGCAGAATCACAGCGATTTGGAAAATGATGAGTTGCCAGCACCAGGCTTTCTTATTTTGGCTGGTGTCACAGCCACACTGAATATTTTCTTCCAAATTGTGCATGGGAACCCTTTGTCAGGGGAATTGGGTCCAAATGTGCTCTATTTTTACCTTTGCCAAGCGAAGCTTTTCATGACTACAGATCTTTGAGGGAAGTGGTTTGAAAATAAATGTAGAGGTTCAGTGGCAGGGGCCAGGTTGTCATGGTACTCCACCTGTTTCTAGTCCCTATGTCAACACAACAGCTTCTGCTCTGGGGCTTTGATGTTGCTGCTGAGGCAGGAAACACCACGGAGTCCTGAAATTCAGTGTGACACCTGTGAGTGGCTCACTGTGATTGCCTGGCAGGGCTGCGGACTGCACACATATGTGCAAGGAGACCTGCAGGCTCAATCCCTGCAATGTGACTCACATCTTAGGTGCTGCCAGGGATCTTACTTCAGGTATCTAGAGATCTGACTTCAGGTACCCTGGAATCTGGCTTCCCTGATGTTGCCAGGGGCCTGGGTAGTACCAGCTGCATGTGTACTAGCTGGGAAGCAGCCAGCACCCAGGACTTCAGCTTTTAAATCTCATTAGTAATAGGTGGTATATACGGTTGCTGCACAAAATGGACTTGAAATATCCAGGAAAGGTAAACCAAGACACTGTTTCTTTCTTGTGGCTTGCTCTGAAAGCAGAAATAAGAGGCCTTATGTGGAGAAGGGGGTTGAAGCTGAATTGTATTTGTAATAGCAGTGAACGACAACAAAAATCCATCTCTGATCTGCAGACCTTAAATGTCTGGAGAGGTCAGATCGGATAAATGGCAGGAGTTCTAGACAGAGGAAAGATTTCCCACAGCCCAGCCATCCTGGGCTCCAAAGTGATTGAAATGAACTCTCAGGGGCAGGCAAAAGAGACCCCAAAGAGGGGATAGAGAGGCAGTGGGAGGAGATCTGGGTGGGTTGGCATCTGGGGTGGGGCTTAGCTTACAGACATTAGACTTTGAATCTCATCATTTGACTTTTTCCCATCTTAGTCTTGGATTTAGAGACTCAAAGGTTTTAAATTGGAAACCCTCAAGATTGGGTGGCAAGAGGAGGCTATTTTTTTTTTTTTAAGTTTTGTTCTTTGGGTGGCAAGAAACAATGTGTCACCTTCATTACCAGAGGAAAAAGGAGGTTTTCTTTAGGGAAACACTTGAATGGAAACTGAGCAGTTGTTGGGAAGTGAGGCAGCTCTAATGACTCCCTGCTTCTCCCTCATGGGCCTCAGTGTCTCACTGCCCTCTCAGCATTTGCTTTAGCCATAAGCACATCCACTCTATTCTTCTTTTGCTACCACCTGGATTTCACATCTTCTTTGTTTCTGCTTGAAGCATCTTTGGCTTGCCCTTGGCTCTTCCTGATTATTCTGAGCCAGACTCTACCTTGGAAGCTTCCGTTCCTAACATTATCTTAACTTCTTAGCATTCCTTATTTCAACGTTCCGAGAAAGGATGTCTGATTGTCTGCTTTTAGGTCCAATCAGCTATAGTGGAAGAGCAGAATCACTGAATATAAAACATGGTCATGTCAGCAGCAGGGGCTGTGGGCTGAACAGCTTCACCGGGAAGAGGATATGGGTGAGAAGGTACAGCAATGGGTACCTCCATTAACAGATAAGCTGGATCCTCAATAGGAATAGGCACTAGCTGATTTTGAATGAAGGTGTGATAAGATTAGATACATTTTTGGGTGATCAGAATGATCTAGGTATGGACATGGCAGAGCAGGTGGAAGAGAAGGGACCAATATGTGTCAATAACCATCTATGAGCCAGGCACTTACCAGGAAGTATAATGTCTTTGTAGTTAGACCAGCAGTGTCTGCTGCTCTGGAGGAAGTTACTTAAACTCACCAAGACTCAGCTTTCTCTGTATTAAAATGATGACACCTACCTCCCTATCTGGCCATTGGGATTAAATATGAGAATATGTGTGAAAATGTATGGCATACGGTAAGCACTCAAATGTTTCCTGGTGGAACAGCATGGTGTGGGTTAGGAACATGCAAACTCTGACAACAAGCTGAACTTTTGAAATAGAGGCCTCCCTGCTCACTAGTTGGGCAACCTTGAACAAGCTAGTTAAACTATCTAGACCTCAGTTTTGTTATCTGGTGAGATTAATCGCATTGAATGGTGTAAAGCACATTCTCAATAAATGCTCATTATTATGATTATAGTTATTAATGTTTATCTCACTTTGAAATAAGAATGTATAGGAGCTCCTCAGGTAGATAATGGAAATAAGAAATTTCTTAGTTCATGGAAGCATGGAGGTGTGGAAAATTTTGGAAAACAAAAAGGAGTCCGGTGAAGTAGGGTGGGGATACTGGGCAGATGGAAAGATTGGCAAGGGTTTTATCGTAAAGGCCGGGATACCAGCCTGGCATCAAGCGCCTTAGATTGGGAAGATACAAAACTGTGGTCCGGAGTCACCCCTGCAGAGGCCTGTTTCCTGACTTTCCATCTTCAATCTCTTTTCTATGCAGTTACCAGAGTCATGTTTTGAAATCTCAGATCTGAGCATCTATGCCCAGATAGAGTCCTACATGGCTCCCAGTTCCTCCAGGAGAAGGTCCAAATCCCTTAAGATGACCTTAAGGCCCTCAGGTTTTCCAGGCTCTGTATGTTCCTGCTGCCACAACTATGCCACAACAAAACAGTTTCCCCCCATTTCTACTTTGTTTTTCCAGCTGTAGAGTCCAAGCCACAAGAAGGGAAAAGGGACGAATGGACACCAGGTCATGTGCCAGGTAGCTGGGAAGCGAATACTTCTATTTTTCTATTCTTTTTTTTTTTTTTTCTTTTGAGATGGAGTCTCATACTGTTGCCTGGGCTGGAGTGCAATGGCGTGATCTCAGTTCACTGCAACCTCCACCCCCCAGGTTCACAGATTCTCCTGCCTCAGCCTCCCGAGTAGCTGGGATTACAGGCACGCACCACCACGTCTGGCTAATTTTTGTATTTTTTGTACAGATGGGGTTTCCCTATGTTAGCCAGACTGGTCTCAAACTCCTGACCTCTTGATCCACCCACCTCAGCCTCCCAAAGTGCTGGGATTACAGGCATGAGCCACTGTGCCAGGCCAAATACTTCTATTTTCATCTCTTAGGAAAACATGTGATGTAAATCACTGTTCCCATTCAAATTTAAATGATGGCTTATTTCTCCAGGGATGTTTGTAATTGAATGAAGCAGCAAGTTTTTGCCACACTATAATACTTTAACTCTACAGATATTTTGACTCCTTCTGTTTCTGATTTGCTTTCATAAATGAATAAAAATACATTATTTTACATCAAATTCACATGAAGTATTATTAATTGAAATAAAATAACAAAATATTGGGAATGGCTATAATTTTACATTATTAAATGTATTAGAGGTGAAAAAATTGGTAAAGTTGAAAAATATGAAAATCAACTAGGGAAATAATAGTTTCTGGAGAAATAACCCAACAAAACCATCAAAGGCTAGAGCTCGATATGGTAAAGAAAAAAAAAAAAGAAAATAAAGAAAAAAAAATTGGTAAAATATTGATAGTGAAAAAATCATTTTGGAAAAATTTATAAATGCAAAATTGAATTAAAAAATTAGACTTTGGCCCAGGTGCAGTGGCTCACACCTGTAATCCCAGTACTTTGGAAGGCCAAGGCAGGCAGAGATCACCTGAGGTCAGGAGTTCAAGACCAGCCTGGCCAACATGGTGAAACCTCATCTCTACTAAAAATACAAAAGTTAGTTGAGCATGGTGGCACATGCCTGTAATCCCAGTTACTTGGGGGGCTGAGAAAGGAGAATCGCTTGAACCCGGGACATGTAGGTTGCAGCAAGCCAAGATTGCGACTGAACTCCAGCCTGGGCGACAGAGTAAGACTCTGTCTAAAAAAAAAAAAAAAAAAAAAAAAAATTAGACTTTGTGGAAATAATGGCCCCGAGAGAAAACTTACAAAGATAGAAACTTTTCTCATTTAATTTGATGTGGACAAAAAAAAAAAAAAAAAAATGAATGAAAGCTGTATCAAAAATAAATTCATGAAATGTACTCATGAAAAATAATTTTAGTAAGATAGAAATAAAAATCATTAAAATACTACTAAGCAGAAAGCTGGTCCAAGAATTAAAATGACTTAATTCTACCAGTGAAATAATGTGTTTTTCATTCAGGAAAATTTACCAACACTAGTATAATTCTGGGACAATGTTTATATTTATGAACTTTGAGTTAAGACAATTTCTGGGTCACTACATTTTGATTGAATTCAGCAATTGTCAGTCAGAAATTGCACCACTCATTTACTGGGCAATAACACTATACAACTACTTATTAGAAAAGGAACTTTTGGCTAAAATCTTTTTCTGAATCCAAGAGAATGGCAAGGATTTATCCATTTCTTCTGGGTAGCTAGTTAGATTCTGAGAGTAAGCTGCAATGTGATGTGCTACTGACATGAGACCATTCCCAATGGCAAGGACAGCAACCTCACTCCACAACCTGGAAGCATGCAGAGAAGACTGCCTTCTTCAAAGGCATTTGGAGGTAAGCACCTCAATACTGCTCCGACTGAGCTTCTTGGAGTGTCCCAAGGAATCGCCAACTCTCAGTCTCTTCTGTCATTCCCTTAAATTATTTCTCCTCTCTTCTCTGTTGCTGAGAACACAAATAGGACTGAGGGATCCCGGGGATTTGCTCCCTACAGTTGGCAAAGCAGTGATATGATATAGAGTCTTAGTGTGTAGAAGTAACACACATAGAGCACCTCCTCAATATAGTCCCACAGACACTGCCTGCTGAGTTCCTTTGCTGCATCATTATCAGCACACAAAAGCATTTACTAGGATCTCTTTGAAAACGCTTCACTGTGACACTGGGCACAATGAAGGGAACAGATGTGGTGGGCCAACCTCCAGGGGTTTGCAATCCAAGGCAGAAGGACAGATAGTGCAAACACACATGAGCGCTCAGGCATAACCTGCAAGCCCGGACACAGGTATGACAGTCGGGATTGACACAGTGTGGGAAACACAGAGCAGCGGTTTTGCTTTTACATAAGGATGCTTCCTCTTACCACAGGGTTCCCCTAGGGCTCTTTTAACAACAGACCCTCTTCTTGCATTTTTAATGGGATCTGATTTACAATTATGCTTTGAAAATAACTTATGCGGGAACATATTGACTTCATACAGCTCATGATGTTGGTATAGGGAGATGTGGCCAATATTGAATATGCCAGTAAAGAAATGTAAACTTCTATTTACATAATACACAACCCAAGGGGCTCCTTCCATTGTGTAGAAGCATCAAAAAACCTGGTTCATTCTGTGCCTAGCAGAACACCTGGTCTGTGTTTGTTGGTCAAGTAGTATTTATTAAATGAAAGAATTAAATAATTAAAAACAAAATATCTACCCTATTAACAGGTAAGATGAATAAAACACATTTCTGTTTTCTAATTTTTCTTTCTTCTCCACCTTCCTCTTTCCTTTGTTACTCCTTCTTTTTTCCTTGCTTTTCTTCTCCTCTCCTTCTTCTTCCTCCTTTGATTCCTCTTCCTTGTCTTAACAGTTCTCATTTTAAAGTGTGAACTTATTTTGATATATGGTATAAATTGAGCCTTTGCACATTTTCCCCAGGGTGTTAATAACTTCCCTAATGCCACTTATTAATGGTCCTTCCTTGTACCACTGATTTAAGCCTTTTCAAGACAGGGGCTCCAGTTTATCAATCTTTGTACCTCCAGTGCCTGCTGCAAAACCTAGAGATATTTGTGGGTATATGATGCTATATGACGTACTTAGGTTCTTTTTGGGTATATGGTGTATTTGTGTTGTGATGTATGGTGTATGGCACAATTGTGTTGCCACACTTAGCACTTGTTATGGGAAGAATTATGCCCCCCACCAAACCAACTTCATATGTTGAAAGTCTTAAATCCTAGTATCTCAGAATGACTGTATTTGGAGATAGAGTTTTTAAACAGGTGACTATGTTAAAGTCATGTCATTAGGGAGGGCCCTAAGCCAATACAACTGATCTCCTCATAAGAAGAAAAACTTTACACACAGCTACGTACAGAAGGAAGACTACATGAAGATACCGTGAGAAGACAGCCATCTATGAGCCGAGAGAGGGGCCTCAGAAGAAGCCAACTCTGCTACACCTTGATCTTGAACTTCCAGTCTCCAGAACTGTGAGAAGATAAATTTCTGCTGTTTGAGCCACACAGTTTGTGGTACTCTGTTAGGCAGCCCTAATAAACTAATACAGGAACTATAAAAGTAACTTATTTTTATATTGGGGCCTATCATCGGTGAGCTATCAACTTCGTTACTTTGACAATCTGACTATGCTTTCAATGAGATTATTATATCGTTTCAAATATGTAACATATTCTTAGAAAAAAATGAAGGAAATATAGAAAAATGTGAATTATGCTTATTTCCGGCTGTGAGATTTTGGGTTATTGTACTTTTTTCTATGTCTCTTCCATTATTTTCCAGATTTTCTATAATGAGCATGATTACTTTTCTAAATAAGGAAAGAAACTATTTAAAAGTTATATTAAGGTGCTAGTGTGTGTATCAGATGGTGGCCTAATAAGTGAAAAATGGGAGGCTTGCATGTAGATAAGTTTTGCAGCCTCTGAGGCTCCTTAAACATTTTTGAATTGCAGTCGCCTAGGCTTGTTTTGTAAAAAGTGCTTGTTTCTGAAAATGATGATTTGTTTGGATAAACTCCCTCCTCATTTTTTGGGCGGTGGGGGAGCTTTTTATTGCATAGTCACAATGGGAGGCATTGTTCACACAGACCAGCATCGTCATACTTCTATTCCTGTCACTGACAGTATTATTTGCAACTGCTTTTTTTCCAGCCTCTTCTAATTTCCACACTACCACTTATTGTATTTCATTAAAGCTGATTTAGAAATGCAAGGCATATAATTAGATTGAGAACTATGCTGTCGATTTGGTTTTCCATCATGATGTTATCACATGCACAAAAAAGTCATTTGGTACAATTGTTATGATTAAAACTAAAGAAAAGATCTATTACATCAGGCTTAGTTTTCAGTGCCTGATGCAGTGTAAAATATGAGTGAGAGGGGTTGACCTGTTTATATTACAGCTGCATATGTCATGTAACCATAAATGTCTATAGGTTAATAATTTCAAAGGAACCTTTGGTAGATGAGAGGTTTTTTAGAAATTCATATTAAACAAAAGTCAATCAGTACTGAAATACTCAATTTCTAAGGTGGTGGTGGATGATAATCCTTTTCCAGCTCTGCACTATGCAAAGACTCATGCTCCAAATCTGCAGCTTTCTATTGCAGGGAGGCTAGGAGGGGCAAAGATGGATTTTGGCATCAGGTCAAGTCACAGTTCCATTGCTGCCTAGGAGAAGGTGGGATCATTATTTAATTCATACCTACCATGAGCCGGGCTTAATAGACATTATCTCAGTCAATTCCTACAAAGTTGTGAGGTTACTTGTCCAAGTTCATGTAGCTAGTAATTGATAGGATTTTAGTTCCCTTCATCCCTAAATGTCCATGTACTTTCTGCAGTAATATTATCTTTCCCTTTTGTTGAGTAATGTTGGATAAGTTACTTAATGTTTCTGAGCCTTAGTTTTCTCATATGATAAAAAAGAACAATAATGTCCCTTATAAAGATGGTTTTGATTATTAAATGAATTAATATCTCTGTAAAACTGAGCATTGTGCTTGGCACATAATAAGTACCCAGTAAACCCACTTGTCTTTCTCTGCTTCTCAGTAAGTTCCCCCACAATCCCTGGGGTAACCTTGGAGTTTTACTGGGTTAGAGGAATGACACTGATTTTCCTCATCTCTGCATATGTAGGTAATGAAAAGGTAAAAAAACCAAGATCACTGATGTAGAAAGATCTTGTTTAATAGAATAGCATGGGAACTAACTACAAAGATTATCTTATAGCTATGCTTAAGTTTGTTTTGATAATCTACAAAATGGATTTAAAAGTATTTATTAAGCACCTAGTGCATCACAGACATGGGGGCTGGACAGATTCTCATGTATATGCTGTTTAATTTTTTTCCAACCACTTTCTGGGGGACATAGTTGAAGAAACTTGGATCCAGAGAAGGTGGAATAATTTGAGCAGTGACTTGGAGGATGATTACAATTTCCCCAAACAGAAATAAAGGTATGTACAGGGATCTTACATAAAGTGATATTGGGCTATGTTTGATCTTTCTAGTTGTTTTGAGTCAAACAGTTAAATAGTAGAGAAGAAATGAATTCTGAGGCAGGCATATCTAGATTCAAAACGCAGTTCAACACTTGCACACTAGGCAATGCTTAGCTGTATACTCAGTCTCAGAGTTGTCAACTACAAAATGAGGAATATTAATGTCTAATTCTTACTTACAGTTGCTCTTAAGGTTTCATAAGGCAAGGTTTCAAAATTATTGAATAATTTTAGTTATAGACTACTGTTTTAATAGACAAACACTGTTTTAATAGACAAACTATTCTTATCAAGATTTCAAAGGATTTAGGAGTGAACTATATTAATATGGATAAATAATGAACACTTCTGGTTGCAAGTGACACACCACTTAACTGCAATGTCTAGAGTAGGAGTTAGGTATGGCTGAACCCAAAAAAGGCTCAAGTCAGAGTTATTGGATGGCTCATTCCTGTGACTTCTCTGCTTTGTTTCTGGTTGTCTCCATTTTCAGGAAAGTTGACTTATACCCCCATTTTCTCAGAAACATCAACATAAGGATAGCACCCCTTTTCTAGTTAATTCATGAAATTTCCCAAGACATTCTCTGATTAGACTTAGTTAAATTATGTGCTCATCCTGGATCTACTGCTGAAGCTAGGGTGATAGAATACACTGATCGGTCAGGCTTGGGTCACATGCCTAGCCTGGATTTGGGAGCAGAATGCACTTGAACAGAATTCATGCATGGACGGTTGGGAGGGGTGGTGTAGCAGACACTCTCAGTGTTCTGCCCATAATTCCCAGGATCTCAGCAACCTTTCCTTGTATCTTTTTGTCAGGCAGTTGCCCTCAGGCTGCCAGAACCTGCTTTGCCTGTGCCCATGGAGAGCAGAGAATTTATGTTTCCCTAAAGGCAGCCCTTAAGAGTGGTAAGTGTGGGGTGTGAATACTCTAGCTCCTTTCTATTGGTGGGAACATCTCTCTCAGGTGTATTCTATACTGTTTCTAGAGCTTCTCTGTGGAATTGAGCTAAAGTCATCTACTTGGGTTTATGATACTAAATATTTTCTAGTCCCACTTAACCACACCCTTACAGATTTTCTTGAGAATAATTCTAAATAAATTACTTTCCTATGAGTCCTTGTTACAGAGTCTGCTTCTGGGGAACCTAATCTGAGAGATTTCTCCAAGGAGAAGTTGGGTACCTTAATTAGTCAATTATTGCTGCACTAAAGCTAAATAAAAGACGTAAATATCTAAGGCACTTACTGCAATAAACATCTTATTTCTACTAACAAGTTGGCTAGGGAAGCTCTGCTTCAGAGTATGCATTGAGTATAAGCCTGTTCCACTTGTCTTTTGCTCTGGGACCAGGAGTTGTACAGCCCATCCTTTTCTCAAGACAAAGCCAAGTCAAGCAAGCACATTTAAAGCTTCACTTCTGCTCACATCATGTCTATTGGCCAAACATTCCACTGGCCAAAGCAAATCACATGGCCAAGTCAAGCATCAGTAGTCTAGGGAATACTCTTCCTCTGTTCTAGACACATGGAAAAGGGTATGCATACTAATTCTATATCAGGAGAGAATGAGGAATTGGGAACTGTAACCTAATCCACCACATTTCAGTTGGAAGAAATTACTCTGCAGGCAAGAAATATTTTTCCTCTAGGAGATAATCTGCAGACATAACCAGCAGATGTCTACCCTAATTTACAATAAGCTGTGTGCGATAGGCTGAGTAATGGCTCATAAAGATGATCGTGTTGTAATTCCCAGAACCTGTGGATATGTTACCTTGTATGGCAAAAGGAACTGCACAGATGTCATTAAAATATGGATCTTGAGATGGGAGATTTTCCTGGATTATAGGTGGGCACAATGTAATTCCAAGCGTCCTTATAAGATGAAGGCAGGAAGTCAGAAAGGAGAAAAGATGCTGCTCTGGTGGCTTTGAAGTTGAAGGAAGAGGCCATGACCCAAGGAATGGTGGCAGCTTCTAGAAGGTAGCTAAGGCAAGGTATGGATTATTTCCTGGAGCTTCTAAAAGGAAACAGTCCCGGTAACACCTTAATTTTAGTCCCATAAGACTCCTCGCAGATTTTTGACTTCCAGAACTGGAAGAGAATAAATGTGTGTTAGTTCAAGCCACTAAGTTTATGATAATAGTGGCAATAGGAAACTAATACACCATGTGGTTTGCATATTTTTAAATACTTTAATCCTGTAAAGTAGACATTATTTTTACCATTCTAAGAATGAATAACTTGAAGTTTCAAGACATGAAATAATTGGCCCAAGGCCATACAGCTGACAAGTATCAGAGTTAGCATTCAAATGCAGGTCAAACTTCAATATTAATGCTGTTGCCATTGAAACACTATTTTAGCTTCCGTTTTCTGCCAGTGGGTAAATTAAGGAATGAACTCAGAGAACTCTAGACCATTCTTAATTCAGCAGGAGGAGATGGGGGCAAATGAAACTTCTTCAACAATCGCCATGGTCTTTGTGGTAGACACTATGTAAGTCTTTCCTCAAGTTTGTGACACTTACAGTGATGAGCTCTTTGGAAATGAAGAGAATGTGCCTCTGAGGATGGTGTTATGGCCTGAATGATGTCTTCTCAAAATTTATATGGTGAAGTTCTACCTCCCAACCTGACTGTATTTGGAGACAGGGCACCTAAAGAGGTAATTAAGGTAAAATGAGATCATAAGGGGAAAGCCTTAATTGACTAGAACTGGTGTCATTATAAGAAGAGGAAGACACGTGAGGCATGGGCGTGCACGAGGTAAGACCACGCAAAGAGACAGCAAGAGAGTGACCATCTACCAGCCCAGGAGAGAAACCTCAGGAGAAACCAAACCTTGATCTTGGACTTCCAGCCTCCAAAACAGTGAGAACTAAATTTCTGTCGTTTAAGCCACCCAATCTGTAGTATTTTGTTATGGCAGCCCAAGCAGACTAAATACAGATGATATCTGACCTCTTTTGCCTTTCTGGAAGCTTCAAATTTATATTAGGTTTGTTCTTAAAGTTTTAATAATTCATAGCTTTTACAGTGGTAAACATTTGTACTTCATTTAAAGAAGACAGCTGTGTAGATTAATTCAAATTGATGTGATTCAAGATCAGGATATCTTTTCATACCATAAAGAAGAGTGAGAGAAGAAAAGGTCTCAAAAACATGTAGGCAAGTAGGGAAGCATGCTGTAGAGAAAATATCAGGTTTTTTGTTTTGTTTTAATACCCCTGACACTGAATGGGTATGATATAGTTGTTCTTTTCACATTAGTGTGAGCAGCAGCAGGGCCACAGTGACATCCTGAGGGTCTTGGGAGAAAAAAAAATGTGTGGAGGGTAATTTAACCAGAAAGAAGCTACCACATTCTCAAAAAGACATTAAAGAAATTGCAAACAGGCAAGTATAAAATATTTATTGCACTCCAGCTCTGGACCATGCAAGGTGTAGAGTCATCTATTGAGTTACCATTTATAGAGCTTTTATTAATGAGTTGTAATATTTTATTAATTAGGGCAATTCTAGTTGCAGTAACAAACAAATGCCAATATATTAGTAGATGAGCATAGGAGAAACTTGTCTTTTGATCTGAATGTAGTCCAAGACAAGCATTCCTGTTTGGTGGTAGGATTTTTTCCATGTGGTGATTTGGCGATCAGGGCTCCAATATTTTGCTCAATGATTCTTGAGGAACCTTCTCTAGAACAAAGAGAAAAGGGGGAAAATGGCACACTGGCTGCTATTTTCATAAGTGATGCTCTGTACTTCTTACATTTCATTGCTTAGAACTAGTCACATATCTGTAAAAATTCATGCTTTTTCTTTAACTATGTGGAGTTGTCTTTGGAAAGCAGCTGTCCAGGTAGGTACTACTAAATCCCCTCTTCCATAACGCAGAAACCATATTACAAGTTCTAACTAATAACATGTGAACGAAAGTGAAGTATGTTACATCTGAGCCGAAATGGTTAAAAGTGGGTATAGTTTTTTACCCTCTTACTTGCTTACAGCAGAAGGCCCTGGGACACGGAAGAATCCCCAAACAAAGGACCCTGGGGCTCTGAAGGACTGTATAGAATGCTTCCTTCCTCATTTATCAAGACTACCTGCATTTTACTGCAGGTGAACTGGAGTAAACTTTTATTGTGTTGTCAACAAAATGTTGGAATGGCCTTGCTACAGTGGCTAAGGTCACTCAAATAAATATCCATGGCCTCATCTAAAAGCAAGAGATGATGGCCAATATGATCTCAGGTTGGCCAACAACTTCTCACTGAAAGCTGTTTCAATACTTTGGAAACAGGAGTGCAGCTTTTAGGTGCTCAGTTAGCTGACTCTACCCAAGCACCTTTCACAGTGCCTGACTTTACTGAATGAGTAAATGAATGGCCCACATTTAAGTGCATGCCTTCCTCTGGGAAGTTCTGTGCATGTTGATGTAGCTATTAAAAATGTGCTACAGGACTTTTTACAAACATGTTAAGCTATTTATATACATTATTGTATTAATACTGGTGATAATCCAGTTAATTAAATTTCATTTTATTGCATTCATTTATTTTTAAAATTTTATCTTCCTTCTTGAACTGTGAGATTTTTGTTATCGTGATTGGTGCCCTTGGTTGCTGGTGCACTGCATGGCACATGGCAAAGACTCAGTGTCTGTTGAATGAATACATGCTTGGGCAGATGAATGGACAGATGCAGGATGGACATGAGGCCAACTGTGTGTGATATAGGGTCTAAATGCCAGGACTGAGGGACAAAAAAGAGTAAAAGAAAAAGAAATAGGCATTTTCACTAGGTGAGGAGTGGGTGCTGGACGGCAAACTGGCCTCAGGCATTGGGAGAAAGTCTGGTCAATAAATTCAAGCACAAATCAGAAATACGTGGTTTGGGGCAATAGTCTAAGCAAGGGGTGAGTAGGTCTTCAGAGCTGAGGGATCTGGGAGCTGTCTTCAGGTACTTCAGGCAAATACTCATGAGTCTGCTGGGTTAGACATTTCTGTTCTAAAATGGTGCTGATTTAGTAAAAAGCCATGTATCTAAAATGTCTGGTTATCTGAGATTGAAGAGTAATCAGACATTTCTGGCTAATGTCAGCACTTTATATTTTTCAAACGTCAGATGTATGATTTAAAATAATCATGCTCCTCAGTCTGGTTCACTCTCATTATCAGTCTTTGTAGGTGCCCTTTAGGTTTTGCTATATTTTAATACTTGCTCTTTTTGTTCTTTCTCTCCACCTTTACCATCTCTTCCCCATCCTCAATTACCACCACAATGGTATATTTGATATGTGCCCTCTAAACCACCTGTCACAGAAGAGGTGGCAGAGCACGTTGTTTAAGAATGCAGGTTTAGGAGCCCAGGCTCAACTCCTCATCCTGCCAGTCTGCATTATGTGACCTGAGGCAAGCCGTTTAGCTTCTCTGTACCTCAGTTTCTTAATCTGTGTATGATTATTCACTGAATAATCACATTCCATATATATAACTTGTAATATATATATAGTATAAAAAATGATTAGTACCTGAATAGAGTGCTTGTAAACCATTGAAAATGTACCTATTGTTTATATTTTTGTAGAAATAGATGTTTAAAGAGTAAATATCATTTAGTTTACTTTTTTCATTGAAGACCGAATTTTTTTGAACTATGCCTTTTTCTAAATGCATCTAGGTTCATTATTTCTAAATGTTGCATAATATTTCATTATATGTGAGGCCACTTTATATCTATTCATTATCTCAATATTGAACACCTAGGTTGTCTTCAACTCCTGGCTATGACAGGTAGTGCTGCTATAAATGTCAGCATCTATATCTTAAGATTTTTCTCGATGGTCTTTTAATGTTATAAAATTATTAATCAATTTTTTTGATAGGTCAGGAATCATGATTATTTTGTATTATGCTTTAAGATTTGGCAGCCAATATTTTATTTTAGATTTTAAAAATCTATATTTAAATAAATATTTTATCTTAGAATAGTTTTGTATTTACAGAAGACTTGCACAAAGAGTACAGAGTGCCTGTACACACCACACCCAATCTTTCCCATTGTCAATAGCTTACATTAGTATGGTGCTTTTGTCACAACTAATGAACCCATATTGACACATTGCTATTAACTAAACTCCATACTATATTTGCATTTCATTAGTTTTTCTCAATATCCTTTTACTGTTCTAGGATCCCACTCATAATTCCACATTATGTTTCGTTTTCATGTCTCCTTAATCTCTCCTGGGCTATGACATAATTTGTTTTTGATGACGTTGATTGTGATGAGGAATAGTGGTCAGGTATTTTATGGAATGTGACACTAATCGTCTGGTGTTTACTCATGGTTAGATTGGGCTTATGATTTTTTAGGAGGAAAACCACAGAGGTGAAGTATCATTCTTATCCACTTCTATTAAGCATGTATACTATCAACATGACATCACTGATGATATTAGCCTTGCTCACCTGGCTGAGGTAGTATTTGCCATGCTTCTGCACTAAAAAATTATTTTCTCTTCCCTCCTTTTCATACCATACTCTTTCCAATCAAGTCACTACTAAGCACAGTCCACACTCACGGGCTGGGGATTTCATCTCCGTTTCCTTGATAGGCAGTATCTACATACATTATTTGGAATTCTGTATGGTAGATTTGTCTCTTCTCCCTCATTTCTTTATTTGATTCTTATTTATATTGTTATGGATCCATGAATTTCTAGTTTAAACTTTGGCTTATAATCAAATACTCTTTTATTTGTGTTGTTGCTCAAATTGTTCCAACTTTGATCTTTACAAGCTCTTTTAATGGGCTCTTATATCCTTTTGACATACCCCTATTATTGTGTGTGACTTTCTGGTACTATACGATGCTTCAGATGTATCTTGTATACTCTCTACTCTAGTCCTAAAATCAACCATTTTCTCAAGGTTACGTGTATAGTTTGGATCCTTGTCCCCTCCAAATCTTATTTTGAAATACAATCTCCAGTGTTGGAGGTGAGGCCTAGTGGAAGGTGTCTGAGTAACGGGGGCAGATCCCTCATGAAGCGCCCTCCCTGCATTAATGAGTTCTCACCCTATTAGTTCATGAGGCAACTGGTTGTTTGAAAGAGCCCTGAATTCCCTCTCTCACCATGTGACATGCCTGCTCCCTTTGTGTTCTGCCATGAGTGGAAGTTTCCTGAGGCCTTCACCAGAAGCAACGCTAGTGCCATGCTTGTACAGCCTGCAGAACTGTGAGCCAAATAAAACTCTTTTCTTTATAGATTACCCAGCTCAGGTATTCCTTTATAGCAATAAAAATAGACTAGTACAGATCCCTAGTTCCTTTTTTTGGAGGATGATGATAGAAACCAATCTCTGAGAACTGGATATGGTCATTGCTACTGGGTATATTTGCTTCCAGGCCCTTTCCACAGACAGTGAAGAAATACATATAGGTATATTAAACTGTGTGTGTGTGTGTACGTGTGTGTGTATTTCTATCTCTATAATTATTTCTATCTATATTAGTATTAAGCTAAACATGAGCTCATAGTGATATCTCCAACCCTCACCCAGCCCACATGATTCATTATAGTCTTCTGCCTATGCTAGCCTGTTATGTCACTCTCCAACAGTGATAAACCTGGTTCCGCCATCCAACATTGTTGTACTAATTTGTTTAATCCTAGTGTATATGTACAGTCGTTTTAGAATTGTTAACCCATTCTTCTGTGAGAAACAACTTGGCTAACTAGAGGATAGTGCTTGCGTTTGTAGTCTTATCCTTCCCAATCATTTCTAAAGTTACTTAGGTCAGCATTATTATTATTATTATTATTTGGCCACTCTGTTCAGTGAGGTTATGTCATACATCTGTATTACAATTAGATACTTTCGTCTCTGTCTAAATTTCATCCTGTGATCCCCCAATGCTTTAATTAATTTTTTAAAAATAAGGCTTATTTTTTGGGCTGTTAAAATCTATTTTGGGGTTTCAGCAAATGTATGGTGGTATGAATCCACCACTATGGTTAAATATTGTACAGTTTCCCTGCCCTAAAAAAATCCCTGTGCTTCCCCTAGTCAACTGTTCCCTTCCAGAAATCCCTGGTATCCATTGATTTGTTTTTTTCATACATCAGTTTGCCTTTTCTGGAGTGTCATATAAATGGAATCATGCAGTATGGAGTCTTACAGACTGGCTGCATTCATTTAGGAATATGTATGTAAGAATCACTGATGTTGTTGTATGGATTAATAAACTGTTCCTTTCTGTCACTGACTAGCATTCCATTGTATGAGTGTATAATAATAGTATGTTTATCCATTTACCTATTGAAGGATATCTTGGTTGCTTCCAGTTTTGGTAATTATGAATAAAGTTGGTATAAACATTTTTGTGCCAATTTTTGTGTGAATATTGCATCTATTTTAAAAATTAAAATTGGCTTATATTTTTATTTTCTCACATTGCCATCTGGTTTTGGTATCAAGTATATATTAAAAATAAAGTGAATAGGGTACTTTCACCTTTAAAATTTTCTTTTTAAAAAAACAACTTGTTTAAATTAGAACATTTATTTCTTAAAAAATAAAATCTTAAAAAATTTCTTTAAAATACTATTTTATTGTGTTATCTGGAAAATTGTCTAGGTTCATGAATTGTTAGAATAGCAGAAGGTTTGGTTACCATTTCATTAAAAAAAGATTACCAATCCATTTAAATTTTTTAATTTTTCATGTGCCAGTCTTGGCACTTTATATTTTTCTAAAAATACATCAGTTTTATACAGGATTTCAGAAGTACGGTTGTTTCATAAAAATTTCTGTTATATATGTATTTATTCCTTTTTTTCTTTCTTTCCTGTGTGTTATTTCTGTTCTTACTTCCATTCTTCTTTTTCTTTGTGTTTACTCTGATAATCCTCTTATACATTTTAAAAATCAAATGCTTAGTTCATTTGTTTTTAATCTTCCTTATTTTTAAAATAAATGCATTTATAATTTTTATTTTAAATATTGCTATAGCTGTAACTCACAAATTTTGTCATTTGGCTTTTTTATTGTCTTTCAGATCTAAATTTTACTAATTTCCTTTCTGACTTAATTTTTACCTGGGTATGATTTAGTAGTATTATTTTAATAATTGGACACATGGAATTTCAAAATTATCCTTTTATAATTTATTTGTGATATTATAGTATAACAATTAGATAACATAGTTTACATAATATACATTTTCTGTTTTTGCTGAGACTTTAATATTTGGCTGAATTTATAAACTTTCCAAGCACATTTGAAAAAAACATAACCTTTAATCAGTGTAAAGCTTTGTTTATGTTTCAAATTGTCTATAATGTTTGCATTTTTGTCTACTTCATTTTTCAGCATCTGTGATAAAAACATTAACATTTCCAACTAAAATTTTAATTTATGTGCTGTATCATCATGTAAATTGTTGCTTTATATATTCTGAAAATATGTTATTAGGTGCATATGTGTTCATGATTTATTATATATTCCTACTCTGTGAATTATTACTTATACCTCATAGTGTTTTTGTTTGTTTTTAAGTTCTATTTTGCCTCATATGAAAGTTGAAGCTCTAGCATTCTGTTTTTCAATATTTGTTTGGTATATCTGTTTATTTTCAATCATTTAGTTTTTTCTCAGTTCAAGTCTCTTATATTCGACATTGCTGAATTTTTTATAAAACTATTATGGAAATATGTATCCTTGGAGTAAACTATTTTAATTATAAATAGCATCGATACTTATTTCTACTATGTTATTTTTATATGTCAATTGACATATTTTTTATATCTCTTTCTTTTCTCTTAATGTTCCTCTCCCTTCTCCTTTTTATTTTGATTCCCTTTATCAAGATTTTTTTTTAACTAGTTCAAAAGTTGGGTAATGTTTACTCTCATATATAAATTATAATTCAACTAGATATTCAAGTTGACTCAAGGTCTTTTCCTTCAAAACAAAAATTTTATGTCATTTCCTCCTCGTATTTAGTGTAGCTATTTAGAATTTGATATTAATATGATTCTTCACCTGTTTTAGGAAATTGTTTTAATATTCTGGAATTAATATTTAAAAAATTTATCTTTGAGTCTTGAGTGCTTTAAAAATTGTTTTTGGTAGATGTAGGGCTTAAAGAAATCTATCCTGTGCTGTACTCTAGATCCTTTTGAATTTGAAGTGTCATAAATCTTTTCATTTTGGCAAGTTTTTGGTGACTATTCATCAAATACATTTTTTACTTTTACTTATGTCATTTGGGATTAATATTAAATATTGACCCTTCTACATATCTCTTCTATAAAACTTTTTATTCATTGCTCTTATTTGAACTTTCTTAATACCTCCAAGTGATAATTCTTTGCATGGATCTTTGACCCACTAACTAACTTTGGCACTATATTCTGTAATTCAGCCTATCCATTTTTTCTATTATAGTAATGGATGTTCTTATTACCAATAAATCCAAGTAATTATGTTCTATATTTGCTTATTCCTGATTTGTTCATTCATTATGCTCTCTATAATGTCTCTTTCTTTCTCTGTATAAATATTTAATAATACATTTAATAATTATTGTTCTATTTGCTTCCTTTATTCTGCTGCCACTGCTATACATTGTTCAATTTTTAGTATTTCTTTCCTTTTATATATCTTTCTCAATATCTCATCATTTCCCCCGATGAACTAACATTTCCTTGAGACTCTCTGTTACTTTAGTCACCAATGTGTATGTAGAAGAAGGTTGACATCTGGACCCCTGCTTGTGATTTTCAAATTACCTGTTAGTGAGGAGGACAGCCTCTGGGGTTGCAATCCAGGCTTAACCATTTCCTATTTGCTGACCTCTCCTTCCTTTTGTAGGGACCCTTACCATTAGGGAATCTTCCAAGCACTGCTCTTTTCTGAACGCAGTGACCCTGTGCTGTGTTGCCTAGTCCATGGACTGGTCATGAAAAGGAGATGAAAAAATAATTAGAAGATCTTGGATCTGAGAACATAAAACAGAGACAGAGGAAACATTCATAGAGTCAGATTCATCACAGTTCCAGTAGCAGTGGCAGGTGGCCAAGACTAGACCTGTGGTTTGCCTTTGGCTATGGCTATTATCCAGCGTGATCTGTCTATTATCTATCTATATTATCTATCTATCTATCTATCTATCTATCTATCTATCTATCAATCATCTATCTATCTATGTAACTGATTTATTTGATTAAGAGACCCAGAGCATTTATCTTTTGCTAGCTCTGATAAATTCCGGTTAGAACACTATGTGCTTTAAAGTTTTAATGTAATAGCTTTAGAAATTAACTAGAACATTCACTTCCTGGGCTTGTCAGCTCAAAGAAACTTTTTATTTGCAATAAAAGATTAAAATGTAACACTATTGGTGTTGTAAGAGAAGAAAAACAACTGGATTTATGAATATATTGCTGGCAAATTAGTATTTTGGGTAATATATGAAAAACAGATTGGAAATGAGGTTTAGGGGCAAATGTTGCTTTGAAAGCAGGTGTCATGTATCACCCCCTGCCCCTAGTGAGTACAATTATTTGATTTCCAGTAGAGCTTTTGCTTCCAAAGTGAAAGGAGAAATGTGGAAGACATTCCAGAGTTTAGCTGTTTATTTTATTTATTTATCTCTTAGTTGTCTTTCCTAATCATGGAGAAACCCCTGTCTGATTAATAAACAATTTCTGGCTCTGTTTCAGAATCTGGCTGCAGTGCATTTGCTATTTGATATTTGAGATATGTACAACATGTTCACAGTGAATTCTCCAACTGAAAACAGTAGAGTTCAAATAAAGTCAATTAATTCACAGAGTGAATGGATTGAAGCCCAGAATTGCACATCTTGTAGAGGCCTTTTTGATTCACTTGCCAAAAGATATCTGTTTATAAATGCAGGAAGCATAACTCTTTTGTACTTATGGTGGTTAAAACCTGATGTGATTTTTTCCCCCTGTGTTATGGCTGATCTCAAATAATTGAACTACAGTTTACATATACTTCAAACCTTCTTTCTTGTACCGTCTCCTCTAATATTTAATCGTGTTCTTCCTGCTTTAACACATAGATCTTCTCTTCCTAATTTTCTCTTTCATTCTCTCTCTCACTTCCACCTGCCTTCTTCATTCCTTTTCCTGTTTCCTTTTGTTCTTCCAAATTCTTCTTCCTGTTTCTTTTTTTCCTTTCACATTCTTCTTCCAGTTCTTTTACTCTCCAAGTGTCTTTACCTTACCCTTTACTTCCCTTCTTTTCTTCCCTTCTTCCTTCCCTCTCTCCAGACCTCATCAGTTGGGATCCTTGAAAGTGCTCACCTGTAGGTTCATGAAATCAGTTTCTCTGAGTACAGCAGAAGCCTCTTCTCCTTGCTCTTCTGTTCCCACAAATCCTCTCCTACAGCGTGGATGGGGGTGGCTCTTGGTAATGTGTGCTCACTGAGACACTGGCAGTTACCTAACTTGTTTATATGCCTTGGCCCTGTACCAATAGCTGTTTGTTGTCTGTGTGTTTGATGGCGTGTTTATGTTGGTTTCCTCCTTTTTGCTCCAGGTCCATGCTATGTGTGAGCCCTGGCTTGACACTCAACCTCCTTGGTTAGTGACCAGACATCCCTTTTTTGGCTTCATTTTTGAGTTTGGATGTTGTTCCTGACCGCCAAAAATGATAAACCAGGATCATATTTTGAAAGATGTGGTAACCAGATTCTGAATAATTCTTTACTTTGACTTCAAGTATAATACTGTCTCTGGAGATCCCTGTAGCTACCTCCCCAGCTATGATATCGCATGATATTGATTCTTTCTCATATACCTGGGGCAGTCTCCACTTGGGTACTTTATATTGAACGGTGGGATACTCTGCTTAGGAACTACCAAACACAGGTGTCAGTTGCCTTCTTTGTCAGCATAGCCCATTTTCCTCTTTTACACCTTTATTTTATTGATATTCCTCCCAGCCCTATATATTTCTTCTTCCTTTAGAAGGAAAATGGACAAGAATTGGAAACTAAGAATAATTGACCAATTCATTCTGGAAATATGATTTTCTTTTGGCTTTTTGGCCAATCTCAATTTTTCCTAATTTTTTGTCCTTTTGTTTTCAGTGTTTCTTGTTAACATCTCTACTAAACCTTTAAACATTAGAGTTACTAAGAACTTGGTACTCTCTTCTCAGTTTCATTCAGTTTCTTTCACTGGTTTTAATGATCCCCACTGTTTCATAAGCCATCTTAATGGCAGTTTTGCCTAGAAATTTCCCCAGTACCTCTCATTTTGTTCATTCTGTATGCTTAATATTAATGGACCTGAGTTCCCAGATTAGTACAATTAATATCTTGTGAGTAATTGTGAGCTTTCAAAACAGGATTTGTCAAATTTCCCTGTAAAGCACAAAAACCTAAATAATAGCTAATACTGACAAAACAAAACTGTATTTCAGGATCTTCCTCAAACATTTTATATGCCTTCCTCGGTGTAAATTATCATAGCTTTCTATTGGCAGAAATTAGTATTCTCCCATTTTATAGATGAGGTAACTGGTGCTAAAGAGTAATGTAATCACAGCACTGAAGAAACTGACTTTGTGTGATTCAAAACAGAGAATTTATTAAAATAATTATCAGGTTGATTGGAGAATCAGGTTTGGCATTTGCTCAGCAAAACACTACCCAAAATCTACCTCAGAAACCTGGGTCAGAGAGAAAGTTTCGATGCTGCCACCATAGAACTAACAATCATGGCGGATGCTGGAGGCCAACGTTAAAGTTTGAACACTATCTTGCAATGGTAACTTCTACAGAAGAGGATTATTCCTGGCCCTGCTTCTTTGGATTACGAGCTTTCAGCTCAAAGCCCATGTGGATGCTGCTGATCAGCAGATTCAAGTGGCTGAGCCCTGTCTGTTGTGGAGGGTGCAAAAGCAGCATCAACTTCTTTTTTAAAAATCAATTTAATTTAATTTTAAGTTCTGTGATACATGTGCGGGATGTGCAGGTTTGTTACATAAGTAAACATGTGTCATGGTGGTTTGCTGCACCTATCAACCCATCACCTAGGTATTAAACCCCACATGCATTAGCTGTTTATCCTGAAGCAACATCAATTTCTTTAGCTTCTATGGTAAGAACTAGGCTCTGCCTCATTCAATATTTATAAGATGGGGAACACTCCAAACATAGGAAGGGGGATAGATAATAAGTCATTAAAGGAGTGTCAAGTGTCCTTTACAAGTAACTTAGCCAAAGTCATGATGCTGAGAGCTATCCAGTAAGCGTTTGCTAAGACACAGGAATTTGCATGCTGCCTCCAAGGCTAGAACTGGGAGCTAGTAATGAGAAATATTTAAGCAAAACCATGGAATTCTAAAAATCTAAAGTTGGAAGTCTCCTCAGAAATAACTTGGATTGGAATTCCTTCTACAGTCCCACCCCACTTGCTTCAGACACACTGTGTTGTTTAACATCAAATCTGGCTATTTCTGTTCCTACACACTTGTATGGTGCTACCTGACTTTTACCCTTGCCTCCTAATCTTGGCATCTGAGCTTCCGGTTTGGCATCTCTCTCCTAGATTTCTGAGTTTTGGCTCTGTGTTCCCTTGGCTCGTGTTACTGTTTCCTTGTAGATAGCTTTCTCTTTGGTTAGTAGACGTGCTGTTTATTTATTTATTTGTATTTATTTATTTATTTTTTACTTGCTGAGGCAGAGTGTCCATGAGGCTGCTTCTGTCTATGCTTGACTGCCAGTGATGACTGGGTCTGGGCCCAACTATATGTGTTTTCTGAACAAACAGAGACTCCTCTTATCTCTCAGGCTCTTTCACATATATTATCTCATTTAATCCTTGGAACAAATCTGTGAGAAAGGCATTATTATTGCCATGTTGCAGATAAAAACATGAAGGTTTAGAGTGATTAAATAGTTTTCCCAAATTATGATATCTTATAAATAGAAGATACTGGATTTAAACTCAGCATTGCCTGACCTCTGAGGGTTTTCTTAGTCTGACATGTCATCTCACTGCATCTTCTAGTTACTTAATTTCACTGAATGCTATTTATAGTTAGTAAAGTTACTTCATTCTCCCAAGGCTCCTCTTGACTCTATTCCCTTCATCCATTACCTAATATGTTTCTGTTTTCAACTCCTTATGTTCTGACACACGTTCATATCTGAGAGATGAACATCTATTCTTCATCTTCATTCTGGATAGTAACTCATGAAATAGATTATTTTCCCAAAAGCTGAGTTTTGCGTGTAAAACTTTTGCCTGATTAATAAAAGCTCCAATGCATCCATTCTCATGCTATTATTAGTTAATTTAGTTAATCAGTTAATCAGAACATATATATATATAACACTATGTCACAGACATAGTTGCTTTTTCTTTTAAAAGACAGGGTCTCTGTCACCCAGGCCAGAGTGCAGTGTCATGATCGTAGTTCACTGTAGCTTCGACCTCCTGGGCTCAAGTGATCCTCCTGCCTTAGCTTCCTGATACGACTTGGCTGTGTCTCCACCCAAATCTCATCTTGAACTGTAACTCCCATTATCCCCATGTGTCATGGGAGGTATCCGGTGGGAGGTAATTGAATCATAGGGGAGAGTTTTTTTCCCTGCTGTTCTCATCATAGTGAATATGTCTCATGAGATCTGATGGTTTTATAAAGGGTAGTTCCCCTGAACATACTTTCTTGCCTGATGCCCTATAAGGCATGTCTTTGCTCCTCCTTCACTTTCTGCCATGATTGTGAAGCCTTTCTCCACAGCCATGTGGAATTGTGAGTCCATTAAACCCCTTTTTTCTTTATAAATTATCCAGTCTTAGATATTTCTTCATAGCAGCATGAGAACAGACTAATATACTTCCCAAATAGCTACAACTATAGGTGCATGCCACCATGCCCAGCTAATTGGCTAATAAACTAATTAAACTGTTTTTGTTGAGATGGGGTCTTGTTATGTTTCCCAGGTTGGTCTTGAACTCCTGGCCTCAAACAATCCTCCTGCCTTGGCCTCCCAAAGGTTTGAGATTACAGGTGTGAGCCACCATACCTGCCCTTTTTTAATTTTTATTTTTACAATGTTTATTCTCTTTAGTTTTACTATCTATACTTTACATTTAAAAAACTGAGGTCCAGAGAAATGATGCCTTTGCTTAAGGTCACATAGCTAGGATCTAATAATGCTAGTTTTCTCTTGAAAATATTTTTGGTAGCATATGGATAAAAACACAAATGATGGAGGATCAGGAATATGTGTTAAGCTCATATCTACACCCAGGAACCTAATACTTGCCTAAGAATGAGAGTTTACCAGAATAGAAGAGCATGACTACCACCCCAAACTGCTAGACTAAAAAACACTAAGTAAACAACTGGTGTGTAAGAGATAGACTCTATATAAGGTGCAGTGTATGGAGAAAATCAAAATATGAGGGTGAGGTAGACACCGAAAAGCAAACCTTCTGACAAACCAGCCCCCACTTTAAAACAAGCAAGATAAACAAAACAAAACAATTTCCCACCTCAAAAGAAAACACCTTGGCATGTCATATTCAAACTGCTGAAAACAAAGGAAAATGGGAAAATACTGAAGTTAGAGAAAAATAGTCATATTACATAGGGAGAAACAAAAAATAAGAATTATGGCAGAGCATTCAAAAACCATGTACATTGGAAGATAATAGAATAACATCTTTAAGTGCTGAGAGGAGACACAAGAGGACTTCCATGATCCGCCATGATGGGGTAACTGAGAGTAGATTTGCTTTTCCACAGAAAACAAGGAGGGAACTGGATAAAATACATGACATAATTTTTCACATATTGGACAACAGGCATTGAGGGAAGGTAATCTTTTAGAGAAGGGGAACAATGAGGTGAGTTCTATCATTGTTCTGGAAGAATGTTCAGGACTGCAGTGCAGGGAGGAGGCTCCCACACAGAGCATGGCATTCTCATTGAGCTGGAGATACATAGCTGTGAGTTTGGGAAGGTAGGAGTAGCAGGAATTCGCTAGTCGTTTGGAGAGAGCCATGTACAGAAAAGTTCCAGAAATGTGCATGTAGGTACCCTTGAGACTTTGGCTGTATTCTAATCTATTCAGTAATAGAGTACTATTTCACAAGGTTGACCAAAATCAAACACGACTAAAACATAATTTAAACAATCCCAATATCTTACACTGGACTGGGAGATGTTTGAATGATGTTTGGCTAGAGTAGAAAGACTTTGCTGAATACACTACAATTATCAGTAGAGACTGAGACCTCAGAAGGCTAATAGAATAACAGTAATAGTAAGAGATACATTATCCCTAGCAATATTTAAAATAAGATTTGAAAGGATTAAAGTGATTTTCAATAACTACTTTAAGCCAAAACAGTCTTCAAGACTATGAAAAGATAATGCCAAAATCCAAACATTCATAATCCAGAATCCAATACAAAATATTCTAGGCATGCGATGAAAGAGCAAGTTTTGGTAATCAGAAGAAAAATTAGTCAATAGAAACAGAACCAGAAATGATAGACATGAATCTTAATACAACTTTTATTTTAAATTGTTAAATATTAAAATCTGCTCAAGGACTTAAAAACATGAATAACATGAAGAAATGGATGATAGACATAAAAAGAATAAAATAAAACTTCAAGAAGTGAAAAGGTAATGTCTGAAATAAAGAAGTTTATGAAATGGAATTAAAGAGTAAATGGGAAAATGTAGAAGGAAGGTGAATAAACTTGAAGTATTCAAGTGGAACTGCAGGGAGGAAAAAGGTTAGCTAATGAACAGAGATAGACTTCCACTGCTTATCAAGGTGTAATAACAGGGACTAGATTCACTCTCCCACCTAGAACAAACCAGAAAGAAAGGAACAAACAAAAACCCTTTAAAACAAAGAGAAAAAAATCCCAAGGATTTTCAAGAAAGACAGGGACCCCTTGAGTTGAGGAGACGGAGCTTAGAGTCTAGGGATATAAAGGCACTTGGAATTTGCCAGTCAGAGAGGAGAGAAAGGAGAGAGCTGCACAGAGATAAACTCCAGAGATTTGCAGAAAATTCCACTTAAGCATTCAACATAGTATGAAACTAATGTTTATAGGGAATCTACCTGAGGTTAGGGGTAACAACACCCAAACGAATAGAAGGAATAGTGCCTTGCACTCACACGGAGCTGAAGTAAGTGACTATTTCTGCCAGTCAGACTGGAAAATCTCATGATTCACTGGAAATTAGGTAAATTATCCAAAAATTTGACTCAGTGGTGGGGAATGAAGAGCCCCATCCTGAGCACTGTTCCAATCCCACCTAACAAATCTCAAAGGCCAGGTCTGAAAGGATCAAATTGTTTCCAATGAATGTAACTGCATCCAAGAAGAAACTCATCAATACAAAAAGTATCCAACACGAAACAAAGTAAAATTCACAATATTTGGTTTTAAATTTTAAAATATCAGGTATGGAATGAACAAGAAAAAGATGGCCCATAATGAAGCAAAGAAAATCAATCAGTTGATACTGACCTAGAACTAAAAATGGTGTAGAATTAGCAGGCAAATGTATTAATGCAGTTATAAATGTATTTCATACATTCAAAAAGTTAAGCAGAGACATAGAAGAAATAAAAAAGCCCAAATCAAACCGTTAGAGATGCAAACTATAATGTGTGATATGAAAAATACATCTGAGAGGATTAATGGTACATGAGACATTGCAGAACAAGAGGTTAGTGAACTTGAAGACCTAGCAATAGAAACTAGAAAAAATGAAACATAGGGAGAAAACATAGTTTTTAAAAATGAAAAAATAAATCAATAAGCATGGAACAACTGCTAGTAGCCTAACATAGATATAGTTGGAGTCCTTGAAGAGTAAGAGAGGGGAAGGACAGACAAAATATAATTACATTTGATTGTATTTGAAGATGTAATCACCAAAATGGTTTCAATTTGATGAATATTATAAATACACAGAATCAAGAAGATCGATGGATATCAAGTACAAAAAATATGAGGAAAATTACTCCAAGATATATCATAATCAAATTGCTCAAAATCAGTGATAAAGAGAAAAATTTAAAGCAATCAGATAAAAAAACCAGACATATACAAAGGAAAAAAAGTTAAAGATGACAGCATATTCCTCATCAGAGACACTGTAAATGAGAAGACAGGAAAACAACATCTTTAAAGTTTTATAAGAAGCCATTTCTCTCAAAAATGATCTAGAGATTCAACTCAATACTAACCAAAATATCATCAGATGTTTTAAAATAGAGAAATCGATAAGATTCTAATATTTACATGAAAATACAAAGGGGCCTGGAACAGCCAAAACAATTAAAAAAAAAAAAAGTTGGAAGATGCACGGTCCTTATGTCAAGACTAATTATAAAGTTTCAGTGATCTAGACAGTGTGATATTCTTGTAAGGAGAGCAATTACATCAGTGAAACAGAGTAGAGAGTCCAGAAATAGATGTGCCCTTTATATTAATTCATTTGTGACAAAAGTCGTAAAGCGATCGATTGGAGAAATGAGAGTCATTTTTGCAAAACATGCTGGAGGAACTAGATGTTCATATTGTGGGAGAAGCAACAACTTTGACTCTGACCTAACACACTACACAAAAATTAACTGAAAGTAGATCATAGACTTAAATGTAACAGTTACAACTTTAAAACTTCCAGAAGAAAATGTAGAAGACATTTTTGCAAATTTGAAGTGGAAAATATTTTTAAATTAGGGCTCAAAAAGTTTAAAACCATAAAAGCAAAAAAACATAATCTTTATCAAAATTGAAAACCAGCGCTCTTTGAAGACACTTAAGAAAATGAAAAGGCAAGTAAAAATTGGGAAAAGTATTAATAATAAATATGTCCAGTAAAGGACTGGCATGCAAAACACATAATAAACTTCGACAAATGATAGAGAGACAGACAACTCAAAAATAGGCAAAAGTTTTAAGTGTACATGAAGCGTTCATCAAGAAAGGTATATAAATAGCCAATAAGCATAAAGATGATCAACATCATTAATCACCAGGAAAACACAATTTAAAATCAAAATGAGATACTATTACATATTCATTAGAATGCCTAACATTTAAAACACTGCAAAACCATGTGTTGGTAAGAATTTGGAACTGAATATCTTATACATTGCTGACATATATGTAAAAAGTCACAACCTGCCGGTCACGGTGGCTCACGCCTGTACTCCCAGAGCTTTGGGAGGCCGAGGCAGGCGGATCACGAGGTCAGGAGATCGAGACCATCCTGGCTAACAAGGTGAAACCGCGTCTCTACTAAAAACACAAAAAAATTAGCCCGGCGTGGTGGCGGGTGCCTGTAGCCCCAGCTACCTGGGAGGCTGAGGCAGGAGAATGGCGTGAACGTGGGAGGCGGAGCTTGCAGTGAGCTGAGATTGTGCCACTTCACTCCAGCCTGGGTGACAGAGCGAGACTCCATTTAAAAAAAAAAAAAAGAAAAAAGTCACAACCACTTGAAAAAACAGTTCGGCAGCTTCTTATGAAATTGAACACCTACCAACCACAGAACCCAGCATTTCCACTTCCAATTATTTAACCAAAAGACATAAAAAATGAAAACACATGTCCTCACACATTGTGTAAGGAAATGTTCATTGCAGGTTTAATGGTAATTGTTCCCAGGTAGAAACAACCCAAATTCCCTTCAATGGTAGATTGAATACACAATTTTTTGATATATTCACTTAATAAACAGTTTTTTGACATAGTCACACAATGGAACACTACCCAGCAATTATTAATAAAAGGATGAAATACTTTTAAGTGCATTGTATGAATGAATCTCAAAAACATTATTCTAAGTGAAAAAAGCCAGACACAAAAGAGTATATGTCGAATATTTTATTTACACAAAATTCTAGAAAAGTCAAATTAATCTATAGTGGTGGAAATAAGATCAGTAGTTGCCAAAGACAAAGGGAGGGTGGAATTGACTATTAAAAGGCATGAGGACACTTTTTGAGGGACACATCATATTTCTTCATTACTGCAATGGCTATCTGAGGTATACATATGTCAAACCTCATCAAACTGTACACTTATGGATGTGTATTATTATATATAAATTACATATCAATACAATTCATTAGTAAAGATACAGTTAAGGTAGAGACATTTAGGGATACTTCGGAACTGAATATGTTTGAGTGAAGTAGCAGAAATTGATACTTCTGGATATCTGAGCTCAACAAATGTAACACCTGTGCAATATATTTGAATTTGCTTAGCAGCTTAGTAAAAAATCAAAGCATATTAGATTGCTTTCTAATAAAGCAAATATATTCAGAAACTAAATTATGGTAAAATTTATTATTTTAGTCCTTAGACAAAGATGTAATAACATAACCGCCAAAACTATCAACCTCAGTTTTGCAACCGATATAAAATATGGGTCAGTTTTCAGATGATCCTGAATTATAGGATATGAGATTTTGGACTTTATTTGCTGACATGAGGTTCTATGAAGTAATTTTTGGAGAGCGAGAAATATTATATAATATTACAAGGTAAAAATTCATCTCATGGTTTGCAATAGAAGTGGTACCCATTGTTGATAAGAAAAGTAACAAATCTTGTGTAAGGTGGATGAAGGAAGAAAGAACAGCGTAGATGCCTGTGTAATGTCACTCGTGAGAGGTATTAAATGCTGGAACCAGAACACAGGTGGTGGGATTGAAGTAACCTGGATACATCCTGAACCTACTGTTGAGATAAAATCTTTAATGGCAAAAACAGCAGTTACTTTTGCACTAACCTAATGGAATGAAGTTTCTTGTTGGCTGTTAATGTACCATGGATGAGTCTCTCAATTGGAAGGCAAGAAGCTAAGTAAGCTAAGTTTCCAGCTTCCTCTTCTTGTAAGATTCTCCAATTCTGTGCAGGCAACCAACCTCGGAATAAGCAATTACCTATGGAGAGAAACTCTCAGAATTGCTTTGACTTTCACACTGAGCACGCAGGTTTTTGCCCAACCTTTGAAGTTTAGCTTAGCAAAGTTTTAACAATCATGTGAAGGATGTTTGGTGGGTATTTGAATAGTCACTGGGATCTCGACACAAGTGTGACATTAAGGAATTCACAGCTTAATAGAAACAACAGACTCTAAAAGATTTGAATATGTTGTCACATGTACTAAACCTGAGGGCTCTGAGAGTACAGGGGAAGCCTCCTAACTTGAACTGGTGGCGAAAACTAATTTAAAGAAGGTTTTCAAGAGGTAAGTCTTCCTGTTGAAGCAAATGACAAGGGTGCCTCATGGGAGTCATCCTCACATTGGGAGGGATTAGTCAGGACCCTGGAAGACGCATGTAGAAATAGTTAATTGACATGATCTTTTTTTATCCTCTATCCTTCTCCACTTGACTTCATAAGAGCACTGGTGTTTTGAGAGGTGTTCATACGTATTGTGTTCTAAAAAGAAAACAAAATAAAACCACACTCGAACACAGGGGTTAAAAACAAGATTGAACAAAATAAAACCTTTTTTATTACAGGCTTTCTCAGAGCATTTGATTTACTAATGGGAATTATTAGATGAATATAATTAATATATACATCACATGAATATAATTACATGTATTAGATGAATATAAATATAGTATATAGCAGTTTCTAGATTTATGTGAACATAGAACACTTTTTTTTTTTTTTTTTTTTGGTGGAATCCCTGCGAATACCTCAACTATGTGTTCTGGGAACAGTTTAGAAAACATTGTATCCTATTCATTTCTTAACTTTTTCTGTTGGCATCTGTCAAGGATATTGAAAAGATATGTTCATGTTCAACTTTTCCTGGTTCTCATCTGGACTCTTTCTCAGATGACCAAAATCTCATGCTAAATTGATTTCAGACTTCCGATAGAAGAAAATCTATCATTTCCCCCAATATTGCAGCAATCACACCACAGCCTGGAGCTGATTAGTCTGCTCAGTGCCACAGCCTCAGCCAGGCCAGGCCAGGGGCTGGGAGCTTTCCAAGCCAACCATCACTCCCAGATCAAGTTCATCTCCTCCAAGCTCAGCCTGCTCCCGTGCTCAAAATCTCAAGAATCTACCCATGTAGCATTCTTTCCCTTTCTCTTTGGAACCATAGAGCTCCACTGGAAAGGTGCCTGGGTACCTGACACCTTGGGAAGGGGCCTGACATTTATTTGTTCCTTTCCAACTGAAAGTCTTCCTTGAGGGGTGGAGCAAACTGAAGGCCCCCGCTAGCCACATGTATCGCCCAAAGACTCTCTGAGGCTCTGTGCTGCTTACTTCCCACCAGGCAGAGATTAGTAGCCTCCTCAGCAGATGAAAAAACAAAAGGTCAGAGAAGTAAGATGATTTGTCCAAGGTCTCAGAGTGGCAGAATTGGCAGTGGACATGGTTAAGATGACCCCAAGAGCCTGTACTGTCAGTCATCAGCCCGTATTGTCTCTTGGTGCCAAACCTGCATGACATCCCAGGGTTGGTTTTGAGAGAGCCCTCCTCCCTCTTCCCATTTGCATGCCTCACACTGTAGTTTAGAATGCCTTCTTTCCTTTGCTTTGATTCCCCTCCACCCCACCCCCTGCTTTTTGGAAAGGATAATCTCCAAGAAATTCCCTTAGGATATCTCACATCACTCCCAGTCTAAATTCTTCGAAGTGAAGAAGCGTTTTGAGATTCAGTGATTATTTTCAGCATCACATTAGGATGTGCCCTCCAAATTTAGTGTGTGAGACTGATGTCCCCAGGTGTACATTCTGAACATTGTTATAGCATGCCCCTGTGTACACACGTGAACATTTCCTGACAGTATCCTCTTGCAATCCCCACATGTGAGCTCTCAGATATTCCAAAATGTAACCAAAATAAGTTGATTTATTGGATGGATATTAGTATTTTTCACTTGATAAAAACCATGTCTGCCAAGCACTTTAGTGTGTTGTTGTAACTTAGTTTATTATTATTGCTGATAAGGATAATAAACATTTCTGATGGTAAAAATGAATACATCCTTCATGTACTTCTAGGTGAGAAACCTCTGCTATTTATCAGATCCTTCTGAGTAGTTCACATCTAGTTTTGATCCCCACACCATAGACTTAGAGAAAAAACATGTACTTTTAATTTGGTCATGAAAGTTACTGTTTGAATAGATTTTTAAAGACTTTATGCATTCTGGTTATTTAAATTGACTCACAGTAAAAACCAGACTCCCTGACATTCCTGGGCCTTCAAGAGTCAATGGCGGGGAGGCGGAGCAAGATGGCCGAATAGGAACAGCTCCAGTCTCCAACTCCCAGCGCAAGCGACACAGAAGACCGGTGATTTCAGCATTTTCAACTGAGGTACTGGGTTCATCTCACTGGGGAGTGCCGGACGATCAGTGCTGGTCAGCTGCTGCAGCCCGACCAGCGAGAGCTGAAGCAGGGCAAGGCATTGCGGCACCTGGGAAGCGCAAGGGGGAAGGGAATCCCTTTTCCTAGCCAGGGGAACTGAGACATACAACACCTGGAAAATCGGGTAACTCCCACCCCAATACTGCGCTTTAAGCAAACAGGCACACCAGGAGATCATATCCCACACCTGGCCGGGAGGGTCCCACACCCACGGAGCCTCCCTCATTGCTAGCACAGCAGTCTGTGATCTACCGGCAAGGCAGCAGCGAGGCTGGGGGAGGGGCGCCCGCCATTGCTGAGGCTTAAGTAGGTAAACAAAGCTGCTGGGAAGCTCGAACTGGGTGGAGCTCACAGCAGCTCAAGGAAACCTGCCTGTCTCTGTAGACTCCACCTCTGGGGACAGGGCAATAACAAACACAGCCGAAACCTCTGCAGACGCAAACGACTCTGTCTGACAGCTTTGAAGAGAGCAGTGGATCTCCCAACACAGAGGTTGAGATCTGAGAAGGGACAGATTCCCTGCTCAAGTGGGTCCCTGACCCCTGAGTAGCCTAACTGGGAGACATCCCCCACTAGGGGCAGTCTGACACCCCACACCTCACAGGGTGGAGTACACCCCTGAGAGGAAGCTTCCAAAGCAAGAATCAGACAGGTACACTCTCTGTTCAGAAATATTCTATCTTCTGCAGCCTCTGCTGCTGATAGCCAGGCAAACAGGGTCTGGAGTGGACCTCAAGCAATCTCCAACAGACCTACAGCTGAGGGTCCTGACTGTTAGAAGGAAAACTATCAAACAGGAAGGACACCTACACCAATACCCCATCAGTACATCACCATCATCAAGACCAGAGGCAGATAAAACCACAAAGATGGGGAAAAAGCAGGGCAGAAAAGCTGGAAATTCAAAAAATAAGAGCGCATCTCCCCCAGCAAAGGAGCACAGCTCATTGCCAGCAACGGATCAAAGCTGGACAGAGAATGACTTTGACGAGATGAGAGAAGAAGGCTTCAGTCCATCAAATTTCTCAGAGCTAAAGGAGGAATTACGTACCCAGCGCAAAGAAACTAAAAATCTTGAAAAAAAGTGGAAGAATTGATGGCTAGAGTAATTAATGCAGAGAAGGTCATAAACGAAATGAAAGAGATGAAAACCATGACACGAGAAATACGTGACAAATGCACAAGCTTCAGTAACCGACTCGATCAACTGGAAGAAAGAGTATCTGCGATTGAGGATCAAATGAATGAAATGAAGCGAGAAGAGAAACCAAAAGAACAAAGAAGAAAAAGAAATGAACAAAGCCTGCAAGAAGTATGGGATTATGTAAAAAGACCAAATCTACATCTGATTGAGGTGCCTGAAAGTGAGGGGGAAAATGGAACCAAGTTGGAAAACACTCTTCAGGATATCATCCAGGAGAACTTCCCCAACCTAGTAGGTCGGCCAACATTCAAATCCAGGAAATACAGAGAACGCCACAAAGATACTCCTCGAGAAGAGCAACTCCAAGACACATAATTGCCAGATTCACCAAAGTTGAAATGAAGGAAAAAATCTTAAGGGCAGCCAGAGAGAAAGGTCGGGTTACCCACAAAGGGAAGCCCATCAGACTAACAGCAGATCTCTCGGCAGAAACTCTCCAAGCCAGAAGAGAGTGGGGGCCAATATTCAACATTCTTAAAGAAAAGAATTTTAAACCCAGAATTTCATATCCAGCCAAACTAAGTTTCATAAGTGAAGGAGAAATAAAATCCTTTACAGATAAGCAAATGCTTAGAGATTTTGTCACCACTAGGTCTGCCTTACAAGAGACCCTGAAGGAAGCACTAAACATGGAAAGGAACAACCGGTACCAGCCATTGCAAAAACATGCCAAAATGTAAAGACCATCGAGGCTAGGAAGAAACTGCATCAACTAACGAGCAAAATAACCAGTTAATATCATAATGGCAGGATCAAGTTCACACATAACAATCTTAACCTTAAATGTAAATGGACTAAATGCTCCAATTAAAAGACACAGACTGGCTAACTGGATCAAGAGTCAAGACCCATCAGTCTGCTGTATTCAGGAGACCCATCTCACACGCAGAGACATACATAGGCTCAAAATAAAGGGATGGAGGAAGATTTACCAAGCAAATGGAGAACAAAAAAAAGCAGGGATTGCAATATTAGTCTCTGATAAAACAGACTTTAAACCATCAAAGATCAAAAGAGACAAAGAAGGCCATTACATAATGGTAAAGGGATCAATTCAACAGGAAGAGCTAACTATCCTAAATATATATGCACCCAATACAGGAGCACCCAGATTCATCAAGCAAGTCCTTAGAGACTTACAAAGAGACTTAGACTCCCATACAATAATAATGGGAGACTTCAACACTCCACTGTCAACATTAGACAGATCAACGAGACAGAAAGTTAACAAGGATATCCAGGAATTGAACTCATCTCTGCAGCAAGCAGACCTAATAGACATCTATAGAACTCTCCACCCCAAATCAACAGAATATACATTCTTCTCAGCACCACATCGTACTTACTCCAAAATTGACCATGTAATTGGAAGTAAAGCACTCCTCAGCAAATGTACAAGAACAGAAATTATAACAAACTGTCTCTCAGACCACAGTGCAATCAAACTAGAACTCAGGACTAAGAAACTCAATCAAAACCGCTCAACTACATGGAAACTGAACAACCTGCTCCTGAATGACTACTGGGTACATAACGAAATGAAGGCAGAAATAAAGATGTTCTTTGAAACCAATGAGAACAAAGATACAACATACCAGAATCTCTGGGACACATTTAAAGCAGTGTGTAGAGGGAAATTTATAGCACTAAATGCCCACAAGAGAAAGCAGGAAAGATCTAAAATTGACACTCTAACATCGCAATTAAAAGAACTAGAGAAGCAAGAGCAAACACATTCGAAAGCTAGCAGAAGGCAAGAAATAACTAAGATCAGAGCAGAACTGAAGGAGATAGAGACACAAAAAACTCTCCAAAAAATCAATGAATCCAGGAGTTGGTTTTTGAAAAGATCAACAAAATTGACAGACCACTAGCAAGACTAATAAAGAAGAAAAGAGAGAAGAATCAAATCGACGCAATTAAAAATGATAAAGGGGATATCACCACCGACCCCACAGAAATACAAACTACCATCAGAGAATACTATAAACACCTCTACGCAAATAAACTGGAAAATCTAGAAGAAATGGATAATTTCCTGGACACTTACACTCTTCCAAGACTAAACCAGGAAGAAGTTGAATCCCTGAATAGACCAATAGTAGGCTCTGAAATTGAGGCAATAATTAATAGCCTACCAACCAAAAAAAGTCCAGGACCAGATGGATTCACAGCTGAATTCTACCAGAGGTACAAGGGGGAGTTGGTACCATTCCTTCTGAAACTATTCCAATCAATAGAAAAAGAGGGAATCCTCCCTAACTCATTTTATGAGGCCAACATCATCCTGATACCAAAGCCTGGCAGAGACACAACAAAAAAAGAGAATTTTAGACCAATAGCCCTGATGAACATTGATGCAAAAATCCTCAATAAAATACTGGCAAACCGGATTCAGCAACACATCAAAAAGCTTATCCACCATGATCAAGTGGGCTTCATCCCTGGGATGCAAGGCTGGTTCAACATTCGCAAATCAATAAACATAATCCAGCATATAAACAGAACCAAAGACAAGAACCACATGATTATCTCAATAGATGCAGAAAAGGCTTTTGCAAAATTCAACAGCCCTTCATGCTAAAAACGCTCAATAAATTCGGTATTGATGGAACGTACCTCAAAATAATAAGAGCTATTTATGACAAACCCACAGCCAATATCATACTGAATGGGCAAAAACTGGAAAAATTCCCTTTGAAAACTGGCACAAGACAGGGATGCCCTCTCTCACCACTCCTATTCAACATAGTGCTAGAAGTTCTGGCTAGGGCAATTAGGCAAGAGAAAGAAATCAAGGGTATTCAGTTAGGAAAAGAAGAAGTCAAACTGTCCCTGTTTGCAGACGACATGATTGTATATTTAGAAAACCCCATTGTCTCAGCCCAAAATCTCCTTAAGCTGATAAGCAACTTCAGCAAAGTCTCAGAATACAAAATTAATGTGCAAAAATCACAAGCATTCTTATACACCAGTAACAGATAAACAGAGAGCCAAATCAGGAATGAACTTCCATTCACAATTGCTTCAAAGAGAATAAAATACCTAGGAATCCAACTTACAAGGGATGTAAAGGACCTCTTCAAGGAGAACTACAAACCACTGCTCAGTGAAATAAAAGAGGACACAAACAAATGGAAGAACATAGCATGCTCATGGATAGGAAGAATCAATATCGTGAAAATGGCCATACTGCCCAAGGTAATTTATAGATTCAATGCCATCCCCATCAAGCTACCAATGAGTTTCTTCACAGAATTGGAAAAAACTGCTTTAAAGTTCATATGGAACCAAAAAAGAGCCCGCATCTCCAAGACAATCCTAAGTCAAAAGAACAAAGCTGGAGGCATCACACTACCTGACTTCAAACTATACTACAAGGCTACAGTAACCAAAACAGCATGGTACTGGTACCAAAACAGAGATATAGACCAATGGAACAGAACAGAGTCCTCAGAAATAATACCACACATCTACAGCCATCTGATCTTTGACAAACCTGAGAGAAACAAGAAATGGGGAAAGGATTCCCTATTTAATAAATGGTGCTGGGAAAATTGGCTAGCCATAAGTAGAAAGCTGAAACTGGATCCTTTCCTTACTCCTTATACGAAAATTAATTCAAGATGGATTAGAGACTTAAATGTTAGACCTAATACCATAAAAATCCTAGAGGAAAACCTAGGTAGTACCATTCAGGACATAGGCATTGGCAAAGACTTCATGTCTAAAACACCAAAAGCAACGGCAGCAAAAGCCAAAATTGACAAATGGGATCTCATTAAACTAAAGAGCTTCTGCACAGCAAAAGAAACTACCATCAGAGTGAACAGGCAACCTACAGAATGGGAGAAAATTTTTGCAATCTACTCATCTGACAAAGGGCTAATATCCAGAACCTACAAAGAACTCAAACAAATTTACAAGAAAAAAACAAACAACCCCATCAAAAAATGGGCAAAGGATATGAACAGACATTTCTCAAAAGAAGACATTCATACAGCCAACAGACACATGAAAAAATGCTCATCATCACTGGCCATCAGAGAAATGCAAATCAAAACCACAATGAGATACCATCTCACAGCAGTTAGAATGGCGATCATTAAAAAGTCAGGAAACAACAGGTGCTGGAGAGGATGTGGAGAAATAGGAACACTTTTACACTGTTGGTGGGATTGTAAACTAGTTCAACCATTATGGAAAACAGTATGGCGATTCCTCAAGGATCTAGAACTAGATGTACCATATGACCCAGCCATCCCATTACTGGGTATATACCCAAAGGATTATAAATTATGCTGCTATAAAGACACATGCACACGTATGTTTATTGCAGCACTATTCACAATAGCAAAGACTTGGAATCAACCCAAATGTCCATCAGTGACAGATTGGATTAAGAAAATGTGGCACATATACACCATGGAATACTATGCAGCCATCAAAAAGGATGAGTTTGTGTCCTTTGTAGGGACATGGATGCAGCTGGAAACCATCATTCTTAGCAAACTATCACAAGAACAGAAAACCAAACACCGCATGTTCTCACTCATAGGTGGGAACTGAACAATGAGATCACTTGGACTCAGGAAGGGGAACATCACACACAGGGGCCTATCATGGGGAGGGGGGAGGGGGGAGGGATTGCATTGGGAGTTATACCTGATGTAAATGACGAGTTGATGGGTGCAGCACACCAACATGGCACAAGTATACATATGTAACAAACCTGCACGTTATGCACATGTACCCTACAACTTAAAGTATAATAATAATAAATAAATTAAAAAAAAAATAAAGAAAATTTACATGGCAAAATGTTATGTGATGTTGTGTGCTGTGAGAAATAGATTTGGCAATTGACCAGTTAAATGTGAGAAACGTGCTTCCAATGGACAGAAATCAAATGGTTGGCATCAAGTTCTTAACAATGACCCTAACATCAACAATAATAATAGCAAATAAGATTTAATTAACACTTGTTGAGTGCCAAGAGTAGTGCTAAGAGTGTTATGTGCATTGTCTCATTTAAGCATCTCAATAACTCTATGAAGTAAATCCCATTCTTTCACAAATGTAACAATGGAACACGAAAAGTTAAAATGATTTCCTCAAGCAGAAACAGCTAGGAATGGCAAAGAAAGAACAGTTTTAAACCTCGATCTAACATTCTTGTTCCAGCACTCACAGTAACAGCTCTCCAAATGGAAACTCTTATTATTAATAACATGATTATTAAATGCACATACCTCTGACTTCTGACACCTACAAAGCACTGTACTGATTGCTCTTTGGGGGAAATACTGACACGATCATAGGTCTTTTGCTCATTGTTCTTATGCGGGATAATTGCTTGTACATATAACTCCCTGTATCCTATATATGTATCATAGATATATTTACCAAGAGTCTACAATCTGTCTTTTTATAATAAAGGTTTTCCTTTAAACACACACACACACACACACACACACACAAAAAAGAGTCAATGGCTTCTGACAAGCAGCCACTCAGGCCTCCACTTGGCCTTAACTAAGTCAGCCCCAGCACACCAGTTCCTTAGAATTACATGCCAGGTCATAGGATTTCAATTAAAAAAAAAACTTTAACATGAGGCCAGAATACCTATGGCTGTAACCTGCTCTTGAATAAACTTTCTCCCTATCATTTTTTTGTGTGTTTGAAATACTCTACTCTTTTTATAGATCTTGGTCTTTTGCAATCACACAGGTTTCTATTTGTTGAGTACCTTCTTTGCATTGGAAATTTGAATTTCTTTTTACCCTTACAGTATACCTATAAGCAAATATCATCAATGTCATTTTACAGATGAACAATAAGTTACTGGTGAACTGGTGATGAAAATTAAGGAAGGCTTTTGAACATGACTCTATCTTTTCAATATCCTTGACAGATGCCAACAGAAAAGGTCAAGAAATGAATACGATACAATGTTTTCTAAACTGTTCCCAGAACACATAGTTGGGTATTTGCAGGGACTTATTTTTCAATTAGGACAATAAGTGACTTATTGATTAACTGCTTCTAAATGATATAAATACAGTTTAAACTAGTATTTATCATGTATACACAATAAAGATTTATTATTAACATAAATTGAGCATTTATCATATTCTAATCACTGTTCCATTAGCTTGAACCACATAAAATTGCTGCTCTTTCACCTATCAAATGGCAATTTCATGTGGTTTAACCTAATAGTTGTCTCATTTGATTTCAACAATAGCCTTAGATGCAACTGTTTTTAATGTCATTTGTAGAAGAGGAAATGGAAGCTCAGCAAGATTAAATACTGTGCACAGAATTAGGCAGTCAATGAGGGGGGCTTCTCCTCCCCCAACCTCAAACCAAGCAATTCTTCTTCACCATGAAGTGGTGACTCTGATGAAGTGATGTGACACTTTTATTGTCCCCAGTGATAGTAATTTTGAGTTTATTAGTTCAGTCACTTCATTCAATATTGAGCACATACTGTAGATGAGAATCATATGTACTCAGCCTTTGAAAGAACAGAAAGGTGGAAAATCAAGCTAGTTAGTCCAGAGTTGGGTTTTATAAAAACAGCGAAACAAAACCATCTGAAACTGATTTTTTTTTTTTTCGGTATCTATGCAGGTATGTCTTGAAGATTGTTTCTTAAGTTCTCAGAGGTTGGTTATTACTGAAAAAAAAAAAAAGTGTTGATTTCTAAAGTGACTGGACCCTTTGAATAGTGTAGGTTCCGGTGTGTTTGTTCAGTAGTTACTTTCACTATACCCTCTGACTGGGATGCTCAGTTCCTAATCACAAGATCTTTTAAGTCTTACCTCAGCGGTCACTCTTCCCATATGGATCTTCCATTATTTTCCCTCTGTAAATGAACTGTCCCTCATTTTGGCTTTCATTGCAACTTGTTTTCCCTTTTCAAATGTCACCGGTCTCCTTTCCTAAATTATGTTTTATTATCCATCCATCCACCCATCCATCGGTCCATCCATCCATCCATCCATCCATCATTTTACACATCTATAAATTTCTAGTCAATGTTAGGGACCCTGAGGTTACCGGGGTGAAATGACACAGTTCCCACCCTCAGAAGCTTAATAGGGGAGACAGAGAAACAAACAGAACATTTCAGTCAACTATAGGTCTCCTTATTCTAGTTCTAACTCATCTGAAAATGCACTCCTATCAGTGACAGTTGCTGACGATGGCTGTGATTCTGGTGAATGATAAAGATTGGTGGGGAGAGAAAAGAGAGAAAGCAAGAAATATGCTCCCTCCGCTCCAGATTGGGGTTGGGAAAGACATAATGCATGTCTCTCTAGCCCAGTCCAGCCTCCTGGGCTGAGGATCAGCAGGACAGATTATGCAGTGCATCTTTGCAGCGGAGAGGAGGTCCGCTCGTCCCATACTTGGAGAACCCGTGGGAGTGGAGCAGGGAAGATTTCTGGGAAATGGTGTTTGAATTAAATCATGAAAATGAGTAGGAGTCTGCTACATGAGTAAGGGAGGGAAGAAAAGTCAGTAGAGAAGGTAGGCAGTGCTTGCAAAGGCCTGAGGTAAGAGATAGCATGCTGTGTGTCCATGCACGTGTGTGTATGTGTCTGTGTGTGTGTGTGTCTATAAGAAGTCTGCTATGGCTACTTTAAGATGAAAAGTGGAATTCGGCAGGAATTGAGTGATCAAGAGCAAGCAGTGAGATAATGACATTTTTCAAAAAGATAGTTAGCAGTTTGGAGAATGGGGAACGCATATCTTACATCCATCATTAGACTGTGATCTGCCTGAGGGTGGAGATTTTAACCCTGCCTATATCCCAGTGTGCCACGCTCCTAGAACATCACTCCACAGGCTTTGGAATTGCAATATGTTGTCTATAGCCTGGACATCATATTTCTTTCATTCTGAGGTGGCTGACTTGAGGGGAATGAATGTCAGGAGAATATTGCTAGTTTTTAGGGGAGACACAGGGGAAAGAGAGGCACTGGGATATGAGTGAGAGGAGTCTGTTTGAAAGAAAAATGAGACTTAAATCCATTATCACCAGGACACTAAAATACAGCATTTCTTCTCTGAATGGTATTCGTTCCTGTTTACTTTCTTCCTTGTGGCATTGAGCTGGGCTGCATTTGCCATTTAGGCATAATTACTATTTTATTATTATTTTTTTTCACAGTTAAGTGGAGCATTTGAGCACAGCTGAATTGCTGGGAGCCTCGGTGGAAGAAATCTATTAGTGATACGACTTGAAACAATACACAAAAGGCCGCTGCGTGTGGTCTGCCCTCCACGCTTTCAGCTTCCTTATGTGGAACAATAAATCTCCGAGTCAGCTAGAACGCAGAGACTCCCATCCAACGAGAGCCGCATTTTTATCTTTTATTCATTGGCAGGAACATTAGCTGTAGGAGGTATTCAAATCACACTTTTATTTAAACAAACACAGCTGGATCACAGCCTCTTAATATAGCAATTCTCTAATGAAAAATAACAACATAGTATTTATCTCTTTTCTTTTGTGTGACTCTCAATTTGCTAAAATTAGGCAGACTTCAATCCCATACAAAATTGGCATGTTTTCATGACCAGAGCTCATCGCAACTAACTGCAAAATTATAATGGGGATGTAATTATAGGAGGGCATGTGAAATACACATCCTTTTGCTGCTGTAAGCTATATGGGGTTATACAATTATGTTGTAATAACATCATTTATCTTAAAGGAGTCAGACAGCTGACTTCATTTATTTAACTTGAGCACTCCAATTATGTGCTGTGTCAGTTTAACATAAATGTCTTGCCCAAAGAACATGGTGTAATAATAATGGTAATAGCAATAATAATAATAGCACACATTTGTATAGGGTTCTACAGAGCACAAAGGGTTTTTACAATTGCGATCTTGCTGGAGTCTCCTAATGGTCTGTAAGGCAGGCCACGATGCCTGTGATCTTGTGCCCCATTTATTGTTGAGAAAACTGAGGTTCAGAGAAGTGAAGTGATGTTGACAAGCCTGTACACTTGTTAATAGTAAGTGGAGAGGTAAGAACTTTAAAGTCAGGTTTCCTGACTTCGCAGCTGAGGACTATTCACCAGTAGTCCCACCTTTTGGACAGTGTGACATGTTTGTTCTTATCTCTTATTTCATTTTATCTCACAGTGATCTTTTAAGGCAGGTAGAACAGTCTAGGGTAGTGGGAATTGCAGGTACTAATTTTGTCAGCCTGGGCAAATTAAACTATTAGATCCCAGATATCTTGTCAGAAAAAGTAGGGATAATAATACACACGGAGCAGGACTGTTATAAGAATTAATTAATATAATGCTTGTGAAGTGCCTGAACATAGGTGCTCAGAAAATGAATTCATTCCCTTTTCCGGTAAGACAAGAAAAAAATTCTGCTTTGCATGTAACATAATTGCTGTGCCTTTTGCTTAACTGACTTCCCCAACTCGCCAAGCTGGTGTCAGGGCAGTCACCAACTGAAATTCATGTCTTGTTATTTCAAACCTGCTTGTCATTACTTTCACACACCTTGTAATGCCTTCAAATGTTCACTATTATTTTCAGTTCTTTCTCAATTCTTTACAAAATTCATTTGCTTAAATACCCGAAGGTAGAATAAAATACTAGAACTGAAATCTTAGCGCTCTTTGCCTGAAGGGGAGAGACTACAGGTGTAATGGACGAGCAGGGTGCGGAGTCAGGAAGCCTGCGTTGGGCTCCCGGCAGTGGCAGTTACTAAGCTATGTGAATTTAGGCCATCCTCTGACTTAGCTCATCTATAAATGTTATTTCAATCCTAACTTCCTGAGAGGAAGCCTAAAGTACATAATGTTTCTGGGAGAGAAGAAAAAGCTTGTAAAATAATCGACTTAGCTTACCCCATGCTAGTACATTGCTAGAAAGACAGAGTCTCATTTAACCTTTGTGGCAACTCTGTCGGATATTTTTCCCTGTTTTACAGATGAGGAAATGAATATTAAAAGATTGTCAAAGAGTTATAACCTTTATATTTGGTTATTACATTTAACGGTTTGAGGGACTTAATTTTCAAGTTTCTTGACTAAGTAGTTAAATGGGGAAGGTGGGTGGGGTCTATTTGGATACCTCCAATTTATACAGTTTTGTTTATAAAATACAAAGTTTTATAAATGTCACAATTTTCTTGATTTTGAGAGAAACGATCAAAGATATAGTTTCCATAACATCAGTGTTTCAAACTGAGCCAGCAAGGATAAATTTCCATAACTTAGGACAATTTTACTTAGTGAAGGCATTTAAGTGTCTGAATTTCAGCTTCAGCCTAGGGGCCTAGGTATTTTGCAAGTGGGTTGGTGCAGGTTCAGACAGCCAAAATGACTTAACCAGGAAGTAATATAACAAGATTTTATGTCTGTGTGAATGTGCTCTTTTTATTCCTTCCTTCTTTCTGTCTCTTTTTCCCTACTTATCCATTTATACATTTAATTTGCTAAGATTTGAGTTTTTAAAAAGTCCTCTACTTATACCGCTTTCTTAGAGCTTGTAATGTATTAGGGGGAACATTCTAGTGAGAAACCATTACAGTACAATGAGATTACAGTGAGGCAGGTGTTATGGTAGAGATGAGGGCTAATTTTAATTTTGGCAAACCAATTGATTTGACATTATCAATTCTGCTTACAGGATGGAGTCAAGGAGGCTTCACAGATGAGTCTCTTGAGCCAATTTTTTTTCCCAGATGCTTTTAAGTAACAGAAAATTTGTGTAAACAATATATAAATTTATATAAACAATATATAAAGAGGAGTTTTTATTGTAGAGATACTGGGGTATTAACATCAAGAATGGCAACATGGCTGGACCTAAGAAAAATCTGGGTCCATTTATTTGAACATTAACATTTGATTTCTCTCCACCTCTCATCTCTGTTTCACTCAATGCAGATGGTCTCCTCTGTCTCTTGGTCGCTTTGACAGGAGGTATTGTCACTGACACTTCTAAGGCTTTATATCTCATAGCCTCAGACACTAAAAGAGGCTGCTTCAGTGAACTGTCCACTTTTCAAAGTTCTAAGGCCAAATTTCCTGGGGAAAGGATTCACTGGGTCTCTCTGAGACAATCAATCAGAAGTAACGGTGGGGCAGGTTTACTTAGAAATGGGCAGCTTCCACAGGAGCCTTATCAAAGGAGTGGAAAGGTGGCAACTCCTCAAAGAGGGGAAGATTAGTCTCACAGACAAGTGGTTCTCAAGGTTAAGTCCCTGAGCCCCCGAAGATCTCAACGCCATTTTAGGGGGTTCATGAGGTCAAAACTCTTTTCTTTTTTTCTTTTTTTTTTTTTTTTTTTTGAGACGGAGTCTCGCTCTGGCGCCCAGGCTGGAGTGCAGTGGCCGGATCTCAGCTCACTGCAAGCTCCGCCTCCTGGGTTTACGCCATTCTCCTGCCTCAGCCTCCCGAGTAGCTGGGACTATAGGCGCCCGCCACCTCGCCCGGCTAGTTTTTTTGTATTTTTTAGTAGAGACAGGGTTTCACCGTGTTAGCCAGGATGGTCTCGATCTCCTGACCTCGTGATCCGCCCGTCTCGGCCTCCCAAAGTACTGGGATTACAGGCTTGAGCGACCGCGCCCGGCCAAAACTCTTTTCTTAATAAACCTAAGCTATTATTTTCTTTCTTTTCACTCTGTTACCATTTGTATTGATGGTGCAAAAGCAATGGTAGGTAAAACTACAGGTGCCAGAGCATGAGGAGCAGTACCAAATTATGTAAGTAGTCATTGTCTTCTTTAACACACCGTGTACTCACAGTAAACAATGCCAGTTTTCTTTAAGAATTCTCTCCAATAATCAGTAAAAAATATTACTTTAATTAAATGTCAACCCTGTGTAACACCTTTATAACATCTGTGGGGCAAAGTAGTTGTGCCATGAAGGTTTTTTGCTCATACTAAAGTACAAAGGCTGCCTTGAAGAAAAGTAGTTGTGTAATTTAGTTGCAAGTTGAACTAGCTGCCTTTTTGCATGGAAAATCTTTTTATTTGGAAGAACGACATAGAAAAACTATGGCTGTTCAGATCTGGGTGTTAGGCAGACATATTCCTAAAGAAAGTATATTAATTTAAGGAAAACAACCGTATTTGTTGGCAATGATCAAATTGGAGCTTTCACACAAAAATCATAATTTTGGAATCTGCCACTGGGAACTTGATGGTTTCCTACTACTTAAAGCCTTTGCTGATAAGATTTGTGGTGACAGTGAAAAATGTATTTTTTTTTTGATATTGTGTGGTCAGTGTATCAATATTACATGACTCAGTAAACTGGTGTTTTTCAAATGACCCACACATGATGCTATAGAGATCATGCTTTTAAATAAAAGACTCATTTAAGGTTGACCAATGGGTTTTAATGTAACACAATACAAAAAATTCATTAGTATAGTTTCAGACTCCATATTGCAGCTAATAAGAGGTTATCAGTTGTTGAATTTTTGTGCAGATTCAAATAATATCCACAAAATATTCCAAATTTTCATCATATACTTCAAGCAAACCAACATAGCAATACAGACTGAATGTAGATGAAGACATTAAAATCTGTATCTTATGAAACCAGTGTTAGAGAAATTTGCAAAAATGTAAAGCAATGCCAGTTTTTCATGAATTTTTTGAAAATGTATTTTTAAATAAAAAACTTTTTTATATTTTGGTACATATTACTGTTATTTGAAAATGGATTTCATGTAAATAGTAAAAATTGTTCTCATTTTAAATTTCTACTTGGTAAATATTAACAGATATAAATGACATGAGTAAGTCATCTTGCAGTCCCCAATAATATTTAAGAGTAGACTCTGACTCTGAGACCAAAACATTTGAGAACTCCTGCCTTAGGTGCCCCCCACAGTCTTTAAATACGGACAAAGGCAAGCCAGGTGGGTAAGAGATGGAAGAGCATTACAGTGAAAAGACAGGAGGCATGAGGCAGTGTGACTTCAGGAGTTTAAGAAGAGATGTAAATGGGAAATGGAGTATGTGGAGTAGATTACGGGGAGATAAGGTTGAAACAGAAAAATTCAGTTCCAGGTTATCTGGAGCCATACAAAGGCTTTAAGTAAGAAATGATGTAATTGGCTTTGGGTTTGGACATGGCATTTTGTTGTCAGTGTGGAAGACATGTAGGCAATGTGGGTGGAGTGAGGGGTGGATAAAACTAGAGACAGGGAAACAAGTGAGGAGGCTTGTGTCAATAGGCACAGAAAATAAGAGAGCAGAATTAAGGCAATGGTGGTAGGGATGAAAAAGAAGATGTATGTTGTGCAGAATTGTAGGAAACAATTGAAAATAATGCCGTCTTGACGGAGGCTATACAGAGTAGGTTTAATAGCTTGAGCCTTGTAGGAAATGAGCGGTTATAGTAGTTACTATCTCTGGGATTCTTTATTTTAATAATTTAACAATTACTTTAAGAGAGTCAAGTCTAAGTCTAAGTCCCAGGCTCCCAAAGTTTACTTTTGCGAAGTGGCTGTATTACTTAAGACTAGGTTTAGCTGTGTATAATATTAATAGGAAATACCAAACAATCAATAGTGATTCAAACAAGAGAGGAGTTTGCCCCTCATGCAAGAGATGTTCAGGGCCATTTACCACTTCACCACCATCAGTATAGTGCTTTCATTCTCAAGGTCACCTCATTGTCCAAGATGGCAGCTGGAATAACATTACATCATTGTTCCAGGCTGGCAACAGGAAGGAGGAGGATAGAACAAAAGGTCCCAGTTTCCAGTTAAGTTGGTTTCCTTTAGCATTTTTTCTGCTATTTCTACCACTTTTCATTACCTGGATCTTTATCATTTTACCACAGTCAGGTGCAAGGAGGATACGAAATGCAGCCTTTTAGCTAGGTTCATTGCTGTCTCAAATAATATTAGGCTTCTATTATAATGAGAGAAGGGGGAAATGTTTATGAGATTGTATTCAGCAGCCTCTGCCCCAGAGATCTAGAGTTCTCTTTTCTCTTCCCAGAAATGTCTTTATATAGAATTATTTATCTTTTCCTTTTACCATGAGAATTCCTGGGAATGACAAGGACACCTACTTTTTTATTGGAAGGCTCTTATCTGGCAACTCGGAAGTTCCATAACACAGTCTGAGAAGTGAGAATAAATAAATCCCTGGGAAGTCTCATTTCTTCTTTTTCTGAGCTACTATAATCATCTTTTTAACTGGTTATCCCATTTATTTGCATTTTTTTTACTCCAATTCAACCTACACGGTGTGGCAGGATTAATTTTTCTGAAGTAAATTTCAAGTCATGCTATTTCATTTGTCAGGAATCTTAATTAATTTCTCATAGCTTCCTGAACATTCACAAATGCCCACAAAGCATTCAAAGTCCTCTTGCAATTTTACCAAAAGTGACATTTCCAGGCATACCTCCCATACCATATGCTTTAGCTAAATGGGGCCTAACAAAATATGGAAAACCTAACCTCTGTGGTTTTGCTCAAGTTACTATAGCTTTTATGAATTCTAGCTGTGCAGTTCCATAGGGCTATAAAAATTACAGAGGATACACAGGACTTCTTGAATTCCAGTTTCCTCTCAACACCATTTATTGATGATAGATGCCAAGATCCCACTCTGTGGCCACAGATACATTCTAAATGCTGTGCTTCAAGAGCACATTTTTTTAGCCAGAGCAATTAGGTAATAAAAATAAATAAAAGGCATTTAAATAAAAAAGGAAGAAGTTAAATAGTCTTTGCTGGCAACATGATCTTATATATAGAAAACCTTTATATATAGAAAACCGTCCACCAAAAAAAACTAATGAAACTAATAAACAAATTCAGTAAAGTTGTAGGACACAAAATCAACATACAAAACCAGTAGCATTCCTGTACATTAAAAACGAAGCATCTTAAAAGGAAATTAAGAAAACAATCCCATTTATAATAGCATCAAAATATACCTATAAATAAATTTAACTAAGGAGGTTAAAGGTCTATATACTAAAAGCTGTAAAATGAATGATGATGGTAATGAATGAAATTGAAGAAGATACAAACAAATGGAAGGATATCTTATGTTTATGGATTGGAAGAATTAATATTGTTAAAATGTTCATACTATCCAAAGCAATCTATAGATTGAATGCAATCCCTATCAAAGTTCCAATTAAAAAATTTCAATGATATTTTTAACAGAAATAGAAAAAAAAGCAATCCTAAAATTTGTATGGTACCATAAAAACCCTCTACTAGCCAAAGCCATCTTGAGCAAAAACAACAAATCTGGAGGTTGTCATACTACCTGATTTCAAAATATGTTACAAAGCTACAGTGAGCAAAACAGCATGACACTGGCATAAAACCAGACATATCAACAAATGAAGCAGAATAAGGAGCCCAGAAATAAACCCACATGTATATAGTCATGTATATAGATTTTTTACAAAGGTGTTATAATATATTATTTCCCCAAGAACACATAATGGGGAAAAGTTAGTCTCTTCAATAAATGCTGATGGGAAAACAGGATATTCACCTGCAGAAGAATGAAATTGAACCCTTTTCTTATACCATATACAAAAATAAAATCAAAATTGATTAAAGACTTGAATGGAAGACCTGAAACTATAACACTACTAAAAGAAAACATAAGGGAAAACCTCCATTACTTTCGTGTGGGCAACGGTTTTTCAATATCACCCCAAGAGCACAGGCAGGAAAAGCAAAAATAGTCAAAGAAGATTACATCAAAAATGAAGCATCTACACAGAAAAGAAAACAATTAACAGAGTGAAGAGACAACCTATGGATTAGAAGAAAATATTTGCAAACCTGGCTGGAAGCAGTGGTTCATGTCTGTAACCCCAGCACTTTGGGAGGCCAAAGCAGGTAAATTGCTTGAGTTCAGGCATTTGAGACCAGCCTGGGAAACATGGCAAAACCCCATTTCTAAAAAAAAATACAAAAATTAGCAGGGCTTGATGGCACATACCTGTAGTCTCAGGTACTTGGGGGGGTGGAGGCAGGAGGATTGTATGAGTTCAGGAGGTGGAGTTTGCAGTAAGCCAAGATCATGCCACTGCACTCCAGCCTGGGTGACAGTGCCAGACCCTGTCTCAGAAAAAAAAAGAAATGCAAATCATACGTTTGATAATGGGTAAATATTCAAAATATATAAGGAATTCAACAAATTGACGAGAAAACAAATAACTACATAAGAGTTTAAAAATGGGCACATGACCTGGGTAGACATTTCTCAAAAGAAGACATACAAAAGGCCAGTGGGTATATGAAAAAAATGTTGAACATCACTAATTATCAGGGAAATGCAAATCAAAACCACAATGAAACATCATCTCACACCTGTTAGGATAATTGTTACAAAAAAGATGAAAGATAACAAGTATTGGTAAAGATGTGGAGAAAAAGGAACCTTACACATTGTTGGTGGAAATGTAAATTGGTACAACCATTAAGGAAAACAGTATGGGGGTTCCTCAAACAATTGACAATAGAGTTAGCATATGATCCAGCAAGCCCACTTTTGAGTTTCCAATGGAAATTAAATTAGTATCTCAAAGGGATAACTTCATGTCCATGTTCACTGCAGCACGATTCACGATAGCCAAATTCACTATTTGGCTATTCAACTATTCATGATCAGTGTCCACCCACAGATGAGTACATTAAAAAAGTGGTATATATGCAAAATAGAATACTGTTCAGCCTTAAAAAAGAAGATATTCTGTCATTTGCAATAACATGAATGAACCTGGAGAACATTTTGCTATGTGAAATAAGCCAGGCACAGAAACACAAATACTGTATGATCTTACTTATATGTGGAATCTAAAAAAATCAGACTTAGAAGCAGAAAGTAGAATGGTGGTTGCCAGCAGATGGGGACTCAGAAGAATGAGGAGGTATCTGTCAAAGGATACAAAGTTTCCATTAGATAGGGGGAATAAGTTTTGGAGATCTAATGCACAACGTGCTGGCTATGGTTAATGATAATGTATATTTGAAAATTGCTGAGAGTAGATTTTAAATGTTTTCCCCAAAAAATTAAGTGTGTGAGAGGATAAACATGTTAATTAGCTTAATATAATCATTCCACAATGTGTACAAAACATCACACTGTACCCCCAAAATATAAATAATCATTATTATATGTTAATTAAAATTTTAAGAAAAAAGAAAAAGAAAAGAGCATCTTCCTTTAACCCATGCTAAAGCACCCCTGATGGTCTCAGGGAAGAACATACTGCTTAAAAGTGCAGGAGTCTAGCCATGTGCATAAGTGCTGCTACCACATCTCTGACAGAATTCTACATTGTGTCCCTAACCTGAACCCTGAAGTTACTAAGTGGACAGGATTTGTTGTTGCTGTTCACTATTATCCTTGGCTCCTTTTCTGACTCTACTCAACAACCCAAGTATTTTTTTACTTTAAAAGTAGACATTGCCGCATTGTCTGCACACGCACCTTCTTCTTTTATCTCAGATATATTATTAAACTTACAAACTAACCATCAGCAGAAATTAAAGGCCTGGGAAAATTATCAAGTACCAAGGACTTATTAATAAGGAAAGCTTTGTTTTCACATTGGCAAACTGATAGTCCCCCGTGCTCCGGTCTCTTGAAAGTTGTCATGGTATGCAGTCCCTAAAGGGAATCCTACCTGCTGTACTCCTGCTTGCTGCCTTTGGAAATGTGTTGTGGGGACACAGAGCGCTAGAATGAGGACATCTGAAATCTGTTCTCTACGTTTTACCCAAGATCCACAATAAGGTATAATATAAATTGTTCTGGCAATTGATTCAGAGAAAAATCTCCTGTGTGTGCTACAAAATTTGTAGGACACTGAGCAAGTCTTTTAATATTTTGAGCCTGAATTTCCTTATCAATATTTAGAAATTGACACCTGTAGAACAATGCACTTTTCATCCTGCCAATAGCTGTTTAATAAAGTAGGGCATTTCTTGTTAATTATCACCCTTTAAAAGGCTCAAACTTGTTAAATAATTTGTTTAATACTGTTTTCTAACTTAGGGTAAGTAAATGTTCGTTTTGAGATTCAATTCTACCTCCACTGGTTTCAGTTTTATCACCTATACAACATATTATAGCATTATATTACGAGACAATTTGGAGTTCAAAATTAGACAAAAGATGTGCAAATTTCTGGTACATGGTAGGTGCTCACTAGGACTGATTTTGAGAAATGCAGCTAAATTAAAATGGAGGTCTTGCAAATGACTAGCTTCAAAGCTCTGTTATGGAGACCTGTATTATTTCTCAAACATTTTCTGAGACTACCTGCCATCTGCCCTGTTATGTGCTGTGTGCTGGGTTTACAAAGATTAGTAAGCCATGACTCCTGCTATTAATGGAGTACATGAGTTAATGTATAGAACAGTGCTTGGCACAGAGTAGGACCCAAAAAATGTAAGTTTTGCTGTAATAATAATAATTTCGTACTGTCGTTCTTGTTGTTATATCTGCCTTTTCCATGGTCCCCAAGAAAATATCATCTGGGCCAAGATTAACTGCTGATGCTCTATCTGGGAGCTGTAAAGATAGGGCAATAAACATGGAGGAAAAGACATTGACTTAGGGAAGTATAGGAAGCAGTGCAGTGTGATGTACGCAGCAGATATCTTGTTGGAGGTGCTTGTTTGGCCTTGCAAAATGCCTTTAGAGAGGTTGTAAATAGAAAGCACACCACAGAACAGTACTTGAGAAGGAGAAAGAAGAAGGAATATATCTGTTTGGCTCTCCCCAATCTTTTCCTTTTCTCTACTATTCAAACTTTGCCCCCAAAGATATCAACTCCTCTGCAGTTTCTAGGTACATTATTTGGCTTCCTGAGTGGCTTTTGGGAAACTAGATCCTGAATTCTGTGGTATGGTGTTTCATCTAAGTGCAGAAATGGCTGGGGTCAGCCTGGTTGTGTGGTGTCTGTCATGGAAGAGAGTCCAGCTTTCCTGAGCAAGTGTGTTTAGCTTCATTTGGTTGAACCACACTGACCTATACTAAGTGTGTCAATACGACAACAGCCAATGCAAAACAAATACCCAAAGCCAAGGGAATCTAAAGCTGACTCAAGATGTCCCATCTATTCCTCTCCTGGGCCATTCCAAACCCCCCTTGTCCTCTTATTTCTGGCTCTTGTACTACAATATGGGGTCTCCCCCAAGTTTTTTTTTCTGTGTGTGTGTGTGTGTGTGTGTGTGTGTGTGTGTGTGTTCTTATTCCTTCCCAAAGAGGGAAGAACAGGTCCAATCACTGGTAGATTCCTCGTCCAGGTTGTTTGCCACTTGTTGTCTGCAAGACTGAAGCCATGAGGATTAGAGAAACAAGGTATAGTCTCTGCTGCTGAAGCTGATGCTGAGGCCATGAATGACATTTATTATCTCCATCCTCTATCATTTTAGATTTCCCTCACCACTGGCCAGTATTTCAGCTAGTTCAGTCAGTTGCCTGGTGGGATAAGACAGACCCTCATTCCTGATGGAAATAAGCCCTTACTTGCCCAACTCTGGTTGGGTTTGTGGTTACTGTCATTGCCCATTGACGATTATTAGTTATCAAGGAAATATTAAAAGACTCTTCAGTGAATTGCCTGTGTTCCACATGTCGTCTTCCCGGCTGTGTTTGTGACATAGTAACTTCTTTCTTTGCCTACAGTTCCACTGAAAAGATGCGCTTAAAGTAGCCATGTCATAATTACAGGGTTTCCAGTTCAGTGGAACCATTATTTAATTCTCTGGCGGATGTGTACCCTATACTCAAGAACAAAGTTGTGGGGGTAGGAAGCACAATCCTGCAAGTAGGTCCTGGATGTGAGAGTGGGCATACTCACTTTCACCCCTTGACACCTGACCCATATACTCTAGCTATTGTAGATTCAGTGCCATGTATAGTTTTTTTGATTCAGCACATATTCCATATTCTGGAAGTTGGCGAGCAAGGCAAGGTGATGTGTTACTCATCATCGGTTGCTTCACAAACGCCACAAATATTGACCTCAGATCTCTCAGTAGTTGGGTCCACTTGGCCCCATGAAACACTTCTCAGCAGGATGTACAAACAGCCCAGGTTTCAGAGCACTCCAAGAGAGGACAGAAGGAGAGAGATTTTACTTGCTTGGTTCCTTCCTTTATCTCCCTGGTTAAAGTTCACCTTCTTGGGAGTTAATTTATGCACATTTCTAAGTTGTGTCATTTAGTTCTTTAATATATTGTTATTGGAAGTTAGCATTATAAGTACTGTTTTCATCATCCATAATTATCAGTCTGTCTATGCCAGGAGAGAGAGGTGTATAATAATGCATTTATATCTCTATCTATAGCTCTATCTATGTATAATGATAAATACATGACAAATATATATAATGTGAATGCTGTTGCTCTGAGCAGGAAGAGTTAATCCTGTTGAGGATCCGAGGCATTAGCTAAAATATGGAGAAAGTGATTGCTTGGAAAGTGAATTCCAGGCACAGGAATAGCGTGAACAAAGACCCTGAGATAAGGTATACTGGGAAATGTGCAGAAAGGCAGGGCTTTCCAGTTAAGTAGGAGCAACATGATACAGTATCCTAAATTTCTATTGAGAACCTTGAAACCATTCAAATACTGGCAAGTTGCTCATTGTTATCCTTCCTGTGCTTCAAATTCCTAATTCACATCATAGGAATAATAATGATGCTCACCCAACTTTTTTATTGCTAAGCATGGAGCAAGCATTCATTAAAAGTTATTCATTATTAGGCATTAGGTATTTATCTGAATTCTCTCCCACCCCTATCCCCATACCCACTGACAGGCCCTGGTGTGTGATGTTCCTCTCCCTGTGTTCCTGTGTTCTCATTGTTCAACTCCCACTTATGATGAGAACATGTGGTGTTTGGTGTTCTGTTCTTGTGTTCGTTTGCTGAGAATGATGGTTTCCAGCTTCATCCATGTCCCTTCATCCAGAGGCAGGAGGATGAGAAAGAGCCTGGCATTGCCAGGAAACCCACGTGCTTCAGTGGGGCTAGAGGTAAGCTGAGGTTGCTTAGTGGGGGGTTGAAAAACCACAATAAGAATTTTGCAAGGGACATGAACTCATCCTTTTTTATGGCTGCATAGCATTCCATGGTGTATATGAACCACATTTTCTTTATCCAGTCTGTCATTGTTGATGGACATTTTGACTGGTTTCAAGTCTTTACTACTGTGAATAGTGCTGCAATAAACATATGTGTGCAAAGTGTCTTTATAGTAGAATGATTTATAATCCTTTGGGTATACAGCCAGTAATGGGATTGCTGGGTCAAATGGTACTTCTTGTTCTAGATCCTTAAGGAATTACCACACTGTCTTCAACAGTGATTGAACTAATTTACACTCCCACCAACAGTGTAAAAGCGTTCCTATTTCTCCACATCCTCTCCAGCATCTGTTGTTTCCTGATTTTTTAATGATTGCCATTCTAACTGGTGTGCGATGCTATCTCATTGTGGTTTTGATTTGCATTTCTCTAATGACCAGTGATGATGAACTTTTTTTCATGTTTCTGGCTGCATACATGTCTTCTTTTGAGAAGTGTCTGTTCATATGCTTTGCCCACTTTTTGATGGGGTTGTTTGTTTTTTTCTTGTAATTTTGTTTAAGTTCTTTGTGATTCTGGATATTATCCCTTTGTCAGATGGATAGATTGCAGAAATTTTCTCCCATTCTGTAGGTTCCCTGTTCACTCTGATGATAGATTCTTTTGCTGACAAAAATTTTCACCCATTCTGTAGGTTCCCTGTTCACTCTGATGATAGATTCTTTTGCTGTGCAGAAGCTCTTTCGTTTAATCAGATTCCATCTGTCAATTTTGGCTTTTGTTGCCACTGCTTTTGGTGTTTTAGTCATGAAGTCTTTGCCCATGCCTGTGCCCTGAATGGTATTGCTTCTAGGGTTTTATGGTTTTAGGTCTTACATTTAAGTATTTAATCCATCATGTGTTAATTTTTGTATAAGGTGTAAGGAAGGGTTCCAGTTTCAGTTTTCTTTATTAGTCTGGCTAGAAGTCGATCTGTTTTCAGACAACCAGCTCCTGGATTCATTGATTTTTTGAAAGGTTTTTCATGTCTCTGTCTCCTTCAGTTCTTCTCTGATCTTAGTTATTTCTTGTCTTCTGCTAGCTTTCGAATTTTGAAATCTGCCAGTTTTTCCAACACTATTTATTAAGTAGGGAATCCTTTCCCCATTGCTTGTTTTTGTCAAGTTTGTCAAAGATCAGATGGTGGTAAATGTGCAGCCATTATTTCTGAGGCCTCTGTTCTATTCCATTGGTCTATATATCTGTTTTGGTACCATGCTGTTTCAGTTACTGTAGCCTTGTAGTATAGTTTGAAGTCAGGTAGCGTGATACCTCCAGCTTTGTTGTTTTTGCTTAGGATTGTCTTGGATATATGGGCTCTTTTTAGTTCCATATGAAATTTAAAGTAGTTTTTTCTAACTCTGTGAAGAAAGTCAGTGGTAGCTTGATTGGGATAGCATTGAATCTATAAATTACTTTGGGCAGTATGGACATTTTCATGATATTGATTCTTCCTATCCATGAGCATGGAATGTTTTTCCATTTGTTTGTGTCCTCTCTTATATCCTTGAGCAGTGGTTTGTAGTTCTCCTTGAAGAGGTCCTTCACATCCCTTGTAAGTTGGATTCCTAGGTGTTTTATTCTCTTTGTAGCAATTGTGAATGGGAGTTTGCTCATGATTTGGCTCTCTGTTTGTCTATTACTGGTGTATTTGAATGCTTGTGATTTTTGCACACTGATTTTTGTATACCAAGACTTTGCTGAAGTTGCTTATCAGCTTAAGGAGATTTTGGGCTGAGACGATGGGGTTTTCTAAATATACAATCATGTCATCTGCAAACAGAGGCAATTTGACTTCCTGTCTTCCTATTTGAATATGCTTTATTTCTTTCTTTTGCCTGATTGCCCTGGCCAGAACTTCCAATACTATATTGAATAGGAGTGGTGAGAGAGGGCATCCCTGTCTTGTGCTGGTTTTCAAAGGGAATGCTTTCAGCTTTTGCCCATTCAGTATGATATTGACTGTGGGTTTGTCATAAATAGCTCTTATTATTTTGAGATATATTCCATCAATACCTAGTTTATTGAAAGTTTTTAGCATGAAAGGGTGTGGAATTTTATCAAAGGCCTTTTTTACATCTATTGAGATAATCATGTAGCTTTTGTCATTGGTTCTGTTTGTGTGATGGATTACATTTATTGATTTGCATATGTTGAACCAGCCTTGCATCCCAGGGATGAAGCCGACTTAATTGTGGTAGATAAGCTTTTTGATGTGCTGCTGGATTCGGTTTGCCAGTATTTTATTGATGTTCATCAGGGATATTGGCCTGAAATTTTCTGTTTTTCTGGTGTCTCTGCCAGGTTTTGGTATCAGGATGATGTTGGCCTCATAAAATGAGTTAGGGAGGAGTCCTTCTTTTTCTGTTGTTTGAAATAGTTTCAGAAGGAATGGTACAAGCTGCTCTTTCTTCCTCTGGTAAGAGACGGCTGTGAATCTGTCTGGTCCTGGACTTTTTTTGGTTGGTAGGCTATTAATTACTGCCTCAATTTTAGAACTTGTTATTGGTCTATTCAGGGATTTGACAACTTCTTGGTTTAGCCTTGGGAGGGTGTATGTGTTCAGGAATTTATCCATTTCTTCTAGATTTTCTAGTTCATTTGCATATAAGTGTTTATAGGATTCTCTGATGGTAGTTTGTATTTCTGTGGGATCAGTGGCAATATCCCCTTTATCATTTTTTATTATGTCTATTTGATTCTCATCTCTTCTTTTCTATATTAGTCTGTCTAGAGGTCTATCTATTTTGTTGATCATTTCAAACAACCAGCTCCTGGATTCATTGATGTTTTGAAAGGCTTTTCATGTCTCTACCTCCTTCAGTTCTGCTCTGATCTTAGTTATTTGTTATCTTCTGTTAGCTTTTGAATTTGTTTGCTCTTGCTTCTCTAGTTCTTTTCATTGTGATGTTAGTGTGTCGATTTTAGATCTTTTCTGTTTTCTCCTGTGGGCATTTAATGCTATAAATTTCCCTCTAAACACTGCTTTAGCTGTGTCCCAGAGATTCTGGTACTTTGTGTCTTTGTTTTTATTGGTTTCAAATAACTTGTTTATTTCTGCCTTAATTTCATTATTTACCCAGTAGTCATTCAGGAGCAGGTTGTTCAGTTTCCATGTAGTTGTGCGGTTTTGAGTGAGTTTCTTAATCCTGAGTTCTAATTTGATTGCACTGTGGTCTGAGAGACTGTTTGTTATGATTTCTGTTCTTTTGCATTTGCTGAGGAGTTTTTTACTTCCAATTATGTGGTCAAGTTTAGAATAAGAGCAATGTGGTGCTGAGATGAATCTATATTCTATTGATTTGAGGTGAAGAGTTCCGTAGATGTCTCTTAGGTCGGCTTTGTCCAGAGCTGAGTTTAATTCCTGAATATCCTTGTTAATTTTCTGTCTCATTGATCTGTCTAATATTGACAATGGGGTTTAGTACCACCAAGAGAGGGAAAAATGCTTACAATCAAACCTTGATATATCATTTATTGAAAATCACATTGCTATTTCAGAAATGTTGATGCCTGAAAGAACATATATTAGAATTTATGAAATATGATGGTGAGTTTTCCAGAAACATTATCTAATACATTATTATAATTATACTTGTAATTGTTGTAATTATTTGTAGATATCACCAGGAAAAGATAAGCAGACAAAATCAGGGTGTCTTAATCCATTTGGGCTGCCATAACAAACTACCATAGATGGGGTGGCTTATAAACAACAGACATATTTCTCACAGTTCTGGAGGCTGGGATGTCCTAGATCAAAGCACCAGCAGATTTGGTGTCTGATGAGGGTCTGCTATCTGGTTCACAGACAGCCATATTCTTGCTTTGTCCTCAACATAGCTGAGGGTCCTGGGGAGCTCCCTGGGGTCCCTTTTATTGGAGCACTCATCCTACTTATGAGGGCAGAGCCCTCCCAAAGCTCTCATTTCTAGTACCATCATGATGGTGAATAAATTTTAATTTAAGAACTCTGGGGGAACAAAAACATTCAGTCTATAACATAGATAAGATCAAAGATGGTTTCCCTTTTCTAGAAGGTAATCATTTATACAGGAAGACTTTGATTTCCCCTACTATTTTTGGATCTTTACTAAACTCTGGAATAATTATACTTGGAAGAGCAAATATAAGACTACAGGGCTTTCTTATACAGTTATGCATATAAGCTTTGCATATACAGTTGAGAGCTTTCTAATATGGTTGTGGAAATTATGTGCTGGACAACTATAGGAAGAGTGGTTAACATGATATACCATATGAATCTTGCTCTCTAGCGTTGAACATTGCATATCCTGTGTGAATCCATGTGGTTGGCCTGCATAAATGTCATAGATAAGTCTAAGCAGCTTCATCTCTGATCCTTTATTCTGATAAGCCAGCATCACAGCACAAGACTTCCACTGGGAAAAGAGGGAATGGATGGGTTTGCTATCAATTTTGAGGTTAAAGTTTTAAATTGTACACTTAGTAATGAAAAATGACTAGAAGTGATAAAATCTGCCTAGGCTATTACAGAGAAATTGGAAAGGATGATTTGTTAGAATGTGGCTGAAGGTGTTAATGGCAAAAAAGGAAAATATATTCGTGTTTTTACCACATCATATTGAGAATCCTCAATAATATGGTTATATAAAATTGAGAGGAAAACATGCCTTTTGACTCAGAGAAATCTTCATTCTTCCTAAGAGAGACAGATATATGATAATGAATTAAGTGCTATTGGAGAGAAGGGTTCCAGCAGGTGCAAGGAGTGGGAAGGCATTAGTCCTGAGTGGGCAGCAGAGGAGACTTCTTTGAATAGCTGACATTTTATTTATAAATAATTTTTTTAAAAAAATTTTAGATTCAGGTGGTAATGTGCAGGTTTGTTGCATAAATATATTGCATCATGCTGGGATTTGGGCTTCTATGGCACCCACCAACCAAATAGTAAATGCAATACACAGTAGATAGCTTTTCAACCCTCTCTGCTCTCCCTTCTTCTCCCCTTTTGGGGTCCCCAGTGTTGATTGTTTCCATCTTTATGTCTGTATGTACCCATTGTTTAGTTTCCACTTATAAGTCAGAAGATGTGGTATTTGATTTTCTGCTTTTGTGTTAGCTCACTTAGGATAACTCCAGCTGCATCCGTATTGCTGCAAGGTACATGATTTCATCCTTTTTATGGCTGAATAGTATTCCATGGTGTACATGTACAACATTTACTTTATCTAATCCATCATTGACAGGCATCTAGGTTGATTCCATGTCTTTCTTGTTGTGAATAGTGCTGTGCTGCAATGAACAACATATGAGTGCATGTGTCTTTTTGGCAGAATGATTCATTTTCTTTAGGATATGTACCCAATAATATGATTGCTGGGTTGAATGATAGTTTTATTTCTAGTTCTTTGAGAAATTTTCAAACTCCTTTCCACAGTGGCTGAACCAATTTACATACTCACCAACAGTGTATAAGCATTCCCTTTTCTTTGCATCTTGACCAACAGCTTTTATTTGTGACTTTTTAATAATAGCTATTCAGACTGGTGTGAGATGATATCTCACTGTGGTTTTGATTTGGATTTCCCTAATGATTAGTGATGCTGAGCACTTTTTCATGTGTTTGTTGGCTAAAAAGCTGACGGTTCATTTCATTTTATTTTTTTAAAAAACATTTATTTTAGGTTTGGGAGTACATGTGAAGGTTTGTTACATAGGTGAACTCGTGTCACAGGGGTTTGTTGTACAGCTTATTTCATCACCCATGCATAAATCCTAGTACCCAGTATTTATTATTTGTTCTTCTCTTCTTCCTCCCACCCTCCACTCTGAAGTAGACACCAGTGTCTTTCATTTTCCCAAAGCTGACATTTTAAACCAGCCCAAAATATAATAATTGTAATCCAAAGTCACGTGTGATTTCTGTTAATGATAAAAAAGATAATTTTTGAAGAGGAGTCCTTTTGGTAACCCACGTATTAAGGACTAAAGATTTGTACCTGTCCCCACCCCCAAAATCATATGTGAAACCCTAACGACCAGTGTGAATGTATTTGGAGATAGGGCCATAAGCAGATGGTAGAGTTTAAATGAGGTCATAAGGGTGGGGCCCTAATCTGATAGAGCCGGTGCACTTTTCAGAAGAGGAAGAGATATTGGAACGTGTCTCTCTCTGTGTGCATTCAGAAAGAAGGCCATGTGATACAGTTTGGATGTTGCCCCCAACCAAATCTCATGTCAAAATGTAATCCTCAATATTGGAGGTAGGAGGTGGAGACCCAATATTGGAGATTGGGTCACAGAGGCTGATTTCTCATGAATGGTTTAGCACCATCCCCCTTGGTACTGTCTTCACAATAGTGAGTTCTCATGATATTTGGTCATTTAAAAGTGTGTGGCACTTCCCCCTTCACTTTCTCTTGCTTCTGCTCTGGCCATGTGACATGCCTGCTCCCCCTTCACCTTCTGGCATGACTGTAAGTTTCCTGTGGCCTCCCTAGAAGCTGAGCAGATTCCATCATCATGATTCCTGTACGGCCTGCAGAACCATGAGCCAATTAAGCCTCTTTTCTTTATAAATTACCCAGTCTGAAGTACTTCTTTATAGCACTGCAAGACTGGACTAATACACTATGTGAAGACAAAGGTGATGTCTGCAAGCCAGGACGAGTATATCTACCAGAAACTGGGTTCTGCTGGAGTTTGATCTAGGACATCCAGCCTCCAGAATGGTGAGAAAATAAATTTGTATTATTGAAGCCACTCAGTCTGTGGTATTTCGTTATGGTAGCTCTAGTAGATTAATGCACCACATCTACTCTGTTTTCTGGCTCTATTCAACTAATTTTAGGCCATAACAGTAATATTAATTCATAATTCCCTGACAATACAGAATAGTTTAGTTTTTGCCTTGCTTTTTATCCATCAAATTTCATTAGATTCTCACAATAGGCCAGTGAAATGTAAGTTATTTTCATTGGGCTATTTATAAATGAAAAAAATTTGAATTTGAGACTCGGAGTTTCAGCTAATAAGTTGCTCTAGGTTCATTGCTATTTCTACTCAAATCCAAACACTGCTTTAGCTAGGACAAGGGTCAGAAGCTCAGCAACTCTAAATCATAACAGCTGCATCTCCCCTCTCCAACTAAATATTGTGGTGATTTTAGAGGGAAAAAATGAAATAAGATTTTTTTTCTCAGAAAAGCAAAGCTTCCAGAGTTTTAGCAACTCTTTGAAGCCTAATGCCATAAAGTTGTTGACTTCATGGGGGTGTGTGGTGGGAGGCACAGTAGAAGAAGCACTTATTATAGTGACTGTACAGTATAATCCTAGAACATATTTGATCTATCTTCTATATGAACTATTCTTTCCAAGGATGTACGTTCCAAGTCATTATCTTAAAACATCAGTTAAGAGCCTTATCAGGTATGGTAATGCCTCAGGTGGAATTTGGAAAGTGCAATTATTAGGGTGCAAACACAGCTTCAAAACCATCAAGTAATCACACTCAGTCAGTTATGGTGTTGAAGTGAAAATAGCAGCAATTGGCATTTGGAACGATTACTTGGAAACTCTGGTTTGTGTTAATTCAGGGGCACAATTTTTATAGCAGGAATGATAACTCTATTTCTGGAGGGCCTTCCTACCCTGCAGATTACGATAATCTCTGAATCAACCCACAGTCCATGAGACTACAATTCTGTGAAGACTCTCTGCTAATGCTCCCCTACTGTTTTTTTCCCACCATTCTTCAAGATGTATTTAACATTAATTTGCTTTCTGGATTGGTTATTGATTACACTGGAGCACATGGAGAAGCTGGCTAAGAGGCAACACTCTTTACAAAGTTCATTCACTTAAGTTTACAGAGGATGTAGGTGAGTCTGATCTGCTGGAGTCAAAGGATTTAAGGAAAAACAGTCTTTTCCTACGAGTAGCTAGCTTTGTATGTTAGCTTATTCCAGGTGAAATGAATAGGGCTCCTGATTGTATGAGGTCATGTGAAATTTACAAAATACCTTCTCAAACATGATCTTGGTTTTTCTTTCTTCCCTTTTTCCTTCTCTCCTTCCCTCCTTCTTTCTTCTCTCTTTTTCTTACCTCTTTGCCTTCTTCTTTTTATTATTATTATTATTATTATACTTTAAGTTCTAGGGTACATGTGCATAACGTGCAGGTTTGTTACATATGTATACTTGTGCCATGTTGCTGTGCTGCACCCATCAACTCGTCAGCACCCAACTACTCGTCATTTACATCAGGTATAACTCCCAATGCAATCCCTCCCCACTCCCCCCTCCCCATGATAGGCCCCAGTGTGTGATGTCCCCCTTCCCAAGTCCAAGTGATCTCATTGTTCAGTTCCCACCTATGAGTGAGAACATGTGGTGTTTGGTTTTCTGTTCTTGTGATAGTTTGCTGAGAATGATGGTTTCCAGCTGCATCCATGTGCCTACAAAGGACACAAACTCATCCTTTTTGATGGCTGCATAGTATTCCATGGTGTATATGTGCCACATTTTCTTAATCCAGTCTGTCACTGATGGACATTTAGCTCCCTTTCTCCCTACTTCTTTTCTATTCTTCCTCTCTTTCTCCTTCCTTCCCTTCCCTCTTCTCCTCTCCCCTTCCCTTTTTTCCTTTCCCTTCCCTACCTTCTCCCCCTTCCCTCCCATCTCCTTCTCTCCCCTCCCCTTCCTTTTTTTTTTTTTTTTTTTGAGACGGAGTCTTGCTCTGTCGCCGAGACTGGAGTGCAGTGGCCGGATCTCGGCTCACTGCAAGCTCCGCCTCCTGGGTTTACGCCATTCTCCTGCCTCAGCCTCCCGAGTAGCTGGGACTACAGGCACCCGCCACCTCGCCCGGCTATTTTTTTGTATTTTTTACTGGAGACGGGGTTTCACCGGGTTAGCCAGGATGGTCTCGATCTCCTGACCTCGTGATCCGCCCGTCTCGGCCTCCCAAAGTGCTGGGATTACAGGCTTGAACCACCGCGCCCGGCCTCCCCTTCCTTCTTTTCCCTCCCCTTCCCTTTCCTCCTTTCTCCCCCTTCCCTCCCGTCCTCTTTTCTACCCTCCCCTTTTCTTCTTTTCCCTCCCCTCCCCTCCCCTCCCCTTCCCTTCCCTTCCCTTCCCTTCCCTTTCCTCAGGTTCCCTTTCCTTCCTTTCCCTTTCCCCTTCCCCTCCCCTTTCCTTCCATTCCCTTCCATTTCCCCACCTTTCCTCCCATCCCCTTTCCTCCCATCCCCTTTCCTCCCATCCCCTTTCCTCCCCTTTCCTCCCATCCCCTTTCCTCCCCTCTCCTCCCCTCTCCTCCCCTTCCCTTCCCTTCCCTTCCCTGCCCTCCTCTCCCCTTTCTTCTCTTTCCTCCCTTTCTCTTCCCTTCCCTTCTTTTCCTTTCCCATTCCTTTTTTTTTTTTTGCAATCATATAATGACTACTGGGCACCGTGCCAAGAACAATATGTATTCAGAGCCAAAATATTGTTAGTTTCAAAGAGCTCAGTGTTTGTGAGATTGAAAAATAAATAGGTGATTCTAATATCGGTTGAGAAGGGCTACGGTGGAAGCACAAAATATTTCCTAAACAAAACGCTCCTAACCCCAAGTGAGCTGAGTGTTAGGGTAAGGGTGAGGTTAGGAAAAATTTTCTCTGTAAAGGAGCCCCTGAGCTACTTCTGAAAGAAGAAATTTAATTTAGATTAGTGACCAAGGGGAGGAAGAACTTTCTAGGAAAAAGGACCAACAAATGCCAACGATTGCAGATAAATGTATTTTCTTTTTGGGGAATACGAATAGTTTGGTATAGCTGGGGTTGAAGATGAAGGAGGTGGAAAAAGGGGTCAAGCTGAAGGGCAGAGGATGGGTGGGGGGATGAAGTTCTGGTCAGGTAGGCAATGGTCAAATCATGATGGCGCTTGTGTTCCATATAAAGAAATCTGGATTTAACTCTGAATATAATGAAATCTGGATTTCACCCTGAATAAATGAAATTCTGAGAAAGGAAGAATAACAGTCTGGTTAAATTCTAATGAAATTTTTAAGTCTCTCGTCTGCCTTCAGGATTCAGCCAAATGTTCAGAGTGTTATTGCACTCTTAGACTTCAACTGACCTATATGCTGTCTTTACTTTGCAGAAAGTAGGAGAGCAGTTGCTGAGTCAGCACTGCAGGGAGACAAGTGTGTAAGGAACATGGATTATTCATGGGCCCTGTGCACTGTTCCAGGTGCAGCCATGATTGCCGTGGACTGGGCCCATTTGTAATGCAAAGACATGGCAAGAAAATCCATTTTCTCATTTTCAGAGCCTATTTTATCTCCACGCTCCTGCCTATGTTACGAATTTAGGCTGATAAAGTGAAATAGGAGGCAGAAGAGCAAAGTGAAATTTCTGATGACTGTTTGCAAAAGGAATTTTTAGATGCCAATTTGTGAACTCCTTTATTCAGAAGGAAATGATTCAGAGAGAATATATGTTGAGTCCTGGTTGTATAAAACAATGAAGAATGGGTTTTGAAGTCAGACAAATGTGAATTTGAGTTCTGTGACCTTGAGCAAGTCAGCTAGCTTCTCTGCACCACAATTTCTTTATCGGTAAGATGTGAGTGATAATATTGTGGAAGATGGAATTTTTGGCCCCAATTTGTCACCTCTTCCTGGATCCTTGACTTTTACCTTGTGACTCTGAAGTTGCTTCCAATAGAGGCAGAATATACTTTCTGGTCCTTTTACTTTGGGTTCAGGCATGTGCCTTACTTTGGCCAGTAAGGTACCTGAGGTATAGGGAGGAGGGAAGTAACCATGCAATAGGCCTCAATCCTGGATTTAAAAGTTATCACATGGTTCTCTTTCGTTCTTACACTTCTGCTATTGCTGTGAGAACTGCCCTAGGATTTTGCAGGCACCCCACCTTGAACTTCAATGAAGCAAACTTGCACTCACTCCACAGCAAGGAGTCAAGCATAGGGGAACTGGTAGCTTGAATCAGAGATGTTTGCCTGTGCCCCAGTTGACCCACAGACTTGAATAAGAGAACAATTTTCATTTCAAGCCACTATGTTTGTGGTGGCTTGTCATGCAGCAATAGCAAAATGATACAAACACTGTGATAGACTGCTTCTGAAATGGCTCCCAATGGTCCTTTCCTCATCATGGTCACTCCATGGTGTATTTTCTTTTCTTTGTATGTGGGCTGGTCTTGTTGATCTAGTAACTTGCTTTTAACTAATAGAATATGGCAAAAGTGATGGAATGGCACTCTTGAGGTTAGATTATAACAGACCATGACAGCCACCTTCCTGACACCTTCTCTTTCTCTCTGCTTACTCACTCTGAGGAAGGAATGTGCCATATGGGGAGACCTGCGTGGAAAGGAACTGAGGATGCTCTCTGACTAAAAGCTAGAAGGAACTGAGTTCCTCAGTCAACAGTCTACAAGACACTGAATCTTGCCAGCAGCCATGCAGTGAGCTTGAAGGCAGATCTATCCCCAGTTGAATCTTCAGAAGAGACTGCAGCCTGAGCAGACACCTTGGTTGCAGTTTTGTGAGACGCCTTGAAACAGAGGGTACAGCTAAGCCTCAGCCACGTTCATGACCCTCTGAAGAAACTGTAAGAAAACAAATGTCATCTTAGGTTATTTAATTTTGGAGGTAGTTTGTTACACAACAATAAATAACTATTATACTTATCTTGAAGATTTCCTGGGGAGAATAAATGGGATTGCATATATAGGTCATCATATGCAGAATAATGGTACCCCAGAGATGTTCACCCCAGAGATGTTGTAGGAACCTGTGAATATGTTACCTTACATGGCAAAGTTTTCCTGGATGGTTTAAGTTTAAGATGGAAAAGTTTTCCTGGATTATCCAGTGGGCCCAATCTAATCACATGAGTCCTAACATGGAGAATATTTTTTGGCCATGATCAGAGAGAAATATGATGATGGAAGTGTCAGAGATGCAATGTGAGGGGACTAAAATGGTTGTTGCTGACTTTGAAGATGGAAACAGGGGAACCCAAGCCAAGGAATGCAAATGGCCTCTAGAACCTGGAAAAGGCAAGAAACGGATTCTCCTTTAGAGCCTCTGGAATAAAATGGAGTCATGCTGACACCTTGATTTTACCCCAGTGAGACCAATACTGGGGTATGACCTCCGGAGCTGTAAGATAATAAATTTCTCTTGTCTTATGCACTAGTTTATGGTAATTTGTTATAGCAGCAATGGAAAATGGATAAATAGCATAGCCTATTAGGACTTAGTGAATATAGGTTTTCTTTATCCTTTTTCTTTCTCCCTTTCTTCATTTTTGAAACAAATGGATTTAACTTTGTATAAGAGCAGTACTGTACAAACTTTGTGGCAATATTTGAAGATTATGGGGAGAATATCTTTAAGCCCTTTGAAAAATGCCTGGCACACAGCAAGCAGTCAAATGTTACCTATTATCTTTATGATTGTAATTGTTACTGTTATTACCCAGAGGCTCTGATTTCAATTCTCCATTCTGCTAGGAAACAGAATATTCTTTATTCCACTGAGGAAACTATGATACAGCCAGCAGTGAAAAGTGTTGGACATAAGCCTTTTTGTTTTCTAGAACTCCCAATGTTCAAATTTAAAATTTTTCTACAAAAAGTTTTGGGTCATTTTTTATAAACTTGTATGTTTCTGAAAAATAGCCATAGTTGGAGGCATTTACTCTTATGGGTAAAAAGAAGACTCGGGACATGAGAACTCTCCTCAGATATCTCATGGGCTGTCAAAAGGGAGAAGGAACCAACTTTTTTCTATTTGTTTGGTCTTATTGGGTAGAAGGAGTAATGGTATAAACTTCAGTGAACTGAATCAGAGTCACTGGAGCTGCAAAGGACCTGAAGCCTCCTATAAGGATACTTAACATATGAAACCAGTAAAGACAAAATTAAAGTATGTATGATAATTCTATAAAAGTGTGGTATCATAATTCTATAAAGATGTGGTGGAATGCACCCTTTCAATTCCCAAGGAGACTCATTCATTCTACAATCTAGTTTAATGAAATAATTATAGATGTAAACATGTAGGCAATGATTTTTTTAAAAGACAATTTTTACATTGACACAAAAATTTTGTTGCAGTGTTCCTGCCTCCCAGCTTCGGCTCAGTAGATGGACCTCACCCCAGGGTTTTGATCCCAGTTAGTGCTATTGTTCTTAGAAGAATATCTTACAACGTCAGGTGATGCAAAGCAGTTCACCAGGTTGAGGAGCCCATGTGTTGTAAGAAGACACTGGGTGTTTCTATTTACCCTTCTCTAAGTCTGTGACCTGAGGCAATGTTTCTAATGAGCTGAATGTCTGTGTCTTCTTGTCTTTGTCCATGCTATTGTCTCAGTTTCCCACGGTTCCTCACTGCTTAAAGTCTGGATTACACAGCAAGACATTAAAGGCCCCATCACAAACTGTTCCCCATCTACCTTTCCAGTTTTATCTCCTACCAAATCTTACCAGACATTACAGACTCCATATGTTTAGTCATTCATTTATCTCTTTCATGTCATTTAACAATAATTTACAGATTATAATGTGGCCATGTTAGTGACTCTTAAGGTATTACAGTTTAGTGGATGAAATAGACATTTAACAAATAATATAAAATAAAAATAGAAGTAAAATTGTGATGAACATCCAGAAATTAAGATATAACAGGGGACTATGAGTAGCAGGAGACTGTATAATTAGTGGGGGTGGGGGCTAATCATGGAGGGGCTGAGGAAACCCTTCAGAATTTTGTTGGATTGAGGCATTATTTTGTGCTATTGCTGTATCAACAAGGCCTAGTAGCAGTTTTAGCACAGTTGCAGGCATGCAATAAATGTGAATAAAATAAATGGATGACTGAAAAAATTGATATTGACAAAGGATAAATTAATCTGCACACTGTATCATACTCAATTAAAGCACACACACATATTGTTTAGGAGCACATATTAATGTAATTAGATATTAAGTCGTACTTTACAGTTTACAGTGCTTTTCCATGCAACACCTCAAAGAATTGTACATACACCAATGAATAAAATTCTTGTGTTTATTTTGTAGAAAACTGAGACTATGAGAAAGTTGCCCAAGGTAACGTATCTTGTAGGTAATAGAGGCAGACATAATGCTTTGGTCCTCTGGTCTCAAATGTGGGGCCTTGTTCTTCTTTATTTATGAAGAAATAAGGGTGGGATGATTTCAATAATACAAGAATAAGTGATGAAAATCAACACTTAACTGGATAAAATATTAAACAATCTTATCTGTTTGAAGGAATAAAAACACTCTCATTGCATTGACGAATCACAGGATCAGATTAGGGAGAAGAAAACCCAGAGGGGTGAGCCTGGCAGATATAGCAGCTTGTCACCCAGGAACACCTGCCAATCCGAGAAGAGACAACTAAGAGGATGAGATGTCAGTCCAAGGCCCACTGTGGATGGGGAGCCACAGTAAACCACACATGCTTTGAACTGGGAACCTTAAGACCTCCGCTGAAGATGGGACAGTGAACCAGAAATAATCTTTTGTCCTAGGGACTCAATCACTATAAATGGCCTAATGTGAAGTTTCATTGCTAGTGCCCCTAGCCACTGCCAGAGGCAAATCTAAATTCTCCTTGGATCAGGAAACATCAATCTAAGCCTCCATTATTTCCATAATTAATATTTTCCTCTAAAATATTCAGAACTCAATCAAAAATAACCTGAAGGGAAGTGTTCCTTGACAAGTTAAATTTTATCTCTCAAAAATCATTCTGTCCATGGAGTTTGGTTTTATATATATATATATATATATATTTTTTTTTTTTTTTTTTGAGACAGGATCTCACTCTGTTGCCCTGGCTGGAGTGCAATGGTGCGATCTCTGCTCACTCCAACCTCCACCTCCCAGGTTCCAGAGATTCTTCTGCCTCAGCCTCCCAAGTAGCTGAATTTCAGGCACCTGCCATTGCGTATGGCTAATTTTTGTATTTTTAGTAGAGACAGGGTTTCACCACGCTGGCCAGGCTGGTCTCAAACTCTTAACCTCAGGTGATCCACCCACCTCAGCCACCCAAAGTTCTGGGATTACAGGCATGAACCACTGCACCCAGCCATTTAGATTATGTCTCAAATATTTTAAATTTTTTATTTAATTGGAAATTATATGGAAATAAAGGATTCTTTCTGTCATGAAAGTTACATTCTAGCTTCCACTGGAATTCTGATACATGAAAGATTGTCATATAAAATGGACTTATGCATATGATATTACTACTTATCAATAACATGGAGTAAAATGAAAAACTGTCATATTCATAATATGGTATATAATAATATACTGTTAAATCATAATATATGTATATTATTTTATCTATTATAGTAATTATTGTATTATTATAATATATTATACCAATAATATATATTAACTAAAAATGCTGTAATATTCTTTTAAATATTAATAATAATAAAATATGCAGTATATTCCATTTTATCAGCAACTCCTTATATGAGCACCATTTATCCTTAATGATTATTCCAAGACTCATCAGAGAGTAGGCATTCAAGATTACCTAATGAATGAATAAGTCAAGATGTAGTCTTTCAATATTGCAATCATTCTTGTCAGGTATCTCTCAAATTTGTCAATATCAATTAAAAAATGTGACGCTCACAAACTGACACATTAGTTGTTGGTGTGCTCTCAACAGCAATGGCCCTATTTTCTCACAGAACTGACTTATAAGGCACTCTGCATCCAATAAACCTGTAAATCTGGTTTCACACAAACTGCTCTTATTCTAGGTTATTCTTCATCCTGAACTTGTGCAGTTAATTTTTAGAACCTCAGTAGAAGAGTTTGCATTAATTTATTCATTTTATAATTCCGCAAACATTTGTAGAATGCCACTATGTATCACGCACTGGCCTAATTATGTCCATAAATTGGCATTTTATTCATTTTGGCCCATTCATTAAATTGCAGGAGTTATTTTGGAATCTTGACTCTATTATCTAAAATATTAGATATTTTTATCAACTGTCACCTAAAAGTTTGACAAACATGTTATTTATGTAATTATAGAAGTCATTGAGGGAAGATGTTGAAAGGGACTGGACTAAATTAAAAAATAGAAGAAACCACTGGAATATGGCTTCTTGGCTGTCAAATTCTTATTCTCATCCAGTTGGGACTGGATATGGAACAATTATGACAAGGTGGAATTTCAGATATCCAGTATGATTTAAGGATAGTGTGGTTCCTCTTGATAATGTTTAAGAGGCTATCCAAGAAAAGAGATGAGAAGGTCCTGTTCCAAAAGGGACAAGGCCAGTGCCCAAGGGCACCTAAGAAAGAAGCAGCCAGGAACATAGCCAATGAGGGGAGAAGAAACTAGGAAAAGTGATGAGTTAGGCTTATAGAGATAGGCTCATAGAGATAGGCTCATAGAGGTAAGTCTTTAGAAATTCCCTAGGAAAACTGTAGGTGGTCATGAGAGAGTTTTTAGAACATTCTAAGTTCATCTTGTGTGAGTGTGCCAACGTCTTTTCATGAGAGTAAAGCTGAATGGAAATAAGTTGACATTAACACACAAATCAATAATCTTTTATACTGCCAAATCTGGTTGGGTCCTTACTTCATCTCAGTTACTGGCAAGGAGTATTAATGAATTGCAAGTGTAGGATTCCCTGCCTCCAGACCAAGGAACAACCAACCAGTCATTGTATAAATATCTTTCTAATCATACCTTATAGATATAGAAAGAATTGGCACTTCCTGGCCAAAGAGTTAAAGGGCTTTTCTGATGCTCTCAGCTGGCAACTAGCCCAGAATTGCCTTGTTCTCATGTCCTGGTCTCCTTTGCTTGGATTTCTTCAATATTAGGAATTTCTCTGTCCTGGTGAAAGAGTGCAGCTCTCTCACTGCCTTACCCCTAGGTACTGGGACAAGGTTAAGTGGAAAAGTTCTAAAATGTATTAATTCTACAAACATTTATTGAACACTGACTATGTGCCAGACACTCTTCTAAGTGTTTGTAGTACATCACTGGGAAAACAGAAAAAGAATCCTGCATTCATGGACCTTTAACTAGCAGAAGATAGATAATAAGCACTAAAGGCAATCAGGAAGTAAAAAATACAGTTTCTTAGAAGGTCATAATTACTATGGGAAAAAGCAAAGTAGAGACACAAGGGAGATGAGAGATGTTCAGGAGCTGGATGGACAGATTGTTGTATTAAGTAAACTAACCAAGGAGGCCTCAGTGAGAAGGTGACATCTGAGAAAAGTCTTGAAAGAGGTGAAGGAGTGAATCATGAGAATCATGTGCTAGAATCCCAGGCAGAAGGAATGAAGTAAAGACCCTGAAGTAGGAGAGAGACTGGCACCTTGGCAATGAGCAGAGTCAGTGACAGGGGAGTAATAAGAAGTCAGAGAATTAATGAGGGACGAGGCCATGTGGGCTTATAGGCTTTGTAGGACTTTGGGCTTTTACTCTGAGTGAAATGGAGGGCTGTTGAAGTGGACAGTGGAATGAAATGATCTGACTGAAGTGTTAAAAGGATCGCATTGGCCTTTGTACTGCAAACGTATTATAGGCAAATGAGCCTGGATGCAGGAACATCTACGAGGAAGTTGTTGTCAGAGTCCCAAGAAAAGTTTTTGGTGCTTTGGCTGGGGATGATAACAGTAATTAGAACTAGCCAGGTTCTCAGTGGATTTTGGATGTAGATCTGATAGGATTTCCTGGCAGATCGGCTGCTACATGAAAGGAAAGGGATGTCAAGCATGACTTCAAGGTTTTTGACATCAACAACTGGAAAGATTAAGTTGTTAGAAGTGTGATGGGAAGGACTGTGGATGGAGCAAGTTTCAGGAGGAAAGCAGAGTTCAGTTTCAGACATATTGATTTTGAGATGCCCGCCAGACATTCAAGTGGAGATGTTTGAGTAAGCACTTGCATACATGAGCATAGAGATGAGGATGGAGGTCTAGATGTTTGAGTAAGCACTTGCATACATGAGTATAGAGATGAGGATGGAGGTCTAGATGTTTGAGTAAGCATTTGCATACATGAGTATAGAGATGAGGATAGAGGTCTAGATGTTTGAGTAGGCAGTTAGATTCATGAGTATGGAGATGAGCATAGTGTTTTATTTATTATGGAGAACTGACTTTTCTGCTTAATCCCACAGCAGTTTTCTAGGATGGGGGTCGGGTGGAAGTGGATGTAACTGACCTTTATTCTCTTTTGACTTGCGTCTGGGTGGGGTATGTGTCTGTAGTGAAATCTTCTACCTTTTCCCCTTTATGTTTCTGAAGCTGCAACCTTGCCAGTCCTTAAAGATAATACTTCTCTGATTCTTGATATTTCATCTAGAACTGCATTGAACTGATGTGCCTCTGTTTGGGTGTAGTCCCTGAAGCAGCTAGTTTTACTCCATATTTTTGCTATTTTCTTGAAAATTCCTTCCCTTCTTCACTATTTCTCTTCATTCCCAAGAAACCTGGATCCACTGACCTAGTGGTTATGGCAACAAGGAGTTAACAGCAATAAGTTTGGTGTTAACTCTTTGTTATACTGCCAACTATATTATGGTGTTAATAACAGTTTTAGCACCAACTCAATGTTATAGCAAATTCTAAAGGCCTCATCTTGTTCATAAGTGTATCATGAGAGGCTTTGTAATATGGCATTAGACTTTGTTACATGACAGATTCTGGGATATTTTGTTACATGTCAGAGATCTTGTTACATGTCAGGTTCACTTTCTCAATGGTATTATCCTGAGGTTTGAGAGAATCTATTCCAAGTGAACCCATAATAGTTCCATGTGATCAACTTACTTTTTCCACATGCTAATAAAATATGTTTATGACCATTTCTTTTTCCAGGAATAAAATTATATGTATACATCTTAATTTCTTGGGATTTGATTACTTCTTCTGCTTTGAAATTAGACCAAGTTTAGCCTGCCTTTGCTATTTTGGCATATCTCCAATTTTTCATGATTTTCTCATGTAAGTATGAATTTGAAATTTTTATATGCACAGATTTTAATTAACACTATGTCATATTCAGAGTTGGCAAAAGATGTCATTTTTGAGAAAAAAATAAAGACTTTTCTAGTAGAAAAAGAAGCCTGAGTGGTTTTCTGACATATGTTACTATATTTACAAAATAAACTGGTTTTAGAGATCAGTTTATAAATTTGACATAAGGTTTAGTATTTCCATTCTATTTCTTTAAACTTTTAGTTTTATTACGCAAATGACACAGGAAGCCGCAAGATTTGTAGTCATGGACTAGCTGTGAATATATACAGTAAATCCTTTTCTATGCATTTTGTGGTTTAGTTGAAAAACTGTGGCTTTGGGTAGAAAATCGAGGATTGAATCCTGGTTCTGCTTACTGACAAATTTTGTAACCTTGGAGGTCACGCGAATTCTAGTAAACTTCTTTTCATCATCTGCCAAATAGAGGTAATCATAAATGTGCCATGGGTTGTTGCCTTTTATTCATTCAGCAAAGTTATTGAGTACCTGCCATATGCCAGGCACTATATGATAGACATCAAGGATGAAAGATGAAAGATTTAACCCAGGCCCCCAGAAAAATCACTGTCTCAGAAATAAATGTGTAAACACACTAATAAAATTGAGTGTGGTCATTTCTATAATAAAAGGATTATATTGGAAATGTATCATTTTACTGTACATAAGAGGTTTTGTTTGGCTGAAGTCTATAGAATAATTCTAGATTCTCTTCATATTTAAAGGTCTTCAAATATTTTAAGAACTAAAAATGAAAAATTCTCACCAAATAACTTAGCTACCATGCAGACATGTAAAATATAACTTAAATGTATGCTCTGGCTGTGTTAGAACTTCTTTGAATAATAAAGTTACGGATGAAACAACAATCTCCAGTCTTTATGGGGTTTAAAGCAAGCTACAAAGTCAACCTCAAAACATGAGAAGACAATATGAAAGATTATGTGGTATGAGAAAATATTTGGGCTGATAGGTTTCTTTAGCCTCTCAAAATTTAGAATAAACTGGATACATCTCGTGGAGCTAAAGACCAAGAATATATACTCTGAAACCAAAATGCCAATATTCTGTTCTGTCTCTGTTTTTACTAACTGTATAACCTTAGAGAAGTCAATTAAATTATCTGTACCTCCTCAGTTTCCTTCTCTGTAAAATGGAGAGAATGATAGGGTTGTTGTGAGGACAAAGAATAGTGCCTGGAACATAGTAACTACTATATAGGTGTTTCCTATTATAATAATATCAATATCAATAATAACATTGAAAATTGATAGTATAAAAATGAATTTAGTATTCTTTAGTTAAGGATTTTGCATTCAAATTCCAGGCAGTATAACTCATAAAGGAAAATACATTAAGATCACAAAGATTGGAAATTAGGAAGTAAAACTACATTATTTGCAGATGATCTGATCATCTACTTTGAAAATTCAAAAACATTTTACAGGCAAAATGTTTGAAATAATAAAATATTTTAGCACAATAGCTAAATCAGTATTTAAAAAACTCTATTGTATTTCCATATACTAAAATAAATATTGGCCCCAGTTCCCCAGTTGTGTTATTAAATAGCTCTAAGACCTTGGGTAGGTAGTTTCACTTCTCTGGTCTTGGTATTTGATCTTTCTGTAAACAGAGAGTGTTTTGTTCAGTCTCTGCTCTGGTCCCTCCAATTTTAATGTATGATGGATCTCCAGATGTTTCTGCCTTACCTCACCTTGTCAGTGGTGCCTTTTAATTAAAAAAAATTCTATGACATTTGCTAAGTGAAAAGTGTTGTTTTACATGATAATTTTTTTTTTGTTGGCATATGTATTTTTATTATTATTATTATTATTATACTTTAAGTTCTAGGGTACATGTGCATAATGTGCAGGTTTGTTACATATGTATACTTGTGCCATGTTGGTGTGCTGCACCCATCAACTCATCAGCACCCATCAACTCGTCATTTACATCAGGTATAACTCCCAATGCAATCCCTGCCCCCTACCCCCTCCCCGTGATAGGCCCCGGTGTGTGATGTTCCCTTTCCCGAGACCAAGTGATCTCATTGTTCAGTTCCCACCTATGAGTGAGAACATGCGGTGTTTGGTTTTCTGTTCTTGTGATAGTTTGCTAAGAATGATGGTTTCCAGCTGCATCCATGTCTCTACAAAGGACACAAACTCATCCTTTTTTATGGCTGCATAGTATTCCATGGTGTATATGTGCCACATTTTCTTAATCCAGTCTGTCACTGATGGACATTTGGGTTGATTCCAAGTCTTTGCTATTGTGAATAGTGCCGCAATAAACATACGTGTGCATATGTCTTTATAGCAGCATGATTTATAATCCTTTGGGTATATACCCAGTAGTGGGATGGCTGGGTCATATGGTACATCTAGTTCTAGATCTTTGAGGAATCGCCATACTGTTTTCCATAATGGTTGAACTAGTTTACAATCCCACCAACAGTGTAAAAGTGTTCCTATTTCTCCACATCCTCTCCAGCACCTGTTGTTTCCTGACTTTTTAATGATCGCCATTCTAACTGGTGTGAGATGGTATCTCATTGTGGTTTTGATTTGCATTTCTCTGATGGCCAGTGATGATGAGCATTTTTTCATGATAATTTTTATATACTCTTTTTGATATAAACCTCCACTGAGTTTATAACTTAGTAGCAACTGAAATATTAATGATACCTAACATTTATAATAAAATATTTTGTGAGTATTTAACAAGTGCATAAGAATGTGATTACCAAACAGGATGTATTAAACTCAATAAAAGAGATAGAAACTGAATAGTATTTGGGGAAATTTCTAGTTAACAGTCACTTACTGGTCACTTGTGTTTATTTCCCTTTTCTTCCTTGGATTTTATAAAATTATAGTACAGAATTAAATTTTTTAAAACCCCCCAAAAACTATCAGCCCATGAGGATACTGATTTCTTCTGCATGGTTTGCTTATGTATCTCCAGAACCTAAAAAGTACTCCATTGCTTGTGGGCACTTAATAAATGTTTGTTGCATGAATAATTGAACAACACAAAGAAAAGAGATGAGGCCATTTGAAGATGAGATATTTCAACAAATATACAAAAGACAATGCAAGCGGGAAAGTCCAGTTTTAGTTATATGGCAGATTAGATAACTTAATTGACCCTTTTGTTGAAAACAACTAGAAGCTGCAGGTTTTATGTGAGTCTTTTTATTAGCTATCAAGAAAGGAAGGAGGCAAAAATCAACATGAAAACAGGAACTCAGAAAGATAAGCATAGCTCAGCTCACTGCTTTTGCTCTGAAGGTAATTGACGAACACTGGTAACCTTAACTCGCATGGCTTTGAAAGCATCATGTACAAGAGATCAAGCCTAATATGAGGACTTCTCCCTTCTCATAACTGAGAATGCCTTGCAGTGAATCCTTTGATGAAGTCTAAACTTCCTAACTCTGAGAAGACAGCAAGGAGAAGTGTCTTAATCTTTTGTGTTTGTTGGAGAAAAAAGGTATCTATCCTAAGAATTTTAACTAAAAATTAGCAATGATTGAAATGCGTAGCCAAAATTGACACCACCTGAGTTGCTAAAAACAAAACAAAACAAAACAAACAAACAAACAACTTCTCAATTTGATAACTAAGTTAAAAGTGTCCTAGATTTGTAGTATCCAAAATGCTTGACAGAAACAAATGTCACAACTCTTGCAGAAGTCCTTGAACTAGGCTCAATAAATATCTAGTTTCAAGGAATATAAATTCCCAGCTTAAAATTAAAAAAACACTGACACAAATGAACACCATGACACCTGGCAGAAACTACAGATAAAAGAATCAGACTGAACCTAAAATACTTCAGATATTACAATTATTAGGGAGAATATAAAATAAATGCATAAGCATAAACTGTTTTCTGTGTAACAAATGATTTAAAAATTCAGCGGCTTGCCAAAATAAGAATTATATTTTGCTAGGGATTTGTAGGTAGGGTATGGCTTTGCTTGGTTTTTATGAGAGATGATGGGATTTTCTGATCTTGAGTTCAAGTTGAAAGTTGGTTTTAGGTCTATTCCATGTGCTTCTTATTTTGGGACTCAGGTAAAAGGCATAGCAGCTACATGGGGCATGCTTTTCTTATGGTGGGTTACAGTAGTGCAAGAGATCAAGCCAAGTAATGCAAGCACATTTAAAACCTTGCTCAAACACAGCATATGTCATGTCTGTTCACATTTCATTGGAAAAGCAAGTCATTGCCAAGTCCAACATCAGTGGTGCAAAGGGGAAAACTCCTGCATGTTTGGGGAAAAAGGAGAATGAATATTTCATGAACTGCAATCCAATTTACTAAAACAAGCTTAAATAAGGGAGGTTATTAAAATATTAATTATGAACAGACTATAAAAATGATCAAGCAAATTTGAAAAAGAATCCAAGAAATGTATAAAAATGGAAAATAAGATTTGCAATAAAGATTCAATGACAATTTTATAGCACATTAGATATAGCTGAAGAGAGAATTAAACTAAACTATATATCTGAAGCAGCATAGGAAAACCAAAAGATGAAAAAATGTAGATAAGAGGAGAAAGGACATGGATAGAGTGAGATATAACAAATATTTGGTCAGAGAAGAATAAAAGAGAGAATGAGGAAAGAAAATGTTTAAAGAAATTTTGGCTGGAAATTTTCAAGAACTTAAAGAAGACAAAAATTATCACATTCAGGAAGCCTAATTAATTTCAAATAGGATAAATGAAAGTAAATCTACACCTAGATCCATACTGCCAAAACTGGAGTAAAATTATTATTGCAGTAAAATTCCAGAGCATTAAAGACTCAGAAAGTATATTTAAAACAGCCAGAGGAAAAAAGACTACCTACAAAAGAATACTAGTAAGTCACTCAGCTGACTTCCGAATAGCAACAATGGAAGGCAGAGGACAGTGGGATGACATTTTTCCTATGCTGAGGGGAAATACTGATCAACTCAGAAGTGTATAACCAATGAAAATATCTTTCAACAATAAATGCTAAGTATAGTTATCTTCAAACAAAATCTGAATTAACCAAGATATCCTTATTACAGGAAATTCCAAACTTCAAGGGAACAGAAGTCATCTTTAATCAAAGGTTGAGCTATAAGAATAAATGACAACAGACAGTAATAATTGATAACCAAATAAATAAACATTGATAGTATAAAGCAAAAATGTTTAGCAGGGTTAAAATAAAATAGTGGAAAATGAAAACACATGGCAAATACTCTATATACATTTGGTGAGTAGTAACAAGAAGAAGCATAAAGTTATTGATAAAATTAGAACTTTGGAAAACTAAGTATGCATGTTACATTTCTAGAGTAAAAACTCAAAAAAGAAATGTGATAGAGTGTAGAGAGAAAAATCTGAATGAGAGAAATAATCAGTGTAAAAGTAGGCAAGGAAAAAATTAAAAGAAGCATAGAAAAGCCCTGTCAAATAGAAAGTACACAGTAACATCATAGTAATAAATTGAAATAAATAATTTTTATGGTAAATGTAAATAAACTAAACTCCTCTTTTGAAAGACAAAGATTATGAGGGTGGCTATATATACAAACTTAAGATAAATACTGTTTACAAGGGCCATCCAAAGTACATAGACATGAAAGACTGAGAGTTAAGGAATGGAAAAAGGGAGATCAACAGACATGGAAATGAGTCTCTGATATACTAACATCATTTGTGGTATTTGAAAAAAAATAACTTTTTCCGAGCTACACTGGACACTACATTCAAATACAACTACATTCAAATATAACCCCCATCTTTAAATGTGTAACTGGCCATTTCTTGATGAGACTATCGACCTAGATTAGTTGGGATTTCTTTCCCTGATGTAGTGCCACAGGCTGTCTTGAGCAAAACATTGCCCAGGTTCAGCCCTATCCTGTTAGTGTCATTTATAAGTAATATCCTGCCTTTGGTATGGATTTGGATTTTCACAAGGGCCTTCCTTGTTAGGAAAAAGATTTTTAGAATGGCGCACTTTAGAACTTCTTGAATCACCTGGTGGCAGCAATCAGCTCTTTTGCCTTGTGTGAAGCTGTCTGTGATTGTGGGATATTTATTTTGTTCAGATCAGCCCCTGATGTCCCCAGCACAGCTGAGTGGGAGTCATTGTGTTTTTGTTCTGCATAGTTCCTGGGTCAAGATTTGTCTACTAACTCCTACTGCCTCTGTGTATGTGAGGATGTGGAGTACATTGTGTTAAGATATGGTTACTGGGCATTTAGCTAGGCTCACTTACCAGATTGCAGCGTCCATTTCTGTATATCTGTCTTACAGAGTACATGATTCAGGTCCATTTCTCAACAAAATGATAAACTGCTTTGTACTAGAGACCTTGCAGTTCTCTAATAAATAGGTGGAAAATGTTAATGTTAAAATTCACAGTGTTGTGGTTCCACTGACACTTTGCTGCTTCCTGCTTTTCTAACTCTTATGTCACATTTTCCGTTAGAGTTCTGGGTGATTTCCTCAACTTTTTCTTCCTCCTTTGATTAATGCCACACATACCCACTGTGTTAATTTTCCTATAGCAGAGTTCCAGGCATACTGCTTTTGCTCAAAACATTCCATCATTCTCTGGCACTTAGAAAAAAATTAGTCAAACTGTCTACCCTAGCCTCCAGGCCCCTAATGATCTGACTCTATTCTTTCTTTCAAAGCAAATGTTAAAAAATCAATATTTCCCTTTTGTCATCCTCAATTCTTTCTAAGTTAAAACTTGTTCTTTGTGCACATACTATGTTTCCTATTTCCTTGCCTTTGTTCACGTTTTGCCTTCTGCCTGGAGTACCCCCCACCCCACTCTCATTTCTATAACAAATCATATTATTATTTTGGTAAATTCTGGGAAAAATAATTTTCAAGTATTATTTTGTGTAAAGACTAACTGAATAGTCCAAATTATCATGGCCAGAGTAGGTGAAAACTAGCTGAGTAGTCTCCTTAGAGAGTTCCTTATTAGCCAGATTTTTCCTAAATGTGTTGAATATTACCTTAGACTCTAGCTCTGTGTGTGTGTGTGTGTGTGTGTGTGTGTGTGTGTGTGTGTGTGTGTGTTTGAGAGAGAGAGAGACAGACAGCGGAAGGGGTGTGGAGAGAGATTGAAAGAGAGGTCTTGTGAAGGTATATGTGTACTTGGAAATGGACATTTCACCAAGACTGAGCATCTTTTTTCTGTAACGTCTTATTTTAGTGGATAATGCTAAGAGTAAGTCAAAAAATACGTTTCTTTGCAGTCAATAAAGAGGTTTGACCTACACTCCTAGAAAGGAAGGTGAAATGAACTCATTCGCACCTCTTTCTATGTACACAGGACATTTTTTGGGTATTGCAGACAGTGTGGAAAAGCTCAACGTCATAGAGTCTGAAAGCTGTGAGGACCTGGTCAGTCCAGCCAACTCCAGAGAAAATGTTCTTCAAAGTGGGTACATTTTGTTAAGTCAGTGATCTCTTACTGATCCAATTTTATATGTCCTAACTTCTCTGTCTTCATCTCTGACTCAGATTTAGTAAGAAGAAAGAAACGCAAACCAATGAGAAACAATGGTCATTCCATTATGAGATTTGATATGATTTGAGAAAGTTATTACTAATGATATGGACTAGCGATTTTCATGTGGTTTTTTTTTTTCCCAGTAGATTCTTAGGGATTCTGAAAAACACCTTATAGAGCATGTGAGAGGTAAGGAGGAGGCTCTCCTGGACTGAACTGTGTCCTCTCCAAATTCGTATGTTGAAGCCCTAACTTCCAATGTGACTGTATTTGGAGATAGGGCCTTTAAGGAGTAATTTAGGTTAAATGAGGTCACAGGTTTGTGACAACTCTAATTTATTAGGACTGGTGTCCTTATGAGAAGAGGAAGAGGCACCAGGCACCTGGCATGTGAGCCCACAGAGGAAAGGCCATGTGAAGACAGAGAGAAGGCAGTCACACACAAGCCATGGAGAGAGACCTCCCCAGAAACCAACCCTGCTGACACCTTGATCTTGGACTTTCAAGCTTCAGAACTGTGAGAAAACAAATTTCTGTTGTTTAAGCCACTCAGTCAGTGGAATTCTGTTAGGGCAGCCCTAACAGACTAATACAGAGGTCAAGTAGACAAGTCTGGTCTCTGTATTTCTATTGGAACTGGATTTACTCTGCCCCTATGAGTTATATCTATGGGGGTTTGATATAAATTGTTAAAAAATTGAAGCAGATAAATATAAAATTGTAGAGCAATTTATCCATGTGTTGTAATGGAAACATTTCTTTTTGGTGCTGGTCCCATGTTGTGTTTATAAGTGGAAAGTTTCTTCCTCTCCAAGTTCACAGGACTCCTTTCCTTTCTAAGTACTCTACATGGCTGGCCACATCATTAAAATATGAGTTACTTTGATGGCAGAGAGAATATATCACTTATCTTTATGACTTATCCTTCTCCTGTCTTTTCCACCCCTTTCTGCCAATGGCATACTTAGTCATGTGTACTTAGTAATGTTAAATATGTAAGTAAATTTTACCTATTGAAGAATGGCCTCTATAGCCTCCTAGACAACATATAAACCTATATTGTAAATCTTCTAGTAACAGAAAGCAGAATAGAATGCAAGTTTTTAAAAATCTTTAAAGATTTCTTCTAAGAGTTTGTTTTTTCATAAGTAGCTCTTACCACTTTTGTCTCTATAAAAATTTTTTGTGCCCTCTTATTGCCTAGAATATTCTCTATTCAGAGATTTTATGAAGAATATTCACCTGATATTGATATAAGCACAAAGTTAGAATTAGAAAGCTATTACTGGACATGATTCCTATGCATTTCCCACAATTAATATAACAACTGTAGATTTCAGTTTATACATCTCAATTAATCCTCACACTACCCTGTAAGGTTGGTAATGGTATTCTCATTTTTCATTTGATGGAACTGGGATGCAAGGATGTAAAAGTAACCAAAATTATACTGATAATAAGAAGGGCATTTAAGGTTTGAATTATACACTTTATTCTACATTGTGCTTCTTGCTTTTTATGTGCTTAACTATGTAAAAAATAAAAGCTGTAGAGACATACATTTATAGGATGAATAGTCAGATATGAATCCGTATGGTCAATTATAATCAGGTCCAGATGGTTAGTGCTCTGAGCTACTAGAGACCCCATTTGATGCCCCAGTTACCTACCATCATACAATTAGGATCAGTCGACACTTAATAAAGAAGATGGCATAATTTGGTGGAAAGAACATGGGCTTTGAAATCCGTACTGAAATAAGTTTTCAGCCCTGCCACTTACTACCTGTGAGAGGTTGGACAATGAAGAGTTAACTCCTCTGAACCTCTGTCTCTACTTGTGTAAAATGTGAAGAATAGTAACGAGTTTCTTATGAGAGGTACAGGAGTCAGCAAATGAGAATGCATCTATGATTGCCCTTGACACAGAGTAGGCACACAGTGGGCATTCAATAAATGCTAGTTGAATCTGAATCTTAGTGTTATATATTAATATAAATTAGTGTAAAATGAAATCTCTCCTTTTTATGGTCTGAATGTGCCCCCTGAAATTCCTGTACTGGAAACTTAATCCCCAATGAAACAATGTTGGAAAGTGTTTGGGGAGGTGTTTAGGTCGAGCCCACACGAATGGATTAACACTGCTATAAAAAGGGCTTGTGGGAGTGGTCACACCCTCTCTTGCCCTTCAGCTTTCCAATCTGTGAGGAAACAGCAACATGGCCCTGCCCAGATGCTGACACCTTCATCCTGGGCTTCCCAAACTCTAGAACTATAGGGAAATAAAAATCTGCTCTTTATCAATGATCCAGATTTGAGTATTCTGTCATAGCAGCCCAAAATGTACTAAGAGACTCACTCATAAGGGTTTACAGGCTAACTGTTGAGATACTGAGGAATGAGGACATAAAGGCAGTCAAGGCCGAGTGCCAAATGAGAGAAACCATGACAAGTCACTGGGGAAGGAGATTCTTGAGGGCTAGGACAGTTAGGACAACTGACTTCTTTTAGGAGATCAGGCTCAAGCTGGGCCCTGAAGAAAGACAAGCTCTTATTTATATAGATGGGGGAAGAGGGTGTGTGTGAGTTGCAGAAAGGGAGAAATGCCTTGGAAGAGAAATGTGTATGGAAAAAGGCATAGATAATTATGGGTTGTGCAGATCCTGTAAGGTGGCTGATTGATTGTACTTTACAATTTACAAAATCTTTTGCCTCATTGAAGCCTCTCCTCAGATCTAAGAGGAGTAGAGGACAAATTTTACTGTCTCCTTTTAAAGAATAAAGATGGAACTGAAACTCTGAGAGGTAAGGTGACTCGGCTAAGGTAGCACCTCTAATCTATAACAGAGTGGCGCATCAAACTCCCATCTGCTGCTCCTGAGGACTCAGGGAGGTGGCAGGAGGAGGGAGGGAATAAGACTAAAGAAGTTAGGGAAAAATTTGTGACTTTGAATGACAACCTTAGGATTTAGGGATTTTTTTTTTCTCTATCTGTAAGTGTAAAAAACCGCAAAAGCTTATGACCAAAGTACACATACAAAGTAATATTTTTGAAGATTACTTTGGCCACAGGATCTGGGGTGGATGTCTGTTCCTGAGACAAGGCAGTGTTCTTCTAGAATCTATTTCTTCTAAGACCATTGTCAAAATGAGTTTTAGGCCAAAGACGGCTCTGTCCTTTATAACATCTTAGAGAAAGCCCTCTTAATCAGGGAAATGGAGCTATTAGCACACTGGCAGCCTTTTCTGTTCTGCATTTTAAATTGTTAATTCAATTTATTTCTGTATAAAATATCTGTATAAATCAAGCCAGTTTGCAAAACTGACAGCTCCATGAAAAAAAAAATGTTAGGGGAAAGAAGATCAGATGCATGACTAAGCTATATTTTAATTTAAGCAAATGTTCTGATTAAATCATAAAGGGAATAAAAATGGCATAATGAGAACATCATAACTTACTGAACTGGGTCAGGTTTATCTCTCCGTATAGCGTCAATGCAGTGAAGCAGTGGGCTTGGTGGAAAGATTGAGCTTTTGGAGTAGGTCAGATCTGGGTTCAAATCTTGAACAAAAATTTGGTGACTTTTCCTTCACTGTTATAATAAGAGCATCTAGGACAGTATCAGAGTAGGCACTGATACAAGTACAAATCCTCATTGAAATTAAATGAAATGAGCACTTAGCCCTACCACTTTCCAACTGGAAAACATGGGAAAAATGAGTTCACCTTAGTAAACCTCAATTTTCTCACCTGTAAAATAGAGATAATGATATTCAGTTTATATAATAGTTGTAAGGATTAGCAGTAGTAAAAGTATGGGCTTGTGGGATGGGTTGGTTTAGATACCAGCTCCATGACCTGAGGTCATAACCTCGAGTTACCTCTTGTGTTACCCAGCATGCTTTGCTGAGCTGAGATTGCCCTAACTGATCCAGACATTACTTAAGTTTATATCTTTTGCAAGGATTAGCAGGGTCATTATGCTAACAGATATTGAATTGTCAAAATTAAACTTTTTAGGGTAACATAACTTTGATTCAAATTATTTTATTTTATTTGTTCGTTTAGAGATGCCTACATAATGGGCACACTTGAAAAATTATTATTATTGTATGATCTTTGATCTTTCCTACTGAGAGATACTATGTTCTTTTATCTTTTAAATTCCTACAACAAACTCTCTTTTAAAGTGTTGCCATTTTGAAGATGAGCAAACAGACCTGGAGAAATCTAGTGACAAGTTCACAGACACACATGACATAAAAAGCAGTGCTGACATTTGAACAGGACTTTTGGATTCAAAGCCATTGTACCTTATAGGTGTGTTCCATATACATTTGTTAATTGAATTAATGGGCAAAGGCCAGTCATACTGGGCTTTAACTTCCCTTTAGTCACAAGATGTTCTTTTAGCTCCCAGCATGAAGATATTAAAAACAAGAATCTGGCTTTGGTTCAGTTGCTAAAAGCATGTGTAGTCTAGAACTGTTAGATTTTTGGTAGACTATTCAGAAGTATATATCAATCTTACAAGAGCAAGGACGTTTGCTCAATTTATTATGTACTCTCCCTTACACCAAAAGAAAAAGTAAAATAAAATAAAAAGGCCAAGGTAAAGTGGCTATGAATTTAATGTTCATAAAGGCAGCAGCGCACATTTATTATGTACTAATTATGTAACAGGCCTTGTGCTGTGTGCTTTACATACATTATTTTACCATGGCCCTCTGAGGAAATAGTGTTGTCCACAAGCTTTAAAATAAGAAACTGCTCAGAACTCTCCCTTGACTTCCTATCTCACTCAGGGTAGTGCCACATTTCTCACAATGGCTTGGAAGGCCCTCCACAACCAATTCAAGGACCATAAATTGAGTGTAGGAAACACAATATGGAAAGTGAGATTAACATGTGTTACCTCTGCCCTACTGCAGATATGGAAATGCTCAATGCAATGTTACAGGAATATTGCCCAGTGTGAGGAAACCTAAGTTCAGGCTTCAGGGTCAAACCTTTCATTTTCATGGCAATGTTTGAGAAAATCCTAATGAAAAGAGGCAGAATGTTGCCCTCATGTCACAGAGAGTACAGACTAGACAGAGGGTTGCAGTGTGACCAAAAAAGACAGAGGACTTTCTCAGTGAGCGAGTACTAAAGGGCAGTCACTGTGTGGGGCATATGTGAGGAAGCAAATGTCCTTGAGGATACTTTTGATTAAAGACAAAAGAAACCACATTTTCTTTATCCAGTCTATCATTGATGGGAATGTAGGTTGATTCCATGCTTTTGCTATTGTGTATAGTGTTGCGATGAATATATGCAGGCATGAGTCTTTGTTAGAGAATGATTTACATTCCTTTGGATATATACCCAGTAACGGGATTGCTGGCTCAAATGGTATTTTTGTTTTTAGGTCTTTGAGGAATTGCCACCCTGTCTTCTACAATGGTTACAGTAATTTACATGCCTACCAACAGTGTATAAACATTCCTCTTTCTCCACAACCTTACCAGCTTCTGTTATTTTTTGACTTTTTAATAATAGCCTTTCTGTCTGATGTGAGATGGTATCTCATTTTGGTTTTGATTTGAATTTCTCTAATGATCAGTTGGAATGATGGATGTTGATGGAACACTATGCAGCCATAAAAAGAAATGAGATCATGTCCTTTGCAGAGACATAGATGGAGCTGGAGGCCATTATCCTCAGCAAACTAATGCAGGAACAGAAAACCAAATACCACATGTTCTCAATTATAAGCAGGAGCTAAATGATGAGAACACATGGACATATAGAGGGAAACGACACACACTGAGGCCTACCTGAGGGTGAAGGGTGGAAGGAGGAAAAGGATAAGGAAAAATAACCAATGAGTACTAGGCTTAATACCCAGGTGATGAAATAATCTGTACAACAAACCCCCATGACACAAGTTTACCTATATAACAAGCCTTCGCATGTACCCCTGAACTTACAATAAAACTTCAAAACAAAACAAACAAAACAAAATAAAGCCTCTAATTAAAATGGAGAATGAGTAGCTACGGATACAAAGGCTTTTCTGTAGATACTAGAGACAAGAAGGAGGTCCAGTTGCTTCAAAATGCTGAGGTTCCTTGAGGATGTCAGTGTAGCCTTCATAAAGCTCCAGATCTCTCTCTTTTGGGGCCATGAGGGGTTATTTGCTAATCTGGAAGCTGGCATTTTGGGTGAACTGAACTCAGTTCACTCTTCCTTTTTTTGGTGGCCATGGAGAAGGGATTGTGAGAGATTGAGAAGTGGAGGCTCTGAACTCCTTGTGGAGCTGTGCTGCTCACCTCACCCTCCACCTGGGTGAGCAAGAGCTGCAGATCCAAGGGCTTTGGGCCACTAGACCTCTGGGTGGTGAGGACAGACTGTGCAGAGAAGTCATCAGCCTAGGGATGGCCTTACCACCAGCTCTCTAACCCTGTACTTTACACACTCCCGACAGGTAGAAAGTAAATTTGCATAACAAACTGTTTAAGTATTCAATTTTTATCCAGCTGCAAGGCACTCTTTGTCCTCGGCAGTTCTAATGATTAGTGACCCCTTCAAAATCAACATCATTTGTCAAATCAAATTAGCCTCCTTACTAACTGCAAGGCAGTGACATTCATCTTTTTGATGCTTTCGAACCAGTCGGAGGTAAAGTTCTCAGATGGAATGGGGCTTGATATGCTGCATGAGTCACTTCCTCAATGAGGCAATTGTCAGAAAAATAGGAGACGTAGCTCTAAGGTAAATATTGTTGGGTCATTTGAAATGTATGCAGATTTGACATTTCCCTTCTGATTAGCATGTCTACACATTAAAGTTTTCTGTATGTCACATCGGATAGTTCAGATGCCAGGGTAATGTCAGTGAGCACTTGATAGAAACTTAATTTTGCTCCTGATGAAGAAAATGGAAGGATTAAGAGGAAAGCTTAAGGTGAGAACCTTATTTAGAGTGACACATGGACTGTACAGGGGATATTCAGAATAAAAAAAAAATGCTGGGAAGGAAAGTGTCATTGTCTACCATGTGTCAGTTGCTTTATTACCTGTTTTAGTCCTTTTAGGGATATTGACTTCATTTGGATAATTAAAAGAGGTGAATTAATAGGCTTACTGCCAACAGATAGTAGAATAGTAGAACTGAAAGTTCAAGCTCCTGTGTGTTTGACGCTAAAGTCCATATGCTTCTTGCTGCAGAGTGTTGCCTCCATAAGATGCAAAATATCCAACCTAGCCCTGACATGAAAACTTCATTGAAAGTACCCAACAGTGCATAAGCATCCTGACTCTGTCATTGGGTTGCAAATTTAAAATCAGAAACTCAGAACATTTCTTGGTACAACTTGCTTCTTTTGTAAATAATGACTCTTCAGTCTCCACTTGAACACTTCCAGTGGCCAGGAGCTAGCTTATGATTTCACCATTCATCCATGTCTACATTTGTTTCTATGTCCCTTCATATACCAATAATTATGTCCTTCCATATTTAAATGTACAATTGTATCTGCATCTAATTGTGACTTTAGAGTATTTGCTCTGTTAGGGACTGTGCTGTGTCTTTCACTTATTATATCATTTATCAACACAAGAAGCCAGTAAGATATGCCCTATTATTACGTAGACTTAACGGAAAAAAATACTTGGACTTAAAAAAGCTAAGTAGCGGAGGGCAGAGCAAGATGGCCAAATAGGAACAGCTCCAGTCTCCAACTCCCAGCGCGAGCGACACAGAAGACCGGTGATTTCTGCATTTTCAACTGAGGTACTGGGTTCATCTCACTGGGGAGTGCCGGACGATCGGTGCTGGTCAGCTGCTGCAGCACGACCAGCGAGAGCTGAAGCAGGGCGAGGCATTGCCTCACCTGGGAAGCACAAGGGGGAAGGGAATCCCTTTTCCTAGCCAGGGGAACTGAGACACACAACACCTGGAAAATCGGGTAACTCCCACCCCAATACTGCGCTTTAAGCAAACAGGCACACCAGGAGATCATATCCCACACCTGGCCGGGAGGGTCCCACACCCACGGAGCCCCCCTCATTGCTAGCACAGCAGTCTGTGATCTACCGGCAAGGCAGCAGCGAGGCTGGGGGAGGGGCGCCCACCATTGCTGAAGCTTAAGTAGGTAAACAAAGCTGCTGGGAAGCTCGAACTGGGTGGAGCTCACAGCAGCTCAAGGAAACCTGCCTGTCTCTGTAGACTCCACCTCTGGGGACAGGGCACAGTAAACAGTAACAAACGTAGCAGAAACCTCTGCAGACACAAACGACTCTGTCTGACAGCTTTGAAGAGAGCAGTGGATCTCCCAACACGGAGGTTGAGATCTGAGAAGGGACAGACTCCCTGCTCAAGTGGGTCCCTGACCCCTGAGTAGCCTAACTGGGAGACATCCCCCACTAGGGGCAGTCTGACACCCCACACCTCACAGGGTGGAGTACACCCCTGAGAGGAAGCTTCCAAAGCAAGAATCAGACAGGTACACTCTCTGTTCAGAAATATTCTATCTTCTGCAGCCTCTGCTGCTGATACCCAGGCAAACAGGGTCTGGAGTGGACCTCAAGCAATCTCCAACAGACCTACAGCTGAGGGTCCTGACTGTTAGAAGGAAAACTATCAAACAGGAAGGACACCTACACCAAAACCCATCAGTACATCACCATCATCAAAGACGAGAGGCAGATAAAACCACAAAGATGGGGAAAAAGCAGGGCAGAAAAGCTGGAAATTCAAAAAATAAGAGCGCATCTCCCCCGGCAAAGGAGCGCAGCTCATCGCCAGCAACGGATCAAAGCTGGACGGAGAATGACTTTGACGAGATGAGAGAAGAAGGCTTCAGTCCATCAAATTTCTCAGAGCTAAAGGAGGAATTACGTACCCAGCGCAAAGAAACTAAAAATCTTGAAAAAAAAGTGGAAGAATTGATGGCTAGAGTAATTAATGCAGAGAAGGTCATAAACGAAATGAAAGAGATGAAAACCATGACATGAGAAATACGTGACAAATGCACAAGCTTCAGTAACCGACTTGATCAACTGGAAGAAAGAGTATCCGCGATTGAGGATCAAATGAATGAAATGAAGCGAGAAGAGAAACCAAAAGAACAAAGAAGAAAAAGAAATGAACAAAGCCTGCAAGAAGTATGGGATTATGTAAAAAGACCAAATCTACGTCTGATTGGGGTGCCTGAAAGTGAGGGGGAAAATGGAACCAAGTTGGAAAACACTCTTCAGGATATCATGCAGGAGAACTTCCCCAACCTAGTAGGGCAGGCCAACATTCAAATCCAGGAAATACAGAGAATGCCACAAAGATACTCCTCGAGAAGAGCAACTCCAAGACACATAATTGCCAGATTCACCAAAGTTGAAATGAAGGAAAAAATCTTAAGGGCAGCCACAGAGAAAGGTCGGGTTACCCACAAAGAGAAGCCCATCAGACTAACAGCAGATCTCTCGGCAGAAACTCTACAAGCCAGAAGAGAGTGGGGGCCAATATTCAACATTCTTAAAGAATAGAATTTTAAACCCAGAATTTCATATCCAGCCAAACTAAGTTTCATAAGTGAAGGAGAAATAAAATCTTTTACAGATAAGCAAATGCTTAGAGATTTTGTCACCACTAGGCCTGCCTTACAAGAGACCCTGAAGGAAGCACTAAACATGGAAAGGAACAACCGGTACCAGCCATTGCAAAAACATGCCAAAATGTAAAGACCATCGAGGCTAGGAAGAAACTGCACCAACTAACAAGCAAAATAACCTGTTAATATCATAATGGCAGGATCAAGTTCACACATAACAATCTTAACCTTAAATGTAAATGGACTAAATGCTCCAATTAAAAGACACAGACTGGCAAACTGGATAAAGAGTCAAGACCCATCAGTCTGCTGTATTCAGGAGACCCATCTCACACGCAGAGACATACATAGGCTCAAAATAAAGGGATGGAGGAAGATTTACCAAGCAAATGGAAAACAAAAAAAAGCGGGGGTTGCAATACTAGTCTCTGATAAAACAGACTTTAAACCATCAAAGATCAAAAGAGACAAAGAAGGCCATTACATAATGGTAAAGGGATCAATTCAACAGGAAGAGCTAACTATCCTAAATATATATGCACCCAATACAGGAGCACCCAGATTCATCAAGCAAGTCCTTAGAGACTTACAAAGAGACTTAGACTCCCATACAATAATAATGGGAGACTTCAACACTCCACTGTCAACATTAGACAGATCAACGAGACAGAAAGTTAACAAGGATATCCAGGAATTGAACTCATCTCTGCAGCAAGCAGACCTAATAGACATCTATAGAACTCTCCACCCCAAATCAACAGAATATACATTCTTCTCAGCACCACATCGTACTTACTCCAAAATCGACCACGTAATTGGACGTAAAGCACTCCTCAGCAAATGTACAAGAACAGAAATTATAACAAACTGTCTCTCAGACCACAGTGCAATCAAACTAGAACTCAGGACTAAGAAACTCAATCAAAACCGCTCAACTACATGGAAACTGAACAACCTGCTCCTGAATGACTACTGGGTACATAACAAAATGAAGGCAGAAATAAAGATGTTCTTTGAAACCAATGAGAACAAAGATACAACATACCAGAATCTCTGGGACACATTTAAAGCAGTGTGTAGAGGGAAATTTATAGCACTAAATGTCCACAAGAGAAAGCAGGAAAGATCTAAAATTGACACTCTAACATCGCAATTAGAAGAACTAGAGAAGCAAGAGCAAACACATTCGAAAGCTAGCAGAAGGCAAGAAATAACTAAGATCAGAGCAGAACTGAAGGAGATAGAGACACAAAAAACCCTCCAAAAAATCAATGAATCCAGGAGTTGGTTTTTTGAAAAGATCAACAAAATTGACAGACCGTTAGCAAGACTAATAAAGAAGAAAAGAGAGAAGAATCAAATCGACGCAATTAAAAATGATAAAGGGGATATCACCACCGACCCCACAGAAATACAAACTACCATCAGAGAATACTATAAACACCTCTATGCAAATAAACTGGAAAATCTAGAAGAAATGGATAATTTCCTGGACACTTACACTCTTCCAAGACTAAACCAGGAAGAAGTTGAATCCCTGAATAGACCAATAGCAGGCGCTGAAATTGAGGCAATAATTAATAGCCTACCAACCAAAAAAAGTCCAGGACCAGATGGATTCACAGCTGAATTCTACCAGAGGTACAAGGAGGAGTTGGTACCATTCCTTCTGAAACTATTCCAATCAATAGAAAAAGAGGGAATCCTTCCTAACTCATTTTATGAGGCCAACATCATCCTGATACCAAAGCCTGGCAGAGACACAACAAAAAAAGAGAATTTTAGACCAATATCCCTGATGAACATCGATGCAAAAATCCTCAATAAAATACTGGCAAACCGGATTCAGCAACACATCAAAAAGCTTATCCACCATGATCAAGTGGGCTTCATCCCTGGGATGCAAGGCTGGTTCAACATTCGCAAATCGATAAACATAATCCAGCATATAAACAGAACCAAAGACAAGAACCACATGATTATCTCAATAGATGCAGAAAAGGCTTTTGACAAAATTCAACAGCCCTTCATGCTAAAAACGCTCAATAAATTCGGTATTGATGGAACGTACCTCAAAATAATAAGAGCTATTTATGACAAACCCACAGCCAATATCATACTGAATGGGCAAAAACTGGAAAAATTCCCTTTGAAAGCTGGCACAAGACAGGGATGCCCTCTCTCACCACTCCTATTCAACATAGTGTTGGAAGTTCTGGCTAGGGCAATTAGGCAAGAGAAAGAAATCAAGGGTATTCAGTTAGGAAAAGAAGAAGTCAAATTGTCCCTGTTTGCAGATGACATGATTGTATATTTAGAAAACTCCATCGTCTCAGCCCAAAATCTCCTTAAGCTGATAAGCAACTTCAGCAAAGTCTCAGGACACAAAATTAATGTGCAAAAATCACAAGCATTCTTATACACCAGTAACAGAGAAACAGAGAGCCAAATCAGGAATGAACTTCCATTCACAATTGCTTCAAAGAGAATAAAATACCTAGGAATCCAACTTACAAGGGATGTAAAGGACCTCTTCAAGGAGAACTACAAACCACTGCTCAGTGAAATAAAAGAGGACACAAACAAATGGAAGAACATACCATGCTCATGGATAGGAAGAATCAATATCGTGAAAATGGCCATGCTGCCCAAGTTAATTTATAGATTCAATGCCATCTCCATCAAGCTACCAATGAGTTTCTTCACAGAATTGGAAAAAACTGCTTTAAAGTTCATATGGAACCAAAAAAGAGCCCGCGTCTCCAAGACAATCCTAAGTCAGAAGAACAAAGCTGGAGGCATCACACTACCTGACTTCAAACTATACTACAAGGCTACAGTAACCAAAACAGCATGGTACTGGTACCAAAACAGAGATATAGACCAATGGAACAGAACAGAGTCCTCAGAAATAATACCACACATCTACAGCCATCTGATCTTTGACAAACCTGAGAGAAACCAGAAATGGGGAAAGGATTCCCTATTTAATAAATGGTGCTGGGAAAATTGGCTAGCCATAAGTAGAAAGCTGAAACTGGATCCTTTCCTTACTCCTTATACGAAAATTAATTCAAGATGGATTAGAGACTTAAATGTTAGACCTAATACCATAAAAATCCTAGAGGAAAACCTAGGTAGTACCATTCAGGACATAGGCATTGGCAAAGACTTCATGTCTAAAACACCAAAAGCAACGGCAGCAAAAGCCAAAATTGACAAATGGGATCTCATTAAACTAAAGAGCTTCTGCACAGCAAAAGAAACTACCATCAGAGTGAACAGGCAACCTACAGAATGGGAGAAAATTTTTGCAATGTACTCATCTGACAAAGGGCTAATATCCAGAACCTACAAAGAACTCAAACAAATTTACAAGAAAAAAACAAACAACCCCATCAAAAAATGGGCAAAGGATATGAACAGACATTTCTCAAAAGAAGACATTCATACAGCCAACAGACACATGAAAAAATGCTCATCATCACTGGCCATCAGAGAAATGCAAATCAAAACCACAATGAGATACCATCTCACAGCAGTTAGAATGGCGATCATTAAGAAGTCAGGAAACAACAGGTGCTGGAGAGGATGTGGAGAAATAGGAACACTTTTCCACTGTTGGTGGGATTGTAAACTAGTTCAACCATTATGGAAAACAGTATGGCGATTCCTCAAGGATCTAGAACTAGATGTACCATATGACCCAGCCATCCCATTACTGGGTATATACCCAAAGGATTATAAATTATGCTGCTATAAAGACACATGCACACGTATGTTTATTGCAGCACTATTCACAATAGCAAAGACTTGGAATCAACCCAAATGTCCATCAGTGACAGATTGGATTAAGAAAATGTGGCACATATACACCATGGAATACTATGCAGCCATCAAAAAGGATGAGTTTGTGTCCTT